>NC_134192.1:20058046-20416194 GCF_964188355.1 Buteo buteo
TACTTGATTTCCAGTCAGCCAAATGTGGCCACCTTCTCATATATTAGACAAAACCCAACAGAAGTCATCTCTATATCCAAAGAATTCAAACTACTCTTCTACTTCTCTAAAATTGGGTCAAAATCTCAGATCCTGAAACATATTTGAATTCAAGTGCTTCTGCACATGAATCCCAGTGACAGTTCATGCCAATCACTGTGTGGAACTTCTGTCATAAAACATGGTGAATAACTCACAAATTATGTTGGGAAAGAATAAAAAGGTGAAACAAAAAAAAACCCTCTTGAAATCACTGTTTTGAATTTAGCTTTTTTTTTTTTGTACAGACAGCTGTGATGATTAACAAAAGGTTGTTTTAGGTATGTACATCATGTTATCATAATTTTGAGACGATCAGTAAGGATCGCTGGAGATGCTGGTGACAAGATGCAAGAAGAATGGATAAAGGAATAAAAATAAACCCTTAGCTAAATTTTACTGATATTGTTATGGTAAGTAAGCCTGCAATATGCAAGAGAAAAATTTTTGCGTATTCTGGAGTCTATTTAAAGTGAAGACTTTTCAGACTAGTTTTCATAAACCCAGCAGAATTGATAAAGAATTATTTTAATTTCATTTTTATTTCTCAGGAAGATGAAATGTTATTTTAAGAGGTGATTGATTACAGAGCGTACAGCAATACTGAAAAATTAAGTTTTATACAGAATGAAAAGATTTCAGTTCACAAAAGATTCAATATTTGTCTAATTTATTGCTTGTTTCTTCTTCTTTCCCTTTCTTTCCCCTGCCTTTGCCCTGCCTCCCTCCCTCCCAAATACCCTATGCAGAGCTGGGCCCTTCTGTTCAGTCAGTAGCCAATTACAACTTCTCAGATGCAGTTTTTTGTCCCAAGGCAATTTGGTAATCTTACACTGATTAATTAAACTAGGGTCTCTAAACAAATTGTTAAAACTCCTACATCCACGGCTTGCATATCTAATCCAGATAACAGGATAAGCAACATGATTGTCAAAGTTCATGAAGAAATGAAAACAAGAACACTCTATATTCATTTTTCTTTGTAGAGTTCCTAAACAAAGAATAAGTTGTACTTCTAGGTAGAAAATCTAATCTGCATTTAAATAGAATTTCTACAAATAATAAACAAAAGCCTGAAGCAACATTTTTACAGCAAGTCTTGCTGCTGGTTCACAGCCTAATCCTTCTATCTCTATCTGTAATCCCTTCTACCCTTGTATATTCATTTCCTTACCAGTTTATCAAGGCATCTTGGCTGTTTGAGCTCACAGTTACAACAGTAACCTTGCACTTCCTCAAGTTTCTTCAAAGCTGAGCCTAAAACTGTTAAAACTTTGGGTGGTCAGCAAATCAAGGCAAACTCAGATAGAATCACCTTTATTACACCAAGGGGAAGTTATTAACCCATAGAGCGAGAAGAAAGACAGATTGAAGGGATGTGCTTTGCACATGTGTGGTGGGTTGACCCTGGCTGGATGCCAGGTGCCCACCAAAGCTGCTCTATCACTCCTCTCCTCAGCTGGACAGGGGACAGAAAATATAACGAAGGGCTCATGGGTCAACATAAAGGACAGGGAGAGATCACTCACCAATTACTGTCACGGGCAAAACAGACTCGACTTGGGGAAAATTAACTTAATTTATTACCAATCAAACCAGAGTAGGATAATGAGAAATAAAACCAAATCTTAAAACCCTTTCCCCTGACCCCTCCCTTCTTCTCAGGCTCAACTCCACTCCTGATTTTCTCTCCCTTTTCCCCTACAGCAGCGCAAGGGGACGGGGAATGGGGTTGGGGTCAGTTCATCACACGTTGTCTCTGCCGCTACTTCCTCCTCAGGGGGAGGACGCCTCACTCTTCCCCTGCTCCAGCGTGGGGTCCCTCCCACGGGAGACAGTCCTCCATGAACTTCTCCAGCGTGGGTCCTTCCCACGGGCTGCAGTTCTTCACAAACTGCTCCAGCGTGGGTCCCTTCACGGGCTGCAGTCCTTCAGGCACAGACTGCTCCAGGGTGGGTCCCCCACGGGGTCACAAGTCCTGCCAGAAAACCTGCTCCAGCGTGGGCTCCTCTCTGCACGGGGCCACAGGTCCTGCCAGGATCCTGTTCCGGCGTGGGCTTCCCATGGGGTCACAGCCTCCTTCGGGCATCCCCCTGCTCCACCGTGGGGTCCTCCCCAGGCTGCAGGTGGAGATCTGCTCCCCCGTGGACCTCCCTGGGCTGCAGGGGGACAGCCTGCCTCACCGTGGTCTTCCCCACGGGCTGCAGGGGAATCTCTGCTCCGGCGCCTGGAGCATCTCCTCCCCTCCTTCTGCACTGACCTGGGGGTCTGCAGGGCTGTTGCTCTCACATGTTCTCACTCCTCTCTCCAGCTGCAGTTGCTGTTGCACAGTAACTTTCCCCTTCTTAAATCTCTTCTCCCAGAGGCACCACCACCATCGCTGATGGGCTTGGCCTTGGCCAGCAGCAGGTCCGTCTCGGAGCCGGCTGGCATGGGCTCTGTCGGACATGGGGGAAGCTTCTAGCAGCTTCTCACAGATGCCGCCCCTGTAGCCCCCCCCACTACCAAAACCTTGCCACGTAAACCCAGTACAACATGAAACACTAAATAGAATAGAATGGCTTCCAGGGTATGGCTACAGCATACTATGTGACATTACCAAAAAGCTCTGATGCATTTGAAGTTGGTATTCTCTGAGCTCTAAGCAGCTGCCCATGCAGATCCTATTGAGAACTACACATCTCCCATGTGATCCAAAATAACCAGAATGCCACACCAGATGTCACTGAAATCAGCAAGCGCATGCTGATTAACATGTTAACATGGTTAAAAGCTAGCCAAATGGCTAGCAATGACAAAAATGAGCCTTTTGGGAACCTAAGCATGGGCTACATTTTCATTCTCTTTTTCTGACAATGACTGCTTCTCTTTGAGGCTGTAGGGTAGCACCTGTGCCCACTTGAAGAATTTTAAACCAGTGGCAGTGTAGAACTCCCTACATGTGAGGTTTAGGTTTAGAACAGGAGGATGCTAAATGCTGAATATTACTTTTAAAAATCTTTTGAAATTAGAGAGAAGTTCAATTTTCAGATGATACCTTGCTACTCAAGCAGAGTACTTTATTCTTCTGTTTGAAGGCAACAGATCTTATTCTACTTAAAATACCCACCTCTCCTACTGCTTTCTCCCTGAAAGTAGTATTTACATATTTCAGTGCAGAAATTAAAAGATAACCTGAAAAGAAGAGGGCTCAGTCCTAAATTTAAAAACAATCAAGAAAGTCATTATTAAATGAAAAGGTGCCTCAGAGGAAAAGACAGAAGGATAGAATTAGCATTCTAGATGAGATTTACCAAATTCTCAGATATAAAAAGAAAGCTAGTACCAGATGAGCAATAAGTAATTTAATTCAGACAGCTCTGCTTTAATAAAGGTCACTTCTAATTAGACAAACGCCCACTAGATTTTGTCTACCTTATTCCTACTTTAGTCCTAATATTGACAGACCATCAGCATATCATCCCTTAAAGTATTTTCTCATTCTACAGCCCAAGAAATTTGACCTATAACTCTACTGCATTATTAGATGTTGTTCTAAGCTGGCTTGTTCTTTGGTGGACCAAGGAGACTTGCCTGCCTTTGAACCAGATAGGTTGCAGGCACGATGATCATCTTGTTTACAGGACTCAACAATATAGAATGTTTTTTTCTGAAAACAGAGTTATAACGCACAATTTCTGAAAGCTTTGGATTTCAAGAAAGAGAGATAACTTAGGAATTCGTTCTCCTCCAGACTGTCTATAGCATTTATTCACATTCAGGGAAGAAAAACAACAATATTAAGGATTCTGTAAAAGGACTTGATAAGCTCCTTCGGTAAGCAGGCAAAAAAAACAACCAACTAAACAAAAAAAACCCACAACAGAACAATTATTCTCTCAAGGAAACATTCTCTTTATGAAACAAAGCTGTGTGCCAACAAGTATTTCTTATATTTTAAGTAGGATACTCTTGCTCTTCAAGGTAGGAGATGGTCACTGCATAAATTGGGTGTTAAACTGAAGGAGAAAATGGTTCTAGGCAGGGAAGAAACTGAATAAAAGAAAAACAACTTTCCACTTTACAACTAATGATAGCAAGTTAAAGAAAGAAAAGGATATACATAAATAATTCATTATTGATGGATTAATAATATATTTATTAGAGACAAAATAATAAACTTTGCACCACTAGAATGCCATGTATCCAGAGACTATAAACTGTTGTGCAAAATATATGGAGAATATTTTAGCTATGGCCAGAGGCTTAGTGTTTCACCATTCCACTAAAAAACACATAGGCATCCGGAGGGAAAACAAAATCCCATGTAAAAGGCAATCAAATCACAGCAAGAATAATTAAAACACTATTTTATGTTACTTGTACAGTCAACTATGGAGATTACTATTGTAGGCGGTATTACAGAAGGTCAGGTTTCCTTGCCTAGCTTGCAGATATGGGGATACTATACAGAACTTACTCAAACCTTTTTGTGCAATCAGTTTAAAAGCTACTTACAGGACAAACCTTGGCTCCCCTGACGGGCAACGAGGCGCAATGAAGTGAAAGAGAAGAAAAATGTTAGGTATTCCCTCATTTCTCATCTGGTCAGGGTTATACTAGACATAATTAGCAACCTGTATTTCAAGGTCATTAGAGAAGAATATGTAGGCTTAGCAGAAGAGGCTGACATCTGCCCCTCTTTCTCTTTTGTAGAAAGTGCATTTTTACAGTACATTTGCTATGTTTTGGCACCAAAGACATCCAATGACACACAAGAATTGTCATGTCTCTTAAACCTAAGCAACCAGATGACTTTCAGAAAATCAAATTCAAAGATCAAGCAGAATGTCACATTTAGAGAACATTTTATAGAACTGTATTCACCTGTACTTTTATTTTTGCGTCTTCAGGATTCATGTTTTGAAGGTTTTTATCTCAATCCACACAGGTAGAAGCTTCTTGTCAGAAAGAAAGTCTTTCCAGATTCTCAGAAAGCTGAGACCCTGATCAAGTAGCATGAAAACAAAAGGGGGCAACTACTAAATAGAACTCAGAATCAGCAATTCAGAGAAATTACAAAATTGTGAGTACAAAAGCTTTTGGCCTACATGTAAAAATGTTTAAGTTCTCCAAATTATAATCTCTTAGAAAACAAATTTACCCACATAATACTCTATTTGAACAATGTTTCCTGTAGGTATTTTGTTATTTTTACTGAAAAAATCACAGGATTATCAGTTTCTCCTTAAGGAGTCATCCAATACAAATAATGGCATTCATAAAGTCAATTAGAAGTCAAAAGTAAATAAGTGCTGAACTGAAGTAATTAAACTATGCAATATAAATGATTAATCCATTAGAGTTCACGGCAAAGGTAAGATGCTGATCTTTCGTGTACGGTGCCCCTAATAGAGAATAGATCTAAAATACCCTTTAATTAGGTGGAATTAAGTGGTCACCTCTCTTAATTGGAAGGAAGATGGAATTCAAACTTCTCAAAGAGGAGAAGCTCAGGTTTAAGACAGGAACGTAGCTCTCCCTTCCCTCTGGCTCTGTGACCTCCCCGTGCAGCCCCACGCACCCAGATTTGATCTCTCCCTGTTGCCACACTGATTTCTTACCAAATTACTGACGGTTCAGCTGGAGGGATGAGATGGAAATAAAAAGGTGTGATCTGTAACTACTGGGCCAGTGGCCACTCCAATAAAACAAGGATTTTGCTGTGTTTCTTAGAATAGGTATTAGCAAACCTGCATCTCCCCTTCATGCGGTTCAGTCTTACTTTGAGTGACACTGGTATTTGTTATAGATTCAAAGATGAGGGGAGAGCATTCTGGAGCCAGGTAACAGAAAAAAGAGCAGGCTGTATTAAACAGTAGCAACCCAGAACCCATGCCCAAATTATTAGCCTATCTCCACATCAGCATTTTCTTTGCAGGGGGAGTGGGGAATTAGAATTTTAGCCTTACACCAAAAGAAAGAGGTTTCTATTTATGAGGAACACAACTAAAAATTTACTAGTCACCTCTGATCACCTTTTTTTTTAAATTCAGTTTGTTGTTAACATAAATCACACTTCCCCTACAATCTTCCTGGTACACATGTGGATACCATAGCAACTATCACAACGTACAAATCCTATGCTCATAAAACACACAACTGAGTGATGATGAAAGGATTGCTATCTCTAAATCCACAGATCTGCAATCACCCCTTAGCCATGGCTTAATAGTATAAGTAATTGTAGTATGGCATTTTTTATATAGAAATCCAGCAATAACAACAACAGAAAAATTAAATATTGCTTTTCCATTTGAGCTGTACCAAGATATCCAACATTACAACTCTCCTAAGAAGCCAAGTAATTAATTACATTACCTTCAATGTTAGTGAATAACTGTCAGGAAGCAGACTTAAAACTTAGATTCTGTTTTAATTTATGTTATTTATGGGCACAAGTGAGGCTTTCAGGTCATTTAATACAAAATAAATTGGACTGTGAATGCTAAAAAGAAGTAGATTTAATGAAGTAGATTTAAAATAGAGGTAGTTTTAAGTAGAACAGATACCTAAAAATAAAAGAATTCCTTGAAAACAAACCAACTAACCTGGCAATCACAGTAAACACAAGAATGGGAGGAGGAACACAAGGCCAAGGTGCAGCGGAGAGTAGGACTACTCCGATCCCTGGTAGCCCACAACCATATGCCTGAGTTAGCTGGGATAAACCAACATCTAAGGTGCTAAACTATCTCGCTGTACTAACTTTTCAGACTCATCTCGCATCCTTTTGAAATAGTCTTAGTCACAAAAGGAGCATACTTTAGAAGATTTCGTAATGAATATAAGCTCGTTTTTAAAAATGTATGTCTGGTTTAAGTCAGGTGAGAGAAAGTATAAAGCAACAAGTTATATTCAGAACTATTCTTGTTTTGCCTGAATTGCCTTTTTTCCTCCATCCAAACTAATTAAAAAATGTTCAGAAGAATGAGATTTCTTCAGCTTTCTTACCGTGGGCAGGGATTTGTTTCTGGGTTACAGGATTGCAGAGGTATTATTCAGATAATAAAAAAAGAAGACCAGAGGTTTGTAAACAATGGAAAAACAGCTTAACCATTTGATCTGCGCTTTCCTAATGGTCACTATTAGAGGGTTTATTTTGTTATTATATTCCATTCTTCCAGAAATATCAGGACAAAGAATAGTTCAACTTACCCTTGAAAAACATTTCAGTTCATTTTAAGAAAACTTAGAGTTTCTGAGCATTTATGTGCTTAGATCTGTATTCCATAGGACTCAAGAATTTCTGAACAGCTAAAGCCCTGAAGAAGGATCCCTTGGCCATATATTCCCTTTATAAATTCCCAGATGACGCACTTTAGAATACTCCGCTGAACTCCCGATTTTCATTTACAAAGCTCAGAAGAGAACTCATAGCCAATGCTATGCTATTATATTCACCAAAGGATACCCATTTGATTAAGGCTAGTTCTTTATTCTCCAAATTTGAACAGGTAGAGTAGGAGTAGCTTTCTCTTCTCTTTCTCCTCAGTATTGCAGTTTTTTGTTTTCAGTGCAAGCTACTGTCATACAATATTTACCTAGAAAGGAACTAAAAAAATAAAGAATGTTTTCATAGTAGGAATATATAGATTACATACAGAAGAAGATGGAAAGGTACAGAATTAATTTTCAAAGGGCTGGTAAAATTGCATCTGAAATATCTCGTAACAGAGAACCTCTTTGTATTTAAATACCACTGTGATTAGTGGTCTCAGAAAACAGAAGAGCCCCTTAAACTTATCTTTTCCTGTTTGATATTTCTAATTTTTTTGTATGTGTTACAGGTTTACTTGTTCAATTCGGTTCATATAAACACCAGTCGCTGCTTGCAAATGCCTATGTATGACACTTCAGCAGTAAATCTGCTGTGCATTCACCTGTAAGCCAGTGGCAATTAAAGAAGCAATAACAAAGGCAATGGTATTTTATTATTGAAGGATCAGAGTCATGAAAATGGTCAAGAATCTAATTAATGTTTTTGCTATCACATACATGACAACTGCCATTCATCAAAATATATCATCAGTAATATAGAAGTACATGGTAGATCCCAAGTGATTAGAGGTTTGAGAGGAACCTGTCTGGACCTGAGCTGTTGCCAAATAGATCTGCCATGCCCTGGCACACTCCTCCACCCAGGGTGTTCAACCGTGTAGGGTACAACAGCCACGATAAAACAGTCAGCCTTTCTGTTTGCTGCCCACTTACACACACACACACAGAGCATAAAGTGCAAATACAGTGAACTATGAGCAAACAAACCTGACAGCATCCACCACAAAGCATTACAGGAGATTCACCTGGCACGTCAGAGGGATGGTTACTGCATTAACCAGCAACTGCAGCGATGTTGCACTGTAGGGAATCACAGCTGTGTTCTCCTGTTAGTGTAGCAGTCACAGCCATGGACTAAATTGAAATTGGTATGGGAAATGCTGACTCAGATGTATCTAGCATGAACTAGCCATGCAAAAGCATAAAATGGCTGTCTTTTCTTTTCCTTATGTGAGGGATAATGGCAAACCCATCTGTGTTCATTATCTTGAAAATTGTCTTCAATCCTTTCATTTGGTCAAAGCAGAATATGTCTTTGCAGCTTTTTAATTGCTCTACGTTTCTGGGAACCTTAATAAAAAAAATAACAAAATCAAACCTGCATCTACTGTTGTAGCCTGAAGAGAATCAAATTATTTTAAGCAAACATCTTTGAGAACTACAATTAACATGAGATGTTATGTTCAAAAAGTATTACACACATATGCACATGTATATATTCTTTTCCTATTACGTAACTTGAATTTTCAGGGACCCTGAGAAATTCAGGAACACTAGAGTAACAATGCTTGGATGAGCAAAAATATATTAAGGCAATCCTGAACCATGCTTGGCAAAAAAATGAGTAAGACATATTGAAAATAATGTTAATCTCTTACTGAGGAAAAACATATCGTGATGGGTGGTTCGCAGATAACCAAGTTATGAGAAAATATATGGTCCACAAGATGAACAGGTTATCTGAGAAAATATAATTTGATGGATGTCCGTAGAATGGATACATTAGGAAATTTAAAAAACCCAAACCAAACCGGAAACCCTTTTTGGGAATTAACCCAGTAGAGGAATCGCACAACTGAAACATGGAGAATCAAAGTTGACCGTAACTAATAGCACAAGTGAAACCACATCTAAATTGCTTAAGTAATACTGCAACAAACCTCAGTGAGCTGTACACGTTCCTCTTTTCTTCAGAATTGGGTGAAACAGAATTAATCATTCTGACAGCCTGTACTCCACTGCTTCTTTATATATAAATTATTTTCTTATTATCATTAAAAGGAACTGTGTCTTAGGATCTTGTTTTAAGGTTACTTGCATTGTATTTGATTGGTCTGGTTATCTTTGAGGACTGGCTGCTAAGACTGGATGCAACACTACACAATGAGAACACTGCTGAAAATATGAGCTGTTTTCATTAAAGTCGTAATACCTTATTATATATTAAAATACATTCTGCTATGTCAGAATCTGGCAAATGTAATAATTAGGTGCCATGCCCCTGTAAAAATGTAAGCAATGTGACAACCACTAATGAGAAAGAATTGAAGGCTAAGTGAAAAATAATGAATCAGTGGAACAGCTAGAGATTCAACAGAGGAATCCCAATTTCAACTCTAAATACACTTCTGATGGAATTTGTCTAAGGTCTCAGATCACTTGTAGATGAGACTTTCCATTTTCTGAATTGCAGAGTTTGGACATTTTGAAAAGATCTAAGTTAGTTCTAATTAATACTATAACACGAACAGCAAATTCACATGTTTGGCCTGAACTTTAAGACACTTATTGCAATCTCCTTGAAGACATGACATTATGAGAACCCCTCACAAATTAGCTCACATAACAGAAAATAAAATTGAGTTTACCCTTTAGTAAGACAGAGTTCACGGTCTTCAGGTTCTGAAAGTAGAAATTGGAGCTGAAAAGAGGCCAAATTGCTTTAACATTTAACCAATTTGGATCAGACGGACTGAAGTCTACGGTCACAATGAACTACGCGAAATATAAAGGAAACTTAATTCTCCCATTTTGTTCTAGTGAAAAGTGGGTTTCTGGGAAAGCACAGTTAATCACAGTGAGGAAATCACATGTCATAGTCATGGCACAATTGTGACAGCAGTGCTGCTGCTAATTTATGAACTCTGTGACGATTTGTGATTCTCTTCTGCATATACCAAATCAAAGGCTGATGGCCAGAGTATTCCAAGTTTGTATATGATTTAGCTTTGATGGCCAGCTTGTGCAGCATATCCTTACAATATAAAAATATCTATTATACTTACCATTTTTAAAGTTTGGGAACCAACATGTTAGGGTAACCAAACTAGGTATTATTGCGTGGCTAAAGTTTGGTGGGGAGCCCTTTTGCCTTTTTTTTTTTTTTTTGAGTGATTTCAGAAGTAATAAGAATTGCCCTTCCAAGCAAAAAGCACACCAAGAAATACCACCTAGAGGACAAGAATAGTTTTTTATTAATTCAGGACACACTTTGCCTTAATAATGTTTTTATCTTACATTTGCTGTCTAGGAAGCTGCTTACTGAAGAATGGAAAGGGACACTGCTGAACAAAAAAATTTTTTGAGAAGTTATTTCACACAGACAAATCTATGCAATGGAGGCCTATTTGCTACTTCAGGTACTGGCTAATGAGAAAAGATGTTCCGACTTTTAAATCCAATTCCACTTCAGCTGACCTACAGTTCTACTCATATAGGGGCAGATGGGAAAAGGTAACAATTCTCACCTGACCCAAAGTTTCAAGACAGTAATAAATTTCAAAGCATTATTCTTCAGTAGGCTGAGCAATCAGAGTATTTCTGAGAAATGGAACAATAAATGTATTACTGCTGATCCATCCACTCCAATCTGATGAAAATAGGTGCAGGAATTCACACTATCAAAGAATTTTGTGGCCTGGGAACCACAGTTACATGATCCAAAAGGCTAAATTTCCTTGTTAATGAGAATGAGTAGGTGAAGTTCCCCACTCAGTAGCTTATGTTCCAAGCAGAACCATCCCAGTTTCTGCTGGAGGAAAAAAACCCAAACATTCTTCAACATGGTGACAAGCACTTAAAAAAAAATAAAATCATTCCAACACAGAAGGGGTAACAATGAGCACATAAAATTACATCTGGCCTATAGTGGACGTGCTGCGACTTAGATGGTAACTTATTAAGCAGAAGGAAGAATAATCATGTTTGTTGAATATTTAAAATAATTTTGAAGAAACTGAAATTGTTGCCTCTGTATGTGGTGGGCTTAAACAATATTTAAGTGGCTATTATCTCACTTTGGAAATCTGTTCTGCCGTGTGTTCTACTGAATTAGATCAAGAATAAATTTGGATGAAGTTAAAGTGCCAGCTCCATCAGTGAGAGTGGAACAGAGATCACACTCAAGTCAGAGGAATAAAAAGAATGATTAAATGAGGTCTATGTGCTTTTTGTAAGGTGTATGGCTGGAGGCTCTTTTATGTGAATCGAGTTCAAAGCTACTTGAAGAGTACATTAAAAATAAAATAGCACCCAGAAAAGATATGAGAGGGCAGAGTTTTTACCCTGAAAGTTTCTGCTTTTTGTGGTAAATTACAGATAACACTCATCAGCAGTACTTAAGCCCACATCTTGTCCAAGAGCTTAACAGTGGCAGCCAGGAATGTGGTGACAGTCCAGCTTCTTTAAGTGGTAAAGAGACAGCCGAGAAACACCCAAGTGACAGGAAGATAGTCTTAAAGATACAATGATTGTAGGGACAAATCTCTACATGCAGAAGCCATCTACTGCATATACTGTCATAAAGACAACCCTTCAACACAGAGAAGACACTAAATTACACTTTCTAATCTCAGACACTGATTTTACAGATTGATATTTGTAAATTTACATACACCAGTACTTACTGTTGCTGCATCCAACCCAATACTATATGTGCGCACTGATGGAAGAGAAGGTACTCTGCCTTTATTAGAGTAAATACATTTGGTATGCAATCCTTATTTTTTTATAGTGGCTGATTTTATCCTGATGCCTACACACTTATGAAGCAAAAAACCCAGAGATGGAGTTAGGTTTTATACTTGCGATGGGAGTACTTGCTGAGACTTTTCAGCCAATATACTATGTCTTTAACAGACATTCAATATTAATTTCATGCCAATATATTTGCTACATAATATACCTGTGAACCACTTGGATGATTCAAATCTCTTCTCTTTTCCTCTTTCCACTAACTTGCTTCCTCATTACAGAGCTAACACCTCTTCAAGGATGTAGCTGTAGCAAAGGTGCCAGTAGAGGCAACTTTGGGTGAGGGGATCTACCTCTTCTGCTCTCAGTTCAGTGGGCTGTAGTACTGCAAGTATCCTCCTCCCTTACCCATTCCTGTGTCACCCTCCCAGCCACCTTGTCTCCGCGGTCCCTCTCTTCTGTGCCCCACAGATGGGAAGAGGAAGATGCTTGAAGCTGGGGAAAGGAAAGGGGATATGGCCACCCCCAGATCTCCTCCATTTCCACCACCAGGTGAGTTGGGATTTAGACCAGGTTCTGCAAGCCGGTGTAAGGGAGGCATGAAGATACTGCTGTTATACCTGCGCCTACCACCTCTAGTACGGTTTGGTATCACGTACATAGGGTTGAGTGTTCTGAAAGTATCACATACATAAGAACAGCAAACAGAGGATGTTTAAAATTGTGCTATACTGACAGTGTTGATCTATTGTTGCCTATCATCATCAGATATCAGAAACAAACTTCAGCCTACTGACTTCCAGATTGAAAATCTTGATTTGGCTAATAGCTGAGAAACTCTTATATCTCATACTGACTTCTGCTGAAACAGTGAGATAGAGTTTGCTGGCTGAACAGATACTTAATACTATGCATGGCCGTACCCTTATTTTTAGGCAGATGTTAATATCCACTGATATACAGCTAACATTAAATCCAAGAATTTTATACAAATACATGCAGTATATACTGGTTTATATTTTTAAGGAAATAAAAATAATTTAAAAATCACTTATTTATACATTTTCCATTTTTCACTGAGACATAGTATGTATTAGCAAACTGGGTAGAGTTGGGCTTATAGTGAATAGGTAAATTTGTAGAAATAAAGAAGCCCCGATGATGGGTGACAGATGGTTTCAAGAGCTACTGTGTATTACTTAGAATGTTTTACTGACAAACGCACAATCTGAGTGTTTGTAAATGAAGTTACTGTATCAACTAGCACAGTGACAACTTCATTCTTATTAGCATGAAACTTTGGGAGTCTATTTAGAATTCAAGTTAAATTGAAATTAATAAAATATTTCATGTAATTGCAAAGTGGTCAAAATTATCTTATCATGGATCACAGCATTTAAAACTTTTGATGAAGAACAAGTTATAATGTCTTTTCAGTGAAAAAAAATCCTGTGTGTTATTAATTTACACGGATTTAGTGCTTTATCTAAAAATGGAAGGTAAAGGGTTGTTAAAGCACCAGCAGCCTGAATCTTTATGATGACAATTCAGAATTTTCAGTGTCTGAGTCAATTCAAACTGAAAAGCAATTTTACTCCTACATTTACTTTCAAAAGGTATTCCACAATAGTAACTTTCAATTTGTAAGCCAATGTGAACCCATTATCACTTACACAGCATGACAGCATTTTCTTTAACCCTTCAGTGCACTAAGGAATTGGTAACTTTTAATACATTATCTCTCTTTGGATCTAAGGTCATCATGAATCCGTTTTGGAAAACTAGACATGTGGAAAGAGCATCCTGCCTTAAGTTGCTGGGTCCAGGAGTCACTTACCTAATATTTTGCAGGGAAAGGGACACCAGTATCAAATGAGGATAGCTCACATCACTAGCCACAAAACTGGGGTAAGAGCTTGATGAAACAAAGATGGAGAAGTCTTTCCATACACAGAGCAAGAAGAAAGCTGTACCACCTACCACTCTCTGCCAATCCTAACTTTAGCCATGCTCCTTCCCAGCAGGAGAAAAACATAAGAGGCTCTTCATTATTTTATATTTTCCTGATCTTAATTCTATTTGTGAAAGACACCACCTTTTTGCACAGAGGTTCAGCACTTGAAACTTTCTTCTGCCTCTTGACCTTGTAAATAGGATAACCTCTCTGCAAAGGACCCCCATGTATGGAAATTAAGCTTGGGATCTCCTTCTAGATCTTTTGATGCATTTTTGTGGCACCTAAGTAAGACTGTACACAATATAAATACAGGACATATGCCCCAATATTAAGCTATTTACTCTTGAACAATAGTAAAATATCAAATTAGTCATCTGCTATGTTTTTAGATTAATTTGCTATTATTTATAATTTATTACTAACTATGGATAGGAGGGGAGTGGAGAGCAAATTAGAGGCTAGAAGGGGAGTAGTTACAAAACAGTTCCATTTGTCACTTTTTCTAAACTCCATGAACTTGAAGGCAATTTCCAAAAGAATTTTCTCCCTTACAAGTTAAATCCTTTTTCTCCTCCTCCTGTTCCACTGCTGTTAACAAAAAGCAGCTCATAAATCAAACTTTAATCAAGCTGAAAATCCCAATTTTATTTCTTCACTTCCCTAGGGGGTCAGAGCATTTTGCAGAATCTTTTATTTTCTGAACTTCTCCACTTCAGAACTTCTGTTTGCTGCTTGCTTTCTCTCCTAATAAAATTACTTTCATTTAGGATTACCACCCTCCTCTCCTTCCTGACATTGCACTTGCTTCTTCAGCCTCCTGTGATTGAAAGTATTTAAAGCCATGCAACTTAATTGGAAGAAACATGATTGTAAGGGATTAGCAACTCGTCAATTCAACATACAGAATTATGTTTACAAAGCCAAGGAGAGATTAATCTGCTATTTCTCTAATTTTTCTGGTGTTTTCCTGGCTTTAGACTTCAAATCTTTATAAACTAACACTAAGACCATATTCAAGCAGGACAAATGACAGAAGCACAGGACATTGTCCCTAAGTACTCATACTGTTAACAGTGATCATGCTGAATTTGCTTCCTAAACATTCCAGTGATATATACAATTCTTCTTTATTTAGAATTCCATGCTATATATTTGAAAATAACAGCCTGTTGTAAAATTTAACTGACACAGCTGATTTCGTGAGTCTTGAAACAATTCCTAGATTACTTTATCTTGGAATGAAACATGACTTTTCCTTTTAATTCACAATTAACAGACAACAAACAAAATATTGATTAGGGACAGAAAGGTTCTGCTTTAAAATTTGGACTAGATTATAAACCTTTTACCCCCCTTTCTGTGTTATTATTTTAAAATATAGTTTACAATGTTAGATTTGAGGCACCACAAAGCCTCTTTAAGGCTTATTTATGAATAGAACAGGGGCAAGAATGAATAAAACTAAGCAAGCTGTCTTTGGATAACATCATACAAGAAACTCAACCAGAGTAAGCAAATGTTTCCTATGAGACTACCTTATGAGATTTCCAGAATGACTAAGATTGTCTTTAAGGTGATAAGCCAAGTTTTATACTGCAGTTTAGGGAATCACTTCCCAAGAATGAATAGAATTATGCCTATGGCATTTTGTAAAAATCAATGTTGAAGGACAAGAAAGCCCCACAGCTAACACTTATAAAAATCTGCCTCTTTTGCTTCATTCCGTTACCTAGTTGTTTTCCTTTATTATATGATGGAGATAGCTCTGAGCTGCAAGATGTGAATAAAAGAGAAAACTTCTTCAAACAGTGAAACTTTCCAATTCAATCTGCAGTGAACCCAGGCATTCCAGATACGGAATTTAATTTCTTTTAAACTTACTTCACTACTCAACAAAAAAGATAAAAGCCCTACAAGTGAGTAAAGAGAAAGTTTTACATGGGAGGCACTTTCCTTATTTCTTTTAAACAAGGAGCTATTTTCCTCCAAAATAAAAGTTCTGAGTAAAGCAATCAAACTGATATATCTGCAAAAAACTTCCCTGAATCAAAGTCCCATTTCAAGTACATGTTTTAATAGCACAGAACCTGCGACACAAAGCTCAGGACTGGATTTCCCGTCATATGGAAATCATTTCCCACTACCAAAACCTTGCCACACAAAGCCAATACAAATACTCACATGAATATCAAAGTAGAACACAAGCAATACATGTAAATCAGCGCTAAAATCTACTCAAGTGCTACTTGGACCATATGCAGGGTTTTAGAAGTGATATATTGCAGACTGCCTGCTATTCTGTTTCAAAAGGTCAACAGTATCTCCAGGTAGCTGCTGTGTTTCTACTCATTACGATGAACAGTTTAATATTTTTGGATTTTGCTGACTACTACTTTTCTATTTACAATTAATAATACTGTAGGGTTTTTGAGCACTACACTAAAAGTAATAAGCATTGATTGTCAAGAAATCTTCCAGTGTGTTGGTTCTTTTAAGCTGAGCTCATCTTGCAAGTGTAAGACAAGTAAAAGCCTACAGCAAGGTCGCAATCTACAGATGTTAATGTACCACTAGATTGTGTCGCCAGAAACATTTCTTCTGGTGTACTAAAGTCATTGTAATCAGTTTGGATGAAAAGTCTTTACACCTGATTTAAGCAGGCTACATGATTTAGTTCAGTCAGTAATATGAACAAAAACCACTGAACTCATTATTAATGCATTTTCATTTTTTTCTTTGTTTTTGTCTCACTGTTCAAATAGACTTTCAATAAAGTAACTTCAACTGTGACAAATAATGGATTAATTCTTTGAGGAGCTGCTATTAATTCAGCATTGAATGTCATGAGTTTACCCTTCTCCAGAAGTTTTAACTGCTTTTATAAAATTTTGTTATACCCTTAATGGGACTCGGGATAAAATTAATTCTCAGAGTAATTATCCGTATTAAGTAGTTGACTACCTCTGCTGCAACTGAAAATGTTGAATACATCTGAGTGTGCTGCATTTTAGGTGTTATCTAGCTATCTAGTCTTCCTGTGAACAAGACTGCACAGTTCAAATATGATTCAATGAACTGTGTAGATAGTACACTCCATCACTTTCAAAAGTACAGGTAGGAGAATACGGATTTGCATGAATGTGCTGATGCTTTGGAGAAATGGGGGACTACTTTAATGTGTCCTTCACACAGCAGATGGTACGTGAAATCTGTTTCATGGTTGGTAAGCTTTGTAAAGGCTTGTAAAGATTTGTTGCCCAATGCTTTAGCTGCAAAATGAAGATATATACCCACACCAAAAGCACCAAAAAATCAATTGTAATAGCACCACCTCATAGAATAATCCATGTTTTTCTTAAATTAAATAAATACTTGGTTTCAGTTAAATCATGGGCTTTGACATGACAATAGGAAATTTTGCACCCGAAGAATGAAACTATGTCCGTATTTCTCTGAAGCCATACTTCCTCCCCCCCAAAAAGAAAACATAAAAAAGTAGAAACATGTATTTACAATATTCAGTAGGATTTAAAACACGCATTACCACAACACTTTATAGGATGCACATGTATAAACAATGAGAATACCAGTTATCATAAACTGGTGAATCCAAAGTTTCTCAGCTGAGATCAAACCTTTGAACACCCTTGAACCTCTCTGACATTCACTAATCTATTTTCTCATGTGCCATCTATCAGTTTGCAACTTCTTTTTTAAGACTTTTTTTTATTATTATTGTTGCAGAGTAGAACCTTGAGGCAACACTGTTCTAAATTGTTTACTTATTCTTACCCTATTTTTAGTGTCTTATCAAGTTTCTAATCCAAAGCAATAATTTACCTGACAATTCATGACAACTTCTTTTCTATTAATCTGTCAGAGACTTTAATCTTTTAATATTCCAAGGAATTATTCCAACAGGTTGTAGTGTATCTGTTATTCAATCAACAAACTGAGGAAATCCTAAAGAAGAAGGATGGGAAAATGTACTATTACAGAAGCTATGCTGGCATAATTTAGTTTTTTAGAATTCTTTTCACACTGATGGGAGGTTTTAGATCTTTTGAAACATTCTCAACGAGTTTTCTCATTTCCAAATGATCCCAGGATCATTTTTAGCATTTGTAAAAATTAGATACAGCAGCTGCTACCTTCTTCCTTCCACCACTGTTTATTTAGATGGAAACTACACACTTTTGTTAACAGCTTGCTCATGTTAGTACGTTCCTTCAAAATTCATAGATCAATACAGTCTATGCTTGATGATTTTTTACACTTTTTCGACATGCTCTGGCACCTCCATTTTTGGCTCAGTTTCTAATAGCACTGGAATAATGCGAGTAAATAACCTTGATTTTTTACCATCTCATGTTTCTCAACTATGCTTTCTGTTTCCTAGTATTCTGACAGACTTGCTTATTCTTTTACAGTCTTCTTATTGGCTTCTAAATTTACTCGCTTATAATTTCAAGCCCTTATTATGGTATTTCTATCTATTTCCATTCAGAGTAGTTGTCAATTAAGAACTTCTCCACAATATTATAAATATTTCAGAAAACTGTAATACCATGCAACATCCTTGAAGTCTTAGCCATGATTTAAGGATGCTGGCCATCCAAAAAAATTCAAGTTTGTTGACTACACTAGTTACGTTATGATTCAGCTAAGGCTTTAAAAGCGGATATCAATACTCTGTTATTACACATATAATATACAGATATGTATATATTAGGCATACAATAATTCTACTGAAAAAATTCTGCTTCTGAGAACATAAAACATTTTGAAAGAGTATTTTTATCTACTGGTCATACCATTACTACACATTATCAGCTGCTTTCCAAAAGCATCATAGTCTAAATCAGAACATATAAACCCCACAAAGTATATCCATATGTGATAACATCTTTTCCATATCCTGACCCACACAAAAGCAATGATCATCAGATCCAGCTATTAGAGAACTAAATATGCTGGTACTATAATTCTGTAAAAGTTTATTTCAAACAAAAATACTACAGAACCAGAGACAGTGATATACAAAAGCCTGCATTCCTCACCATTTTCTTTGACAAGGAGAAAAAAACCCATCTGAAACCACATCTTTTATTGGCTTTAAATATGAAAAAAAATAGTTTGTCTCTCATTAGTGACTTTTCTCCTCCTTGACCTTTTTTCCCAGAGAAGAGATAGGATTTATTTTTAACCATCTCAGCTTTTATCACACAAGATTTCTAAGAGCTACATTTTGGAAATTGGGTTTGTGCATCACGGCAGGTCTGGCACGTGAGGAAATCAGCTACATGCTGGATTTTTGCCCCCATTCCTGTCCAAAAATACACAGCACAATTTCCATCCCATCATTTCGGCTAAGAAGAAAATCTGACAATTTATTACAGTCCTCCTGTGCCAGATAATAGTCCAATTGATGGTATGTGACAGAGCAGCTTAACTTCAAGAGCGAGTGCTTCTTCGTATAACTGCTGTCACTTTTGCTTTTCTCAACTTCACCTCAGTAACTGATTTTTTTTTTTTTCTGCTGTTTTAATTTTGATATGTCTTGTTTCCTCTGGAGGTTGCCAAGAAAGTGAATAAAAAGTAGGTTGATAGAAAATACTCTGTATAAGGTGCATCATTTTCCATCTACTGTATCCACAGAGAAGAATAGTGTGCAGCTATTTGCCATAAGCCTGGTGTATACAAACAAATGCTTAAAGTGTTCACTTGGAAAACTGCCGATCTGTCTACACATCTATACTGAGAAACCCTGTTAATTAATTTAGAGAGGTCTGTATTGCTAAGGTCAGCCTGCTACTGTACCTAAATTTGCCCATGCAAAACTAGTTTGGCTGAGTTACTCTGCAGTCACAACTAAGCTTTTACAATAAAGAAATATATAAGTGTAAATAAAGTGGAAATGAAGAACAGAAGACTAAGAAGTTTTGAAAGTTTTGGGCCAGTTAAGTACAAGGTAAGCACTCTATTTCTGTACACTCTGCCCTATCAGTTCAAGATCTTTTATAAATTTTGCAAATTGTCAAATGTATTTATCATTTATAATACACATATATCTCAATGTCAAAGAACTCTGCCTCAGAGAATCACCTTAATCTCAGTGTATAAGACCGTTTGCCCCAGCTCTGCAACTCTGGCAATGACCAAGCAAATGGCTATACTGTCCCAGCCTGTCGTAATTTGCAGCTCAGGAACTGTCTCAACCAGTGGAGGAGTGGCATTCATGAGAATAGGAAATGCACTGCAAAATGAGTGTTCATGTTCATTTACTGTTCTCATAGAACTCTACATATATACCCACCCACACACAGTGTTTTAAATGCATAATCACTAATACCTACAGGTTTTTCCCTCTAGTGAAAATTCTCCCTTAGGGATGCCTGCCTCAATTACAAAAGAAATCAGTGAGAACAACGCAACTGATGTAATTATACTTTATAAGTAATGTAGTATTTTTAATTTATCAATTTGTAAAATAAATCATGGTAATAATAACAATTAATTGTAGAACACAAAGCAGCTCAATCCTTGTCATATCAAGACTGTACTTAACCGGAGACTCTACAGACATGGGATGAAATTAAATCTGAGTTATGAGTTAACGCATATACTTAGGCTTTTAACACGCTTAAGGTATTTACTTTCACGAGGGCCCAAGAAGTAATACATAGTGATACTCAACTTAGAGTATCTTAGATGTAAATAAAACAAAAGTTAATTAACTTCTCTCAAGGTTATACAGGAAGTCATCGCCAGAAACTGAAATTAAGAATTTTTAACTATTAGCTGTTTGCTTTAAAGGTTGTACAGAATTCTTTTTACAGCTACTTTTTTTTTAAAAAAAAAGAAACTCTTTTAGAGAGAAAACAAGATTTAGAATCCTTTGCTGATGCTTGCTTCTTCCTATAAAGTATCAGAGCAGCCTGTATACTTGAATCTCATGTTACTGAATCATATTGAAATCTATCATTACATTATAGCCTTTAATGGCTAACCGCTTTTGACGAGATCCATGAAACCTGACACATTCCCTGCATATTTGAAAGAAGTAACAAGAGCGCTTCCTTGCAATACTTAAAACATCTTTTTTCTTTTTTTGAACTACAGAAAGGATTTTTCTTTTAGAATTATGTATTTTCTTATAATGGTCCCTGGCTGCGAGTCTTCTCAAACACAGTTGAATTTAAACGATCAAACTGTGATTTGCTAACAGTAATACCAAACAAAACAACAATCTGGTTGTACTTTGGAGATAATGCTTGCATCTCGTCTCCCTTTCCACTCCTATCTCTTCTCTGCCACTCACAAAGAATAGTTTGGGATAGCTGCTAGGCTAGACAAAGCTAGTCAATACTTAGTACCTATTCAGACACTGGGAAATAAAAGGTGAATGTTGTGCATTCTAATTATGTGTCTATTATAAGCAGCTTCAATCAAAGGGTTTTTTAATTATGTATTTATACACCACGTAATAACACGGGAATAAAGCTTCACTGTTATAGATAAGTGTGGATCATCTTTCAATAGAGCATTTATTAAATTAATACATAATTTAATACAGTATAGAAAACAACAACAAAATTCAAAAGCATTAGTATTTTTATTGAATCTCAGCCCCTAAGTGTTTGGAAAGTACTGTAAAATTAAAAGCTTTTCAGCCTTAGCTCCTCTAGTAGCCACAATTATTTCACTGGGTTTGCCTGAGAGTTCAATCCAGAATCTACTGAAAGTCAGTGGAAGGGCTTTTGTCAAATTAAACGAACAAAGGGAAAAGCACTAAGCTTGCTGGATCAATTGAGTCACATTGCAATTTGTATATGGTTGAACAAGAGAAGAGTAGCTAATTCTGTCAATGTGGGTCACCCTTGGGCCTTACTCTGAGGTTCCTGCCCATACTACGCATATGCTAACTCATTTCCAAAATCTTTTTTGGACTGGAAACAGTAGATCTCCTACCAGATGAAACTTGGGACTACTCTACGAGCTAGTATGGCAGAGGCTGCATCAGGCATCACTCCTCTCAGCTCAGTTTTCCAAATGATCTTTCAAAACCACCCTCAAATGCCATCTGCATGCTTCACACACCCTAGTGTCCTGCTATAAAAATACATATACAGTTCTCTGTGAATCATGCTGAACATATTAAAAAAATTAATTCCTAAATGATCCATATAAAAATTCAATGTTTCAGAATTACAACTTTGAGCCAGGTGCATGACCTCGTGACAGTGTGCCTCATAGTATCCCAGCCTTACCAGGACTAAATGTACTCCTGTGAAAAACTCCTTGGCCACTTTCAGGAACGTAACAGCTTTGTGCTTTGAGCTCTGAAAAAAACTGGTCAAAATAAAAAAGCTCCCAAGCCTTCATCAAGGTTCTATAATGAAATGCTGAAAAGTTCCTACAGGATACAAAGCAGAAAGGATTAGGCATGCTACATCCCCTGGGTTAGAGGCTCTGGGGATGTGAGCATTTATGGAGCAAATGCCCCAAGCAAGGGAGAGCTGTGAGAGCCTTGTAGACTGCACGCACCAGACTGCCCTGCAAAATGGGGGTGATATGGACGTGAATATATCCAAAGTTAAACAGGCTGAAGATCACTCCCCAAACTGGATCAAAACAAAGAAACAACTTCAAAATAAAAATCCCAATGTAGGCATAGCCACTGATGCCCACATATGAACAGAGCTCAGCGGAATTTCTTATTTGCAACCATGTGAAGAAAGAATCTACTTTTTCTACTCAATTTTTAAAATGTGAAGACACTGACTTCATCATTCTCCCCCTCCTCCAGTAAAAATCTTCACCTGTCATTGATAATTGGAAAAGATACTTCTAGCAGAGTCATAGATGCTTATACACCCAGAGGTTTTTTAGCACTAATAGGAGTTTTAAAAACGAGAGTTTCTGGATCAGCATCTGTTGTGGTAGATATGTCCAAATATTTGTAGATCTCCTTCCAGCCTACTGTTTTGAAGGTAAGCTGTTCTTCTATGCAGTGTCACTGATCCATAATAACTATGATCCAAATTTAACACTTCCCAAAAATACAAAGTATTTTTATTGAATTCATACAACCATATACTATTCCGTGAGCTGACATTTTGGGTTACATTTTTCAAGTGAGCAATAGATAAACTAAACTTGTACAGTAGGAGCTGCTTAAACTTTAACTTAAAAATCCTGAGCCAGGATGGTCACAGTTAGGAACTATTAACTACCACACTGTATCACAGGACTCTCCAAAGACTGGAGACTTTGCATACCATATGTGCTGTGAAGGTGTCCTAATATGTAGTGTTTTGAGTTAAAAAAAAAAAAAAGGTTTGATCATTCTTTTATAAAGAGATGTTGGGCAGGAGAGTGAGAGAGAAGGAGTCTGTTTGTGTACAAGCATGCACCATTAGTATTTCCTCCAGTTAATCAAAATAAAATCATGCCACTTCTAGACAAGAAAACACAATCCTATTGTTTCATTACTTCCATAATCATTATTCCTCAATTTTTCAAGTATTTACTAATTAAAGATAGTATTTTCACCAAAATTAATAGCCCAGTTTATGACATTATCTACTTGTCAAAAGCATACTGACCTTCATTAACAATAATAAAAATTTTGAGTAGATGTTCAATGCTAGAATTTGGGGAATAACTTCAGACATCTGCTTATTCCTCTCAAAAGTTTCTCAGTCTAAACAAGGGCATCTTTTTGCTGTCGCTATTACAGACGTGAAACAAAGAAAAGCTGAAATCTTTAGTAGATAATTGTGATGGGTTAACTCCAGCCAGCAACCAAGCACCACACAGCTGCTCACTCACTCCCTCCCCACGCAATGGGATGGGGGAGAGAATAGCAAAAAAAGTAAAACTCATGGGTTGAGATAAGAGCAGTTTAATAGGACAGAAAGGAAGAAAATAATAACGATAATGATAAAATGACAATAGTAATAATAATATGACAATAATAATAATATAAGAATTGGAATATAAAAAACAAGTGATGCACAATGCAATTGCTCACCACTCGCTGACTGATGCCCACTTAGTCCCTGAGCAGTGATCTGCCCCCTCCCAGCCAACTCCCCCCCAGTTTATATACTGGGCATGACATCACATGGTCTGGAATACCCCTTTGGCCAGTTTGGGTCAGCTGCCCTGGCTGTGTCCCCTCCCATCTCTTTGTGCCCCTCCAGCCTTTTTGCTGGCTGGGCATGGGAAGGTGAAAAATCCTGGACTTGGTCTAAACACTACTTAGCAACAACTGAAAACATCAGTGTGTTATCAACATTGTTCTCATACTAAATCCAAAACATAACACTATACCAGCAGCTACTAGAAAGAAAATTAACTCTATCCCAGCCAGAACCAGGACAATTATAAAATAATCTTTTGGAGATTTTCTGATACCCTCTTAATTACAGTAGCACAGGTTACTCAAACACAGTTAATGGCTCCTTAGCATTTTCATTACTATCAACTACTTCTGAGTAGGCGATAACTTGTCAGTAAATGTTCACTGCTGCCTAAAGCTTGGCTGAAAATTTCAACCCATAACAGCACTTTGTCAGATCATGGAGCAACCCTCCATCTCCCAAGGCAGCCAGATGATCAAAAATCTTCAAGGCGACAAGTTTTACTCCTAGAACTCCTTGACTGGAGTGTCAAGAGGAATGGCCAGCACAGATCAAAGCAGTCATCCATCTAATCCCAAATCCTGTCTTGAACAGTGACATTTTACAGGAAAAAACCCAAAACTCTTCATTTAGGAGACAAATCTACCCTGTGAAAAGTGTCCTTTTTACCACATGTGCCACAAGACCATTTATGCAAGGAAGCATGAAGATTTGTAATCCTTTCAATACTCTGACATATTTTTAAATACTAATCATTTCAAGTAGAGTGTTATTTTATTCTTATTAATGTTCAGTTCAGGATACCATATGGCAATGAGTGATGCAGATTAATCATTAGTCCCAAGAGAAAAACAATCTCCCTCTGCTGGTTTTGAACAGGCCAGCTTTCCATTTCTGTGCCCTTCCCCCTTAGAACATGAAGAGTTTAGAAAACATGAATCTATCCTCTCCACATCTTTCATGATCTCATATCACAGCTTTACTACATCTCCTCTCCAAAATTAATTCTCTCCCTTCTATTAGGAGAGTTCAATGAACAAAAATGAAGACTTGACTAGGTTGCTGAAAAATAAACTGGGGATTGTTTTCTTCGGATGTGTATTAAGTTAAATGGTAGGTGAGAATCAGTACTTTGTAGTTTTAAGTGATGGATTTTTTTTTTAATGCGGGGAAATTACAGTCGTGGAAAGGAAAAACTACAGGTTTCTAGTCAATATTGCTTCTTATCTGCCTAGCAAGTTTGACAGACTAAAATATTCACTTAAATGGTGCTTCAATTTACCAGAATATATTGTAGGCCAGTATATGCCATAATTTACATTAATACTTCAAGTTAGACTTCCTAAAGTAGGAAAGGTATTTAATTAAAACACCAAATCTCACTTCATTCATGATAACTTGTAAACAGTCATTAGGAAGTTTATACCTAAACTGATGTTAGGTGTGGGATTTGCTTCTTGGCTACTATATGGCTCATTAAATACCTGGTTTTTCTTCTCGCTGATGACAGGTGATTTGGGCCATGTCCTAATTAAGGACAGTGTTAACAGCTGTACAGGAGACAAATTTCAGTGAAGCCCAGTCATGCTACAAGACCTGAATTAAGGTGTTCTATGAACTCAGTAGATACTATTCTTTAATAAATAAGACAAAATAAACACCCACAGACAGCAATATTACTGCAGTACAGGTATACACTGGCCTCGCTAGTAGCCAGTTAGCCAACTAGATACAGGCCATTTTAGATTCTGAGTATTTTTGTAGGAAAAAGATCATTCTTCAGCATATACATATACTCCTGAAACAGTAGCTTGGACCTGCACAAATTTGTACTACTAAATGGAGTCCTACAGATGATAAAGAACTGAATTATTTGCAAATGCAGTTATTAAACATACATAATGAAGTGATTCTCATACATGATGCATTCTGTATGAATATGAGAGAATGTATATGTACGTTGATTAACCTAGGAGGGGCTACCCAATGGGAAAGTACAGAGATAGAGACAATCCTAAAATACAATAGAAAGGGCCAGAAAACAACCTCAGTGGAAAAAAGAGATCAATCGCAATATGAATGCACCTGTTATGTGCAGAGGAATTAACAAGAACAAAACAAGGGACATAAAAAGTACTAACAAGTCAGTTAGAAAGATTCATGCTGAATGCCACAGGCGGCTGAAAGGACTGATGTGCCTTACGCAGGTTTGGAAAATCATCTGAAGAAACACTGCTCTCAAAGTGCAAATTTGTCACATAATGACAATGTAAGATTCATCATGTTTGTGCACATTGTCTCAGCATGCCAAGCCATTTGCTAGAAATGTCGTTCTGTTCACAGTGCTCATAGTGTAGTGTCAACTGGCTAAGAATAACCAATACTGTTATTTTAGGGGAAAGCATGGCAAAGACTATGATAAACAATAAAATTCAAAAGTGAACAAACTAAGGCATTTGGTTTTCCCATGTCCTCATGGACTGGGGTGCAAGAGGCAGACTCACTGATGTAAGCGTTAACTGCATAGATCTTATGCCATACCAGCACGCTGGTAGGAAAGCCAAGTGGAGACTGCCACAATGGAGACTGTTCCCATTGGAGTTTTCTCACCCAAAGGAGAATTCCTTAGAAAAAGGGAATAGCTTTTAGCTCCTTCACTTCTCCTCAGTACTTGCAGCCTAACTGGAATGCTGACTCAGATCCTAAGAGGGTTGTCATTAGTAACTGTTCACTAAGTGGTCAGTGTTACCCTTTTGTCCCAATGAAAGAAACAGCTTGAGAAACCTATATAAATGCTTAGGGGTGAATATTTACAGATCAGTCCTCATAACTATTTGACAATGACTTTTTGCTATAGGTAAAGAACAAACACACACTGTATACAACTGCTTCCAAGCAGTATTTACAGCTATACTGATCTGGACAGAGTAAATCCTATTGCATAGCATTTAAGTATTCTATCTACCCTCTTTTTCTTTAGACTATTACATGTTTATGTATTCTGTAAATTATCTGAGTAAACAAAGTATACATTGCTACAGTTTTGCTCTGCAAAATCACTGCAGAAAGAAAGTCTGACTACATATCATGTCAGTTTTTTCTTTACAGAAAGAAGCGATAGGTGCACTGCTTACACAAGTATCATGACAACCACATCAAATAAACTTCATTTTTTGTGGAGTAAACTGACAGTGACATTTAATATGGGGAACAGGGGACACATTTTCAAATCTATGGAAATCTTTGACAGCTTAGATACAAAACCAGGCTAGGATACCATAGACATGTCAGGGCAGAATAAAATCTAACTTTTTCATAGACAATAGACAGGATTTTACAACTTACATATTTATAGGCTCACTGAATTACTCTACAGCAAAGGGTATAATCACTATATTTTCTCAAATCAATCAATAATTCACATTCATCATACCTAGCTACTCTGCTTTAAAAGGGGCGTTGAATATCCTAGAAGTTCCTGTGCAAGATTTCTCATGGTTTGCCTTTAGAACATGCAGGTCATATAGCCAATGAATTAAGGACAAACATTTTAATTTGAATAATATTTAATTTTTAATTTTGTGGGGCAAAGAGAGGAGAGGTTTATAAGATCCCTAAAGGCAATTTCTGTAAAATGATATCAGTTTCTTTATCTCAATCCCTGGAAAGTAATTGGAGAAATACAGATATTCACACACTGAACAAAGAAAAACTTTAGATTTCCATTGTGCTGTATAGCAGCCAGATTACTCTGGAATCCTAAACGCAAATTAATGCAAATAGTACTGTTTCCCTATGGCACAACAGTATTTTGGTGGTATAAAACAAAATCAGCTTTTCATGGAATTTGGAAGTGAAACAGTAGAGAAGCTTATGAATTTCAGAACTTCCTACAGGTTATGCTTTATTCAGTAAGATTTTGAACATTTTAACTAAAAATTTCTAGTTCTTCTGTTTCCAAAGATAGACTCTCTACTGCACAAGAATTCATGGCTGTCTTGTCTGTTCACAACCAAATCGAAATAGTAAGGCACTTATGAAGACACGAACAGCCCCCATTTATCTGAATAGACTGTTAACATCCAAATGCAATTTTCACATATTAAATGTTAATAGGTGTATGGATAGTGTGTTCAAAACAAAAATTAGCTACTACTATATTATATAATACTGCTAATTCAGGATATGACATCACTGAAAACATAACTGTATTAAAGTCTGTCTAACTACAGTTTCAAAATAACTATGAACGGCGTGTATGGAGGCAGTATAGATTTCAGTTTTGTGACACATGGCTTGTCCCTGAAAAGCTGACACAGGATGTAATTACACTATACATTTTCTTCACAAGTGGTTTAACACACCCAGCCCAGCTCATCATTCTTGTCACTCATTTTGCTGGCCCTCCATAGTGAACCAGTACAGCTATTTGCAGGTCTTTGTTAAGTCAAATTAAAAAGAACAGTTGAAAAAAACTTGGTGTTGCTGTTTTTTTTTCACGTGCATGTGTGTGTAGGGTTCATCTAGACCATTTCCAGGGTTCACAGAGAGATGTATCAGTACATATGCGGTATGGGAGGCAGGAGGACAGAGATGGCAGCAAACCTGATGTAGGGATGAGAAAGGCAGACAGAAGCAGGGGAAAAAAGCAGAACCTTCTCAAACCAGATGTTCTGCTGAAGAAAACATGTTGTCGAACTATTCTGAAGCGAGTATCTCTCAGGAGTTTGTAGCATAAGATTGTATAAGCAATGGTTATAAGAAATGATAATGATTGTTGAGAAGAAAACAGTATCAACAACATAAAGAAACATGCTGAAAACTAAGGAAAGACATTGCAAAAAACCCACACATTTTTGTGTTTAACATAACACATGTAATAATCCATTATCTTACAGTATCTTAGTCATATTAGATAATAATTTATGTTAATTTTTGTAGCAATAATGTCAAGAAATATGGTAGTTCTTCATACTGAAAAAAAAAACCAGGGGTCTACAGTGTTCAAGGTAGAAGTATGTACTGTTACCATTTTTGCTCTGAGTATCTTTAGTACACCATTTTTTTCTTTCTTGTGTGTGTGAAATACCTGGATTCAAAGCAGCTGCAGGAACTTAGAAGCCAGCATTAGGTTTCACTGAAAGCATGGTGGAATAAACCAACTTGGTAGTCACTAAGTGTCAGAGGGGCAGGATACTGCCAAAGAGCTGACAAGAAGGACCCTGCCTCTGAGAAGTAGTGATTTTTGACTCCTATAACCTGCTGAGCCAGGTCGACCAGGAAATACAAAAATTCTTTAAGATTAAATATATATACAGGACTTGAATTTATTCCTGGAATGACCATCATTGTTCCAAAATTACAAATAAGAAAGTGGATATGATTTTGCTGCTCTATGCAGGAAATTCCACTGTAGATACTTGGACTGCTCTCATGAATCAGGTAATCAAATGTTCCCATACCATCCTTCTAGGCACACCACAATATTCTATGTTATTGTATTTACATGTTCATGTCAAAGGTTTGTTTTTTTCCCAAGGAAAGAAATTCAGATATAGTTTGAATTATTCAGAGAAACAAGTCAGAAAGGCAGCACACGGTATAGTGCATAAAAACATGGGTACTATAATTCCACAAAAAAAGAAAGCACTTGAATTACTTGCTGTCTAAAAGAGGCTTCGAACATACAGAAATAAACTATCTTTTATTGTTCAACTCTTCTATGATGAGTTTCTCTTCCACACAGAGGGAAGAATCCTATAACATATTACTTTCCTTGTAAAGACAGAGGTATATGATAAATGGGATGACATAGAGCATAAGCTTACCCACGACTTTGGATGTCAGAATGATAACTGATTTTATAGATAAAGGAAATGTGGTAGAACTAACCTATCTGAACCTTAATATTAAGTATTTGACATATATAGGAAACTATTAGTTAATCTGCAGAAAGTGGTAGTAAAAGAATTGTAAAGATAGATAAGGAACTGCTTAAAGGGTACATAATAAAGACATTGCAAAAGAAAAAGGAACAAGTGGGCTGGAGGCTTCTTATCTAATGTTAATGGCTTCCATAAAAAAGCAGGATGTGCTGGTGGGGTTTTCTGGTGGCAGGAAGTTGGAAGCCATTGGCTCAAAGGGCACTAGAATATCAAACATGAAGAACTAGATGACCTTGAGAATGATGGTAGAATGAAATTTAACACTATTAAAATTTAAGTGTACTAATAACATGAAATGGTAGCCTAGGGGGTAGTTCATAGGAAAAGTTACAAGATGAAAATATCTTTTGAATACTAATTAAGAGGATGACGGTGTCCCAAAATTCTTCCACCCTAACAGCTCCCATTTACTTCCCCATAGTTCTTTTTAATGCCTCAATTTTCCCACCTCCGTTTCAAAGTATCCCCTTCTTCCTTACATTACATGTATTTTAAGAATTACAGAGGTGTTTCTGACTGGGAGAGAATGGGTCTCTACAGGACTGGCCCAGCTGCTTCTCTCTCTAAGCATTCCTGGTTAACATGATCATGAAAAAGATAAATGTACTTTGCTTGTCTATACAAGCATTTTTGGCATTTTTCTATAGATGTTGGGAGGCATTCATGCTCTGGTTCAATGCATGAGGGTCTTATCTAGAAAGTTTTATACAATTCTTGTAAACAGCAATGAAAATAATGAAGTTAAATTGACATGGGTGTAGAGAAGAACTACTAAGGTCAACTGGTGAATGGTGAACTCTAGAACAAAGTAGACTAAAGGATGCTTGCTCCTTTGCCTAGTAAAATGAATTCCAAATTACAATTATAATTTATTTTTAAAATAATGGATCAGAAGAATAAAAATTATCAGATTAAAAGAATAATGTTGGTACAAAACAAATGCCACAAATAAACTGGCATAGAAATTAGAAAACTTAAGAACCATTGAAGGAATTTGATAGCTCCAAGCAGTCACAAGAATCATTTTTAAGACAGAGCCTGAAATAAAAGACATTATTTGATACAGTTGCCAGAAACAAGGCTGAATTTGTTTACCCAGAAGCGTTCTGTGATCATAACTCTGCATTTGGCAAACTGCTTGTGCCTAAAATATGTGACGTACTTTAATCACATGGATCTTTCTTGGTATATATAGGAATATTCACATAAGACATTTATGTTAAAATATGTATATATTCAGACAGGGTTTAGCCAGAAAGAAACACATTAGATCCTTGCATGAATAATTTTACAGAAAAAAACATTTGTCAGTTGCTGTTGTCTGAGGAAAAAGAAGCATATCCATTTCAATTATACATACACACACACATATATGTGTGCATGTTTGTGCACAAAAATATATTTGAAAAATGTATATACTTGGAAAATAGCCATAGACTTTTTTTGGTCTTATTCTGGATCCACTTTTGCAGTCAGCATAAGTATTTGTTATTATAACTATGAACATGAACAGTAAAACTTCAGTGAACTACTAGTTGATCTATTAATTGCACTGACACCACTTCTTCCAGGAATGAGCAAGTCCAGTGGAATCCTGTACTATTTCTTACCATTTGAAAATTCACTCTACAAAAAACACCTTAGCCCCAACATTTTTTATTAATAGACAAAATTTTATTTTTAAAAATTCAGCCCCATTTTTTCATATGAAAAAGCAAAACAAGTGATCTTGATTTTTCTTCTATAACACGTGCTAGAAAAGGATACAGGGGCAATCCTGTATTTTTGGTCAGCGGGTTTTTTAGAGGTCTTTTTTTTCCTCATTTTACACCCATAGTTTCTCTGTTTCTTAATAGTATTAATCAAGTATTTTCATTTTTTCTCTCTAAAGGAGAGCTACTGCATATTTCAGAACACCCTCAGCCTCTGAGGCACTTGTCACTTATATAACCAGAATATAATTCTGTATGTACAAAAACTGCATTATAATATTAGGAGTTTTAACTCATATTTATGGAAATAGGGTTGGTGTAACATCAATATCTGTAAAACTCTTTATGATTTACATCTGCTTAAACCCCATTGTGAAAACAGATATAAATAGCAAAAAAAAAATTGGGTTTTATTCTCTGAGTAAAAGTTATGCTAGGCAATAGCTACTCTTAAGTCACAAAAATAATTTTGGAAGCATTAACTCTCTCTTAGTGGTGGTCCCCAAATCTTTATGGACAGATATCCTTAAATCACCACATATAATGAGTGTGTGACATCTCACACATTAGAGCCTTCTGACTCGCTGCTTTGAAAAACCCCAAACACTACAAACTGCATTAATTTTGTTAAAGCACCAGTTTAAACGCTTCCAAGTAACAAAGTGACCCAAGACACACGCGCAAGCGACCCAAACCCCTCGTTTTCACTCCTGGGCCGACTGCGGCAGGCTCGGCCTATGCAAGATGGCGGCCCACGGCCCCATCCCCAGGTGTGGGTAATGCAGGGATGCTGCCTCACAGGTGCAACCACTCGTTAATTCACACCACCTGCTCAAAAGATGGTGACTTTTAACTCCCTCTTATCAGATTTTGCCAGCATGCGGATAAAAGCAGGATAAGAAGCTTTGGGCCTGACAGATGAAGCCCAGGAGTTCCTGCCTAAGTTCCCCCCTCTCTCTGGAGGAGGCCTTGAGGCTGCACTGTGGTGTCTGAGGTGGGATTTGGTTTTTTTTGTGCTCCTTCAGTCATGTCCCCTTCCTCTAAGAAATGACCAGCTCAGGAAGAGCCCTCGGGAGGGAGGAAAAGCCGGTCAGTGCTTAGGGGACAGCAGGAATTCCTCTGGAGAGGAGCAGAAAGGAGGACACGGGCACAGCCCAGGGGCTGCCTGCCATGTCCCACACAGCAAGGCCTGCCTGTGCTGCTGCAACTCACTCTGGCCTATGTATGTGGGATTTTTTTAATTAAAAAAAAAAAGCCTCTTGGGAGCTCTAAAAAAAGGTACGGTATTGGATGTGTCTAATACATATGGCTCTGAAATTTAAGAATGTTGTTTGTTTTGCTAAGCGGCTGCTTGTGTGAGTTCCTTAACACTGAGAACAGGTCTCACAGTGCTGTAAGATCAAACTAGTAAGGAAAAAAATAAATTGGGAAACTAAATATGTACAGTCCTATAAAGAATGTTTTAAACAAAGATTAATTCTTAAAAAGATGGCTTCAAGAATTCCCTTATTATATGCAAATAATAAATGTTTATTTCTTTGGATGGCTTGTCAGTACAGTATATGTCCGTTTATAATGTTTATGATAAAATATCAACATGAAGCCTCAGTATATTGGGCCCCTTGTGTTTTAACCCATTTAGTGCTTATGGTTCTATCTCAGTAACTCTGTACATGAAAAAATGCATAATATTTTTTCCACTTGATAAGACTACACTTAAGGGATCCTGGTGTATTGAAACAGTTATGTATGCCCTGCAGGTTACTTTCTTTTTTTTTTCCTCCTATTTCCAGATCCTCATTTATTTTTGTTTTTAACAGAACTTAAAATTCAGATTATTTTTTTTTTTTTAGTACAGATAAAACAGTTAAGTGTTCACTGATGCTTTTAGGAAAATCCCTCTTTTGAATGCAAAAGCTGTTGCAGTTCACCCTATCCATAGCACATCACACAGGAAAGTCTAACAAGCTTCTGTTGAAGCAGTGAGCTTTTTTATTATTATTATTCCAGTCAGTCAACTGACAACAGCTCCAACCCAGTTAGAAATCCTTTAAACTGCACTTCAGAAATCACCATCACAATTGCTACTAATTGGCACTTTTGCTGGCAGCCTCAGGAAAAGAAAGAAGCCAGTGACTGAATGGGCCATGGAGAATGAACTCCCCTTCCCGCCTGTCAGAAATCCTCTTGCCAGAACAGGGTTGAAGCACGTTCCTGTAGCAGTGGGTTTTTAAAAAAAAACAAAACAAAAAAAACCCCACAAAAAACCCAAACCGCCCCTAGCCCACGCCAGCTAGGCTGTACCTGTTTGTAATGGAGGAAACTTCACCCTCGAGACTGGCAATTGAAAGTGTTTCAGGGATCCTAAGAAACATTTAGGAAAGGTTGTTAAAATATTTTTTTAAATAGTTACTCTTCAGGCATGCCATTGCAGGTGATCTTGGGTTAGTTTTCTAGCTTACTATTTAAGAGGAAACAAATTGTCTGAGGCTGGATGAAAGCAAGCTGTGAGCTGGGCCGTGCCCTGTGAAAACAGAACTGAGCAAAGATTAGAAAACAGAATGAATGTATTTAAAATTTGAGAAACTCTTATTTCATTTTTAATGAAACTATCAAGTCTATGGGCTGCGCTTTGATTGCAATCTGTACAGAACCAGTCTCCTAGCCCACCTTCTTGGGCACAAACCTGTTTTACATGTGTAGTAAGGCTCTTAACTGAAAATCCACAACAACTGTTTTTCATAAACTAGTATTTCCATAACTTGTTTTCACTTCTTTTTTTGATACTTAATTGTATGTTAGGACCATAAAATCAACGCCTAGGTTTTGTTAGGAGCTTTTTGTGAACCATTTAACTTAAGGAAGACCAGGTCTTAAGTCATGTTAAGGCAAAAGCTTGTTCATGTGTGTGAAACTTGCAGAAATGATGTAAATTACCTAAGTGATTACCCTATTGATTCTTTGATAAAATGGCTTTCCTAATGTGGCAATTAAAGAATTGTGGCATTCCTATCTTGAAAGGCTCATTATTGCAAGTCAGCCAAATACAAAGATTTAGGTTTGTGCTCTTCTTGGAAGTCCCATTGCACAGCTGGATACACACAATATTCCCTTGTAACTATTGAATTGCTGACATTGTTAGGCTTGCTAAGCATATAATTAGCATAAATTAAATCAACCTGTTCACTAAGTTCAAGGAACACAGAAGCAGTTATTACAATCATTTCACGTATTAATGGACAAACACTGTTTTCCAATTTTGAGCATGTCTGTTTTTTTGCTGAAAGCTTCTCAACGTCAGACATGCAATAGCCAGAGGATGTTCATGCAGTAGCACTAGGACTTGGGCCTACTGCTTAGAATTCTTCACTGTTTTCCCAAATGATGGTTTAATAAGACTAAAGTCTATACACTGCAAAGTTCACCTTATGCTGAACAGGTGGAGAATTGTAGATCAAATACGCCATCAGTTCATTGCCTGTGCACCATTTAAAAAGACATCTTTAGTCTCTATAAAGCAGCTGGCTTTGTCAAACTACTGATCCTAGGTTGTGCTGCTGCACAGAAGAGGAAACAACCTGCGCTTGCAAATCCCTCTCAGGACTGGGACAATAGCTCTGCTGTGCCATACTGAATGACTTGGATGGTTCCTTGCATCCATCCTACCTGGATGAAATATCTAATTTACTTCTGCAATGAGGATAGTGAAGTAGTGGAAGTGATGTTCAGATATAAAATGCAGTACTTCAGCTGCTGAAAAGCTATATTGAAATAGCCTGATCTAAAAATGCGCTCTTTGTTAATGTAGACACCAGAACTGTTAAAAAGAACAGTAACAAAAACCCACAACCAACCCAAAACCTCTTGGCATTTCAGGTTAATTATGTAATAATTGAACTCTTCTGATTACTAAAGGTTCAGATGTTCTAGTCAATATACAATATACATTGTGTCAATATGATGAGATATAACAGTTTTATGCCAGTTTAGTGTAAACCAGCAAAGAATTGTTTTTTAGATATTGCGAAAACAAACTTTAAGTGACTTTTTTTTCCCTTACAATGGAAGCAGTTGCTAGCAGCATTAAACATTTTTTCTACTTGCCGATTTATTTATTGTTCTGTCAAGCTAAGAACATTTGAAGTACTTCTGCACTAAATATATTCAACTTACCAAAAATCATGTGCAGAATGAGAAGTGTCAGAATAAAATTAGCAAGATTTTTTTTCAGTATAAGTCATAACAAACAGAGCTTTATATTTGGTGCAATGTAATTTTTGCTTTAAAGTCAAAGTTTAACCCTTAAAATAAACTGCAGAATTAAAAAGCAGAATCCTGTTTTTCTGAGGAAGAATTTAGAAACAATATGTTGTTATGCATATAATTTTAATTAATGGAAATTACTGCACAACAGTAATTATGAGGCCCACATTTGATTGACATCTGATATTCAAGTGGAAAATGAGTAATTATGTGTTTTTTGGAAAAGAAAGGGGCATAATTTTTTTGTTCAACATGTTAGTCAACTGCAGTAGGGATGTGGAGTATGAGAATTAACACCCATAAGCTTTTTATTTAATAAATCTCTACTATTTCAACTGCCAAATGAAAAAGAAGAAATTACTTAACTGCAAAACATTAACAGAAATTTTCACTAAATTGAGTTCCTAAGGGAAGGTGACTTTAATCAGGCTGCAATGGACTTTGTAGCATGACATTTAGTATGCTAGTTAAGACTTCTACGAGTCAGATAGTAAAACTGACAGATACTTATCAGAAGCAGGTAATTAAAACATACCATTTTCACTCTCTTGGAGTTATCAGTCAACTAGAGAGGGCTAAATGATACCTGATATCCAGTATACCTAATTTTCACAAATGCCAATTATTACAAAATACCTTTTGAAATTCTCATTTGCTACCTATTATCTGGAGTAAAAAGTAGTCATAATTGCAAATTTAGTTTTACTATCAGTTGCTGGTAGCTAGTGCTAGGGAGAGTTATAGATCTTCTTACAGAGGTTTTTTTTTTCCAGAAACTTGCTATACAGTCATGTCAGATAAGCAAGAAACAAATATTGCTTGATTGTTATGGTTAAAACTCTGGAATGGAAAGTATGAAACTTTTATTATATTGAATGACTGAAATAAGCTGAAATTCATATCATATCATCATGACAGACTTCAACTTTCATGGGCATTAGCCCTTATGCCAGAGAGATATGACAGTAGTAATATTGTATATAGTAACCTAAGTTACCACGGAATAATCTAACACTGAAATCTTTCAGTCTATATGATTTGGTTAATTCTCCTACTTTGACTAAGCTAGCAGCAAAATGTTTGGGAAGGTTTGTTTTTTGTTCTCACTATCTGAGAAGTGTTGTATGTCTAATTCTAATATTACTTTTACAGGTATAAGAAAATTGGACTGACTTGCACCAGTACTGACTCCATTTCAGCTATGAGTGAAACCATGTACTACTCCTCAGGTGAGTATTCCATGGCTCAAGTGATATGCTTTCCATTTAAGACCTAAACCCAGGATAATACAGAAGTGGAAAACTGACTATAATAATATAACTTTCAGCTGGTAGAGTAAACCCCTTTTTTGGAAATAAGGATGATCTTACAGACACTTAAAGATGCATTTTAAGAAGGACAACACTGTACTTGAGTTGTATGGCTAATTTGCAGTGCAAAGATAAGAAATCAACTACTTGTTCTTGACTCATTTTCAATGAGCTTGTTATTTGCTCTGCTTAGTGTTTGTGCAAGAAAAATTGCTCATTGGAAAGTAAAGTAGAAAAGAACAAAGAAAAACATTTTTAGCTTAATTTTAATTTGTGCATGCTGGGTAAACAGCATTCATTTTCTTGTAAAAATTATGTTGAAATTGGAGCCATTGAGCTAGGGAGTGTTCAGTCTCAGTTTTGCTTGTTTAACCAGTTCTTGATTTCTATGCAAGTGAATCTAATGCAGTATGCTTGGGGATGTTTCTTACTGTATTTCATTACAGCTGCTGAGAATTTAAAGCAATTAGCTTTTCATGATTCTCTCTGTTTCTTTTTGTGTAGTGTTCACTATCATGGGACTGCTCTTATTATCTTGTATGTTAAAGCTCATCAAATTTGTATCCTTGTTTGTCAGGCAAAAATTAGCTATGAACTATACGAGCTGAACTGTTATGTACGTGTTTCCTGATTTTACAATATACTTCTGTTCAAAGATCAGCTCATAGGTTACTGGTATATGCCTTAGGACTTAAGCAAACGCTCTGAGTTTTGTTTAGTTCATATGAGTTCGTTCAAACACTTCTTAAGGTAGGTGTCCTTGTTGTCAAAGTTATTTGAAGAAACTGCGACATTGTATAGTAGGACATGGAATCTAACTGCTGAGTTATGGTTCTGAAAGAGAAACTGTATAGTACTCATTTTATTTTGCACAAATGGAGTGATTTTTTAAATTTGTATAAAGCTATTCTAGATCCTGATTGTCCCTCTATTTTGTGACCTTTTTTGATAATCATTCAGATTTAAACTTACCCTAAAGTGCATGCAACTCCCAGAAAGAAACTGAGATAGGCATTTAATTAGTTTAAAACAAACTCCCCAAATCTCTAGCAAAGCTTCCTCAGCATATATGAGATTTTTTTCCTGGTTCTCAAGCTGCAAACTAGAGTAAGGAAACCTATTTAAAATGCTAAAAGTTGTAAGAAATTGCTGTTTCATTAGTCCCAGGAGTGCTGCCAGTGTGCTGCAATCATTTCTCAACAATGCAGTGCTTATTTCAATGTTTTAAGCTTGAGATGATGCAAGACTCCAATTCAGTCAGGCTTTGAGAGCCTGGATCTGTGTAGATTTTCTATTTATAATGAGGACCATAGACAAAAGGGCTTTCAAATGCAAAAGCCAAGTTTGGTCAGAACACACCTGGAGCTATTAACTTCTTCAATAGTTTAAAATCAGGATGAGACAATAAAACCAAAAGATTTATAAACAGGTCACCCTCTTTGCCACTGTGTCTTTACAGGATATTGACAGGGCCTTTCAGCCTTGCTCTCAGTCTAGCGACTCTGACGTTGTTACAAGCTCTATTCGTTCTGCTCTGAGTCCCTAAGATGTTTCTGTCTGCTGCCTCTCAGGCCTCCACATCTGTCTGCACGTCGGCTCCCTGCTGGTTGTCTCATTCTCAATCCTTTCTCCCTTTCTTACCTTGTGCCAAAGCAACTTGAGAGTTGGATTAGTTGCTCTCTTACATTAAAAGGAGATATGGGAGAATTACTGCTCTCTACCCTTCTCACTAGGTGACCCACTTTGCAGCCAGCAGGCCAAGACAAACAGCAACCTGTAGCCAGTTCTTTTTAAAAAGAACATTGCAAAATGAAACGCAAACAAATAAAAGCTTTTGCAAAATAAGTCAGGCTTGTGCATAATGGGAAAATGATCACAAAATCTCTGGTAGAAAAACTAACAGGTGTGAGGCTTGCACAGTCTATTTTGTTCAAACTAGCAGCCTCAAAAAAAGGGGAGAAAGGGGGAAACCCCAGACAACTAAGACTCTAAAATTTTGATGAAAAACACTGAACTAGTTGAAAGCTTATTCTGAAAATTTAAATATAGCTTAAAAATAGTCAAATTAACCTTTCTCCACAATGGACTATAGCCCCACTTAGAATCCCTTGTCTGTGGCACTCCAACACCGTGCACTTGGCATGAAGTATACAAAGGACACAAACACAGTATCATAATCTCTGGATAGCTGGATAGGAACATGACAGTCTACACAATCAGATACATCTCTCAGAGATGTATCTTTCCAGACACTTTAATAGTTCACAGTCTTGTTGTTGATGAGCAGTAAGCTCGTACTTGAATGTCGTTCTTGTTTTCTACCACTTTCTGGATGCACAAAAATATATAGGCAATGAAACCAGCATCTGATGAAAAAGTATGAGTCCTCCAGTTGTAAGCATTTCCTATTTAACTCATGTTAAAGACATGACAAGAGCAGCCTGAGAAATGTTTTCAAAATTGAAAACTCTGTTTCTATCCTATTCAATTTTTGCTCTATCTGTAACAGTTAACAATAAACAAGTTACCTATGGTGCTCTTTTTGTTACAGACTTTTTTCCTGTAGAAATAAGTTAACTTCCCTTTAATCAGAATGTGCAGTAGACAAATGAAGCCTATGTAATAATACAAGTACTACTTCAAGACTTCTGAATGTAAGAGAAACTCAATCTTGTCATCCGAGGAAAAAACCTGTAACCAGTCCTAGGTGGCTTTTTCCTGTAAATGGTAGTGTGTGGGAATGGGGACTATTCCGATGGCAGAGGCTGCCTTAACCCTAACCCCACCTTGCTGATGGAGCAGTTGTAGTAGGCACAGTTCTCTGAATAAATAAGATAGTGCACCCACATCTGCTCCTTTCCTTGTTTTGTTAGTAACTAGAATGAAGCCAGTTCTTCATACTGTCCTTTCTTGAAGACTCAAGTGTCCTCCCCCTAAAAGTTGAAGACAGTACCTAAGACATTTTCTTACATCTTTTATATTTTGCTTCACGTGTTCTATTTCATCTAGTTTGGGTGTAGGGTTTGGGTCCTTTTCTTAAAACTGTCATATGGTTAAAGCTGAAAGCTTTTTTTTGTGGAATATAGTTAGTACTTTACATCTAAACCTCTGTTCTGCATTTTGACAGTAAGCTTGAATCTGGTAATCTAACAGAAGGAAAAAGCAGTCTCAGCAGACATGCTCCAACCTTGTGTTCGACCATATTAAGAATTAATACTTAGTCTTGCCGTACAACCCAGCTTTAATAAAGCTACCTAAATCCTCTTGGCTGCTGCTTTGACAGGGCAGCTTCAATCAGAGTGCTCAACTTTTGTATTTGCTAATTCAATAGGCAGCCTGACAAGGCTTTCAGATCTGCGTTTATGGGATAATGAGGCTTTTTACATAGTTTCAATTTTTGCTATGTTGACAGAAAAAAAGCATTTTTGAGAACGATGGATTTTAAAAATATTTTCATAATAAATGCTTCCTGCATATTGAATGCTTCTGATAGTGCTAACCATTTGAACTTTCTTTGAAAATGTTTAGTGTATCTTCAGGAACCTGGGACTTGGGATATGCCTCCTTTTTGTAACCTCACTGGCTATTTTTGACAGAGGAGAAGCCTTAAATCATCATTAGTTTAGCATGAATATAAATCTAAGATTTCAAAATGGGAAAACAGGCTTCTTGTGTCTTTTTTCTTGCATTTTATCTAACTTCCACTTCTCTAGAGGAATACTGCTACCTTAGTGGCAGTTTCAATTACCTTTTAATATTGTAAAAGCACAAACGTACATGTTTAGCTGAAGGTTTGTGCATCTGAGTGGAATTTTAGAAGATGGCCTAGTGTCGATCTGGTTAAACAGACCATTGCCCAAAAGAATTTTGTTTCAAATCTGCCTGCATACAGCTCTTTGTTAAACCTTGTGGTGCAGCAGAGCAGCTCATCTGGCCTGCTCTGGCTCATTGGATGGGGAGCACTGTATAAATGTTAATTTACTGATCTTTTTAAGACATGTTATGAGAGTGAAAGGACTCTGTTATGCTCTGAGGAATTCTAAAGTAGATTTATAAACTGACACATAGAAAGCTAAATGTTGGCAGCAACAATGCACTGTGGCAGCTACAGACAAGATTCACAAATTCTGACTTGACTACCTTATCCTGTCTTTAACTGATAGAATACAATTTAAGTATGTAGAACTGATCAAATGACTTCTTTACTCTTTTGGTTCAAATGAATTGGAAATGTGGATTTTTGCAGATAAAATCCAGACTCAAAGTGCCAAGGACAAAATTTGCACTGATTTGAAAATGCCAAAATTTTATTTATAATTGGGAAAGATAATTTTCCAAACAGAATTCTTTAAGCTTTTTTCCCCACTCTGGAGGCTCTATTCTGAGGCCTCTTCTCTTGTATCTTTGGAAGCTTTTGAACTGTTGCATTTGATTTTTGTTTTTTTTATGGAGATCTTCTATTCACTTCTTTTTCAGCACATACTCAATTACCTTTGGATCTTGATTGGGAATTTTGACCTCTGAAGTGTTTCAGTTTTAAAAATACTTGTAGTGATCAAAATAGTTCTGATTTAAAGCTCATTAACATTTAATATTTAAAATTAAGAGCCTTTCAAGCCTAACTTCAATCAGCAGTTAGGGACTATGGTAAAACTGTTGACTTCGGCATATCTGTCCCTTACATAAGCGCAGATCTACCAGTATATGCATGTTGTCCTGAATGCTGCTGTACGTTTCTACTACGGTTAGATGATAAATAAGTATAGCATATATGCAGATAATGGACAAATAAGCCATGTTACTGGGATTTGCTTACTTAGCTTTTTGGACTTCATCAGAACTACTCACCTAAACAGCAACACCACCTTTTGATGTATTAGTACTTCTCTAGCAATATGTGTTTTTAACATGCTGTATGAACATCAGTTCAGCTTCATATCTGTCTAGTATCCTCAAGGTAAGCTCGGTTCCAGCTTCTATAAGCTATTGGTACTTCAACCAGTTTGCTCACAAAGACAGTAAGGTGGTTCCCCTGTGACTCTGTACTTTGACACTTAATCCCTAGTAAATATTGTTCTATATAATTTTTTGATGAAACATTTCAGAGGCTTTACCCCTTTGTCATCTCTGCAACCAGTTGATGTTTGGGACTGCAAAGAACAGCATTTATTTAAAAAAAAACAAACAACAGAGTTAGGAACTCTTAAATTGAAATGGAAATTGAGAGTGTATGAATATACAGCCTCATCTGTCATTCTTGATTTTTTTCCTCACCCCGATGGCAGAGACCTTGTCTCTGTAACTTGATAATTTAGTTGTTTCAAGCTCTGCATCTTTTGACATTTACTAAGGTCCTTCATTGATTTATCTTAGTTAAGTACATTCATATGTTGACAGCTCCTGATAGTTTATTCTTATCTGCCCAATTGTGGCTGTACAACGCAATCTCTCTCAATCTTCAAGGAATGAAATTACCACAAATCAAAGCCTTTAGGTAACAAACTAGCAAACTTAGTGGACAAACTTTGCAAACTGAATCACCTGTTACCTTTCTAAACCAGGTTTTCCTTACTACTTCCTCAGTTTTAGAACCAACCCGAAGAGTGCCCTGAATGGATTTACTATATAATAGCATTCAGTTGTGTTACTAGCTCTACTTATGAGGTTAACTTGTGGAAAAACTTCCACAAACAGGTGAATTTGACACATTGCTGTTAAAGAGCCATCCTTGCTACTTGCTCAAGTCATGAATGGTAGTGCTGGTGTTGTCAGGGGGTTAGTCTCCTATAATACCCAGGTGAATGTAGATGCTTGTTCACATTAAAAACCATTTCTCATGCAATATACAGTGTTACTCAAAATGTGAGTTTGTCCCCTGCTGCTGCTGAGCCATCCCTTCACTTCACAGGCTTCTTTTGCCCAGGGGCATGCTGGTTTCTGTTCATAAAGGCTTCACATCAGTGTCCCACTGCTGCCTAATTGCAGCTAGGAACTCAAAAGAGCAGTACTGTGGCTTTTTCTAATGGGTTGTGGTTAGAAATTCCCATGCATAATATAGTATGGCAGGATATCAGATTCTTGTCACACAACAAAATTCTAGTCAGCCATTTGAGTTGTAATTATGTTAACAGCAAATTGGCTGTTGCTGAATTCTTTTTTGCCCAGTAACAATTTGTAAAACTATCACAGAGTTTTCAGAGTAGAAGAACAATCATACTTTCAATAAATGTGTCTATATTTTTCCCTACCCTGGAAGTACTGTATGCATTGCCATTTCTAAGCATCGTAATTGAGCGAGTTACTGACTCCTGCACTCTCACCACGACTGTAGGTCAGAGATGGTGACAGTTTTGCAGTCTTGAAAAACCTCACTGATCTCTGAAGCCCTGTAATGACTGTAGATTTAGACAATTATCAGCATTTTTAGCTCCAGTCGCTATGGGGTTTGTGACTCAGTCATAAAAATAATCATGCAATGCTGAAACCTGACATACGAGCTCTAACTTGTAGAGCTATTAATATTGGGTTATGCATTTTAAAAGGAAGTCAACAAAACGTTTTTCACGTCGTAAAGTGTATGACATAGAACAAATCAGTGTGGAAGCTATTATTATTACACCCATTTATTGACAGATCTGTTTCCAAAGAAGGTATTTGACAAGGTGAAGCAATACTGATGACTGCTGGTTATTTGATGCAGTATTGTTGGTTTGTTACGTACATATACCTCCATGCACAATGAAGCTTTGATTGTCCTTGCATTACATATAATCATTAAATAAACAAAAAATAGGCTACTTAAGCACAAACATTATACCTTGAACTTTATTTCTTAATTATTGGATGTCCAAAATGACTGAAAAAAGGCATAATATTGCTTTATACCAGTCTAACTAGTGGTTTAATAAACAGGAGAGATGATGTAAGAAATTATGATTACATAAATTATTAAAAAATACTTTGCATTTTCTGTATTGTAATAACACAATATCTTGTTATAACTGAATAAATTAGTGCTAAATAAGAGCTACAAGTTTTTGTAATGTCAATAAGTGGAAGCTGTACCAGCATTGTCCTTTTTAAAGAGGCTAGTGCCATTCAATAAAAAACCAGAGTTACAGATAGATTTATTACGGGCTTTTATGTTAAAAGTTTGGTTAAAGTTTAAAATTTAGAGGACAATCAGACTTTTTAACAATTTTAATATAATCCTAGACGATCTCCTAAAAGTATACATGACCACTGAAGGCCTATTTTTCATGTGCTGGAAAGCTTCTACTTTAAGATCTTTTTTTCTCTTCTGTCTCCAACAATTGTTTCCTTATGGCCAAAAAGCATTACACATACCATGTGTAGCAGGAAAATCTAATATAATTAACATCCATATATCATTCACTGAGATAATATTCTTGATATATCTGGAGCACTTGAAGGTTACCTAGCTACACAATCATCCATTAGAAATGCTAAACTTAAAGTTTTTAATTATAGCTTATATTGATCTTCTGTAGTTCAACCAGAAAATGTGTTTGTTCTCAAATTCTGTTCCCAAATTTCAGTGGGGAAAAAAAACCTACTTGTAATACTAAGATTCATGTGTGACCTCTTGTTTCTTGTCTTTTAAAGTGAATATGAGCTAGAAAACAAGTTTTACTGATTAATGGTTGATAGGTACTTGGAGAAACTTTATAATGGTTATCACTGAGATCTGTAAATGAAAGTATCTAGACTGCACTATGCATATGATAAACCATTGTTAATCCCACAGATGGGTCTTGCATTAGAACTGTAAGGTAGAAGGACAAAAATAAAGCAACTAGAGTGCTTCTTTAAATCTCCAGGTGCCAGATTTATGGAATCTACAGCATTATTCACTTTTATGCCTATTTTCACATTTCAGTGTCTGAGCTTGAGTGTACATAGGTATCCATTCTATGTCCACATCCACTTGTAGTGTGAATAGTCTTCATCTGATACCAAAAGTCCAGAATCTTACCTAGTACAATCATCCATTTCTAAAAACCCCCCACCTTATTGTTTTAAAAATAATTTTCCTTTTTGCATTTTAACCGCTGAATTCAATATATACCAACACATTCATAGCAATTTCAAAGGAAGTACTCCTCCATCAAAATACAGGGTTAAGTGGGACCAATCAATATAAAATATACAGCAGGGATAAAAAAAAAAGTTCAGGTCAGATACTTTAAGAGATATAAAATGTCATAGTTAATTTTTCATTCATCTAGACTGGAGAGGGACTACTGAATTATCTATGAAAGTGAACTAACTTTGATAATTTGACATCAATGCTGCATAACATTATCCAAAAGAGTACAGACACTCTCCATTATTTACTATCTTACATGCAATATCTACTAACTCATATATATATATATATACGCATAAAGAATCAGTGAGCCTTCCAAATTACAATACCATAGTACAAAATTAATTTGGGGAAATAGAGTATAAAATGTAAATTGTGGAACCAAAGAATGGATCTACATATGTGCTATCTGTCTCTGTCATGCCATGTATGTAATGCTTCCACAAGCCATGGAAAACTACTTCTTTGCTCAGACTACGTTCGGCCTATTGCACATTAAATCATTGTTTTCTACAATGCTAGACTTAATCACCTTATTGAAATGAACTTCTGCAAACAGCACTTCCTCTGAACTTTATTCTGCCTACACAATTGCCAAACTGTTTTCCTCATCTTTAATTGTTCAAGTGACTGTTCTTTAAAAAAACAAACAAAAAAAGCCCCTAACCTGTTAAAAATTCTTTGGAAGATTTTCTTCTGGTTTTGTTTGTCTCAAGTATTCACCTTCCGGCTTTTTCAAGCCAAATAAAAATAATTACTAACCGGGGTAATGGCTACTCTCACACTGCAAATACAAACACTTATGCAAATTTCCTGTCCATCAACTTTAAATAAGGCATGTCTGTAACAACCCCGAAATGCAAAAAATCTGAATACTGCCTACAGTTTCTAACTATTAGACAATCTTTTGCTGTCTTAGACCCTACACTAGTGATATTTTCTTCTTTGTTTTTACTGAGACATTTTTCTAACTTGTCTTGGTGGTAACTATGGTGACAGTGATGTCAATGAAGAACAGATCAAAATACATCAGGTAAGATAGAAATGATGAGACACAGAGATGTATGGAGATTGTGTGATTCTTGGTATGTTAATTTGTATTTAATAATTAATCAAATTAGGATTTCATATATAGATATAAAAAAATACTGGTACCTAACTGGCAGCCATCAACTTTCTGCAGCCTTGAAAATGACTTCAGGATTGGATTACACACACACACAAAAAAAAGCATCAGTCATACTAAGCACCCATCTGGAAAGTAAATGTCAAAGATAAATGCAAGAGAGGGGGAAAAAATCAAATGAGAAAGTCAGTGTGCTTACAGAAAGACACAGTCTGTTCTGAACAAAATTACCAAAGGAATGAGATATTTGCTGAATGCCAAATACTTGCTTTGATTTTTTTTCATAGTATGACCACCAAAGTATCTTTTAAAAATATAATCTTTTTTGTAAACTCTCATAAAAAAGTTATTCCTGTGACACCTTTTAGAGGAATTCAGTTCAGGAAAAAAGTACACTTACACTTCTATTTTACAGCTTACAGATTGCAATTTATTGACACATAAGGAAAAATCTTAATCATTACATCTGTACATGGATATGTTCTTTCCCTTCTGTTTCTTGAGTGGATTTCTCCCCTCCACATGTCTTGTAAGTAATTAACCATTAGATGACCGATTGAAAGGGCCGCATTGTAAAATGCAAAACTTCTATATGCTTTTAATGGCATGTAGCAAATTACCAGATTTATATGTGAAATACTAGCAAGCCCATAGATAAATACATCTGAAGAAATGGACAGGTAGAACTATAGCTCCATTTTCTGTAAAGTTCAAGAAAAAGTAAGGGTTCTTCACTGTGTAACTTATTCTAATGGCTTTCTTCAAACAGACTTTTAAAATTTGTGTCACAACTATTGACAATCTTCATAAATTATATATGTGGAGATATTCAAACTTCTGTTGGAAGAAATCACCAGAGCCAGCACATGGGCGGTTGCACAAAACCTGAGCATTAAGGAGGCTGTTGAAAGAGAAGTTCTGGCAGGTCTTCCCGTGATAATCTAAGGAGTTACCAGCTGCTCCTGCAATGCTTCTCCTGGAAGTTATCACACACAAAGGAGTCGGCGGAAGAACGGTGAGAACAGCTGGTGGCTCCACAGATTCTCACACCCACAGCAGTCGACAAAAGGAAATGTCTGCATGCATCTTCAGTACTTCAGTACAAAGTCTGAAAACTGAACTTAAATCAACATAGCAGTAAGATTCATCAGAGCTTACTTATTAATACCCTCTGTCACCTGCTGGTATTTTGGTAATGTGAGATCACCTTACCAAGCTGCTATGAGGAACGCAACAGTTTGCTTGAGAAACAGGGCTAAAATCAGCTCTCTCAAACATGTTTTGTTGCACAGCGTGCACAAACATATGTCTCTATTTTGATGGAGTTTATCAGTTGTTAGGCCACTTCTCATTTGTCTCAAATGTGAAGCTGTGAAAACTTGAAAAATTCACATCAAATTCAGGTTTTGGATCTTAATCGCATATGTTGCTGGATGCAGGGGGCTGAGTCCACTTTTGCCAGTTTTTATAGCAGAAGTAGAGATGTATGAAACCAAAGTAATGAGAAATATATAGTTGGGCAACCACGAATATGCCCTAAAACATTTGTTTATTACTGTAGTCCTTATTTCATTATACACTAGGTCTTGACAGGATGAATGGTGCTGCTAACAGCACTGCAATAACTTTCATCATACCTTCCTACATCTGCAAGAATAAACAAGGTGAAAGTGTCATTGAATTTTATCACACACAAACATCAGCAGATGTAACACAATGACTAACCTGAACACTCCCTTATTTAGATCAGGTGCTCATTAATGAGTGATTTGGACACTATATGTCAGATTTGAACTTTGGGGAAATAATCCTTTAATCTGCAAAAAGTTCTAGTATTTGACACAAAGTCAACCATTTTGTACCTTATTGATTTGCCCCCCTGCACAGAGCTAAGCCATCTCCTTTCTGTCCTGAGAATTTTTCTCCCTTGAGAGAAAATTACTGCAATATTGAATGCAGTCATTTTTATTTCCTGTTGGTAGCTGTGAATCAAACGTAAGTTAGCTTTGATCCAGTCTGGCCCTTTTTTCTATAGAGCAGGAAAACATTCTTACAAATATACTTTGTGAACTAGATTTTTGGTAGTATAGCTAATTCCTTGGAAAAAAGGAAGAAAACATGGCTGACCTGATATTGAAAAAGAAATAGTAAAAAACGTAAGGGTATGCAATTTCTCTGAAACTTTTAGAAGAATGCTTATAGGTGTTACAGTACAAAGGAGAACTTCAGAATGTTTTTACTTTTAGTGACAATGTAGGAAAGAAAAGAAATTTGCTAATTAATTAGCAGGAAATATCCTGAGATAGCCATTAGGGAGTAATCTCTATGAAAGCACTACCATAATCAATTAGCAGGGATGCATTCTTAATTAAGTTCAAGCAATGGGAATGGTATATGCTGCAATGCTAGTATTGAATTAATAATTTGTAAATAAGAATGAGGGTAGAAACTCTAATGTACAATTCTTTTGAAGAATCCACTCTAAATGCAATTATGCATTCTATTTACTTTAAATTTGGCATTTTGTGACCTTTAACCTAAACTAATTGAACTTAATAATAAGATTAGAAAACATAGTGTCTGCCCAGTATAGAATCACTTAAAAAATTACCTTTGCTTTAAAGTGACCACCCAAAATCATTACTATGAAGAACATGACCAATCACTAGAATGAAATATTTATTCAATTTCTGCTGCAGAAATGAAAGCACTTTTTAAATGATTTTGACCACATATGGGGAAGTAGTAGAAATATAAACATATTTATCATGGATCTTCTTGAAGCACGCAATTCCAGCATCCATATGATAGGTCTGCATTCACTAGGAGTACCCTTTCATAAATAACATTACTGGATATGACATTTTATTAAAGTTTCACTGCTCACAAAGTCTTTCTTCAGGAAAATATAATTTCTAATCTAAGAATTAGATTTTTTTCCAAGATTCTTTCTTACAAGTACAATAGAGCAGCTAAGAACAAGGAGTGACCTATGTCACTCCTATAGACATTGGCTTCAATAGTGATATTGCTGGACATCTACTACTTTGGCTTCTACACAAAGCACTTCACATAGCTTGCCCTTTCCACGTTGTAGTTAAGACAGCCTTTCCTGTGGCACACAAAAGTACTTATTACTTTTCTCATTCTGCTGGGAAGAAGAACAAGATGTGTCTTGGATTTCCTATATAAATAAAGATCAAGAATAAAATCTTTAGTTATGAACAGTGTTGTGCTGCTTTTCCAGTGGCATTTCAATTTTCACTCTACATGACCTCCAGAGGTTCTTTCCAACCTACATGTTTCTGTGGTTCTAGTATTATACTTGTGATATTTCCTCCAGTATTGGAGAAATTTAACATGCTGGTCATAAACTATAATAAAATTATGTGAAAGTAGAGCTATTGAAAGTGGTGCTAGCTTGTTAGTGCGTAAGCATAAATGAAATCATAAAAAGAATTTTCTACAACTCTGACTAGTTTTTATCTGGGGCCATGTCATCTTGGAGAAGAGAGAGAATGAAATTTTAATGTTAGATTTGTAGCTATTATCACAAATCTAATGACAGATATGTAGATGAGTTTTCATGTACTGGGTGAGTGGTGTGCAAAGAAGTCATTAGTGCATGCTGCTTGCTTTTACTGGCACATCCCAAAATTGAAGGATGACTCCTGCCTCAGGGTTTATTTATATTATAGTATAACTGAAATAACTAAATAATTACACATTACTGTCAAGAAAGTTATTATTTAGCCAAATCAAGCTATATAAAAATAATATTTTCTTATTCTGCAATACCCATGCCTGTTAGCATACACCCAGTTTGGGCCTACACCCAGTTACTTCTCGTTGGCTCATGCTTGAGATTTCACGTTTGCTGGGTGAGAACTTTTCAACATTGTTTTCTGTGACTCTGTGAGAAAAAGCTCTTAAAATATGTATTGGTCTCTAGTTCTGTCAGCATGGCACAACTCTACAACATTTTCTGCATACAAATTTGTGGTTGTCATCACAGTTTTGGCATAGCATTGTTTGGGTGTCTGTATGTCCCTGTTAGATTTGTGGTGTATGTGACATGCAAACATTCTGTGCAAACACAATAAATCTGATATGTCCAACATCAGGTTTACTTTGCATGCACAACTCGTCTGCATCGAAAATGTGCACTTGCTCTGAAAATCTGATGCTGGGCTGGTGGTTCTTGGTGATTCCTTCACTCCAGAGGCTTCAGGCCTTGAGCAGAGACCATATGAACCCAGAATATAAATAGCTGCAGTTCTAATTTTCTCTGGGTTTTTATTATTAATCTTGGATTCCTTCATGTTAACCATGAATGAAGTGGGGGAGAAAGAGATTGCCCTGAGGCACCTGTAACTTTTGGCTCACTATCATAGCTTAGCTACCAATGTATGTAATAGTGTGCATTTCCAGGAGGAGGAACATGATTATCAATTAACTTCTTTTTGGAAGCAGAAGAGCTTTCAGCAGTAAATACTAGCCACGAGGCTACAACTCCACTCACTGCCGAGTGCCTTATAGGGGACATCAGAAAAGGTGGATCCCAGGATGGATGCTTTTGGCAGGATACTGCTTCTTTCTTCACTTCGTTCATGAGGAGGCAGACTGGCAATTTGACAGGATTAGAACCTAATTTCATTTTAGCTTTTAGTCATCCATTCATTCATTAGTATCTATTTGTCTTATATGTGATCAGCTGAAAAACATGACAAGTTACCAAAAATAACAAAAATATGTAGGACAGTTTTTACTAAATTCAGCTTTAGGTCCTTTCTCTCTCACATTGCTTTTCAGTATATTCTATATTAAGAAATGTATTTAATAGTGGCCCTCAATAGTGAAGAAATGCATACTTACATGTTAATTTGACTTATTCATTTACATGAAAAATTGTATATACAATATTGGATATACCTTAGCCAAAGGCATCTATTCTTAGAATATGCTTTGTTAACTTTCCAAGGAAATGGGATCCGAAGATATTACCATAGATGAAGCATCTAGTGACGGAGTCATTTTTTGAAATGCCTTTGATTGAACTGCATTGCTACAGCAGGTATGCAAGAGTGCACGCTGAATGCATTTTCAAAGTGACCCTGTCAAACTCATAGTGACTGTATCTTCTCTCTCTGAACTTTTGATAAAATGCTCGTGATTACATGCTGATTTTGTCAGAAACTCCATCCAGGCATGAACAGTGTATCTACTGGCAGCAAGGTCACGATATAGCAAGTTTCCATCCCACAAAATAACCTACCATTAAGAACTCATTTTTACCAATTTATTGCCAAAGCTCCTGTGGAATGTATCTATACGTGTTTTCCTTTTATACACAGCTTAGTAGATGATCTGGTATCCAGTGAATTCTAACGACTCAGAGAAGTGCAAAGAAATGGTACGTGGTATACAGCCTGTGTTAAAAAAAGTATCTGGATTGCACATACGGCACTGAAACAGGAAGCATTTTTCAGGCATTGTTGGTAGTTCGGTTTCTCACACTGCTAGCATTTTAACTATCCATATCGTCACTGAGTGCATTTATCCTACAAAAATCAAAACTGTGACAAACCAACTTCCATGTGTATTTACCACTTCTGCACATGGATTTGTTGGAATGCAAATACCTGCTATTAACAGGTGTGCTGGTTTTGGCTGGGACAGAGATAATTTTCTTCATGGTAGCTAGTATGGGGCTGTGTTTTGGATTTGTGCTGGAAACAGTGTTAATAATTCAGGGATATTTTCTTTATTGCTGAGCAGTGCTTACACAGAGCCAAGGCCTTTTCTGCTTCTCATGCTGCCCTGCCAGTGAGTAGGCTGGGAGCGCACAAGAAGTTGGGAGGGGACACAGCTGGGACAGCTGACCCCAACTGACCAAAGGGATATTCCATACCCTATGATGTCATGCTCAGCATATAAAGCTGGGGGAAGAAGAAGGAGGTGGGGGGGACATTTAGAGTTACGGTGTTTGTCTTCCCAAGTAACCATTATATGTGATGGAGTCCTGCTTTCCTGGGGATGGCTGAACACCTGCCTGCCCATGGGAAGTGGTGAATGAATTCCTTGGTTTGCTCTGCTTGTGTGCGTGGCTTTTACTTTACCTAGTAAACTGTCTTTATCTCTGCCCACGAGTTTTCTCACTTTTACCCTTCTGATTCTCTCCCCCATCCCACCAGGGGGGAGTGAGCGAGCGGTTGTGTGGTGCTTAGTTGCTGGCTGGGATTAAACCATGACAACAGGTCATCATCTTGTATTCAAATATGATATTCCCTGTTAAGCCTAGCTGTTCTTTTTTTTGGTTTGTTTTTCTACCTCTTCTGCTTTGTTTTTATTCTAGTTTAAATAGAATAGGAGGAATGGGACAATTTCATTGTATCAAATAGACTTATGACAGCGAGAGATATTTTTGAGACATACTGTCTTTTGCTTCACTTTTGTTCTTTCTTACAATCTAAGTGCTTATTCTTTCTCTACTTGAATACTTTAACTTCTGTTTCCTCTCTCTTTGGAAAAAAATGAAAGAAGTAAAAACAGACTTCTGTTTCATTCTGGTAGTGCTTCAAATTCATCAACAGAAACCAGAAGAACAACTGATCACTGCTTGTGAAAGTTGCAACAACTTCTAAATCACAATACATTCTCTCTGAACAGATTTTAAGATGTTCCCCACAAAAATTCCAATAAATTTATTGTCTGGAGCGGGGTTTGGTTTGTTTCTTGCTTTGCATTTGGATTCCCCCCCTCCCCAGGTTTTAAGTCCTCCCCTCTTTTTCTTCATAGCACTGTCCTAATCCACTACACTATTCACTGTTTTTCATAAAAGTGTAATTACCTAATGTAAGTGGAATTGATACAGGTGTCAAGAAATGTACAATGTACTTTTCACAGAACATACTGTAGTCCTGAACTGTTTAAAAACAGCAAAAACAGCAAGAAAGGATGACAAATAGCTCATTCATTTGTCTGTTGATGGATCTGAACCACAACACCACCATAAACTTTCATGATCTACAGTAGAAACTAACCTTTACCTATTGAGATGAAAACTGTTACCTGCATTATTTCATAACAGTATAGTCTACTTTTTTTTTTTAATGTGCCAAAACAACTGGCAGTTTCTATGAGCCTATTGAATGCTGAAATCTAGAGTTTGCACTTGAACCATCTAGCGCTAAGCTCTGTGTCACAGAGCTCTTCAGCTGCACAGTTTCCCTATTTCTCCCTGTTAAGTCATAAGACTTCATATGAAAAAGGTTGTACAGAACATTATAGGAAATTAGTAAAGACTGAAGGCAAACACTTAAAATTCTCACAACAATGTATAAACTGCATTTTTTATCCTCTTTTACTGTTTGTCTCTTGCTTCTGTTTCCTGCAGTTAATATAATTTTAGCAGTGTTCTATTTTCTACAGTCTGAATAGTTAATTTCTCCTTGACACTTAGGCAGTTTTACCTGGCAGGGCATTAGGGGGTAAATGCTTTTAATGAGACTCCTTCACCTGTGCTGTATATTATTTGAATTTTCTTCTCTCTCCCCAGGGAGGAAAGAGTTGTGTACCCGACAGGGTGTCTTTTTGTTTACTATTAAGTCTCTTTTGCATAACAACAGGCAACCTAATACAGTAAGAAAAATGTACTTATGCCATTACTGAGATTTAATACTGTATTTATGAAGAGTCCTATTGCTATTTTAGGAAGAAGGTACAGAGGGTTGGTTAAAAACAGAAACAAAAATCATTAGGTAGTAAAGGCAATGGCACTATGCTTTGATCATTTCACAGAATCCCTTGCATCCTGAAGGGGCTGTTGATAAAGCAGTCTAGTGCAACCATTTAAAAGAATTGCTACAGTTTGGAAAGTGTTAGTGTTAGCTGCGTAAAGTGAGTAGACTTCTGACAGATGAGTTTTCTTGAAACAACTTTTATGAAATACTTAAGAAACCATTTCGGACTGAGTCATTGAGACCTGAGGAAATATTTAATAAATACTGAACTTTTTTAAAGTCTTCCCCCTTGGCCCTCCTGTCTTCTCAGAGGAAAATAATTGCTTAAAATTACTTACTTCATAACTTCAGAATCCTGCCACAATATACAGTGTAATCACACCAATTCTTTCCTTGTACACTGACTTTGCTGCACTACATAAGCTGAGACAAAACTTTTCTGTATATTCTGAGCATTACAGATTGACAGAACTATGTTACAATGATATCTGTCAGGATGGGCCAGATTTGATATAAACATGAATCCATGCACAGTAGTTGACTTGAAGGCCTGTTACTGAATTAGAAATCTATTTTATATAACATAGTGTTTGATGTACTAAAATATGACATTGGTGACAACACCACTAGTGGAACCAACCAAAGTATGTTAAAATAGCTACTTAGTCATTTCAGAAGTGTGCCCTGACATATGTCTTGTGGTATTGCCAAGGAATCTTCCTGCCATTTCTTAGCCACCTCCAGTACTGACTTTAAGTCAGAAAGCTTTAATACTGCTGCGGCTGTCAGCCTCATATTTCTTCAATAAGGTCATTCTTGAGTTTTTTCACCCTTGAGATTTATCAAAGGAAAAGCACCTGATCTTTAAATCTCTAGTGACCTCTTGCTCATCACAGATTTGGGAGTAGCACATACCTTTTAAAACTGAGATTCCTCCTAATCATAACAATTGTGAAACATCGCAGTTTGGAAATTGGTTTATAGATTCTTCCAAGATCTGTCCTCTTTACATCCCTTGGTTGAAATTACTACTACTTTTGTTCCTTCAAATGTATGTATTAACTCTAACTGCATGATCTTTTAGCCTAGTGGCATAGACAATGACAAATGCAAGAAAACAGGTTTTTTATACTTCTGTACCAGTCAGAGCTGACCTACCTCTGACTCTCACCAAACACTAGGCTTCTTATCAGTATGACAGTAAGACCATCAGTCTTAAGTTGGGCTCAGCCTACCTGCTAAAGAGTGCCTATATAATGCTGCTTTATGTTGTGGATAGTAGGAACTGCATGGCATCCTTAATTTGCAAGATCCAATGCAACAGTGCTTATTGTTGTTATGCGAATGGCTGAACCTGCCTAATGGCTATGTGAGTCAAGTTCAGTGTTCAAATACAAAGCACAAGTATTTTACGGGTTCTGCTAAAGATCTTGAATATTTAGGTTAGGATTTGCTATGTAACTAAGCTTATTTAAAATATTATCAAGGTTTCTATTTCAGAGAAGACATTAGTACTCCATATATACCTCTGTGTGTGTGTGTGTGTGTACGTGATGGATGTTATTTTGTGTAACTCTGCTACTTTAGTAATATCCTTTATCATTCTAAAAAACTCATTTAAATTCTGCCCTGTCTGAACTTTTTTGTGGCATTTTGCCTTTTTTACCTCCTGTCTCCCATTCCATCTGGAGAAGACACATGATAGTGTTATTGACAGCCATACTTTGTGGTATGCTTTTACACTGAATGAAACTATTTTATTTTATTTCTGTCTATACAACGTCTATATTTTGCAGAATATTTTTTTTTTTGTAATTTAAAGCAAACTGTACTTGAGTAGTATTTTTTCATGCAACCTAATAAAACTTTGATAACACAAGCTTAGAACGTTGTTGTTTTTTTTTTTTCTTATTTAAGGATTGGTGCCTCTCAAATAGTGGTGTTTTAATGGTATGAAGCTGATATGCAGCAAAATGAACCGAAAGTGTCTCAGGTTTTCATGCCATTGGCAGTGATAAGTTCATTATTTCTATGTAGGGGTTCAGATAGCATTTGCCACTTTCCCAACAATATATGTTATTCAGCAGTAGTATCTCAGAAAGCAGTATCCACTATAATTGTCCTACCCCCGTGTTCACTTGCTTTTTAAGGTGTTACGCTAACTGTAAGAATATTCCCAACTTCCTGGGGCTACAGGGGAATATTACTGCATACAATTGTGTTTTAAGATACTCCACATACTCATCAAATACAGCCATTTAAATATAAAGAGTATAAATAAAAATATAGTGCTGATACATTTAATAACACACAGATAACAACACAAAAGAACAGGTATAAGAAAAAAATAAAAATAAACTGAGCTTTTTTCCTATTCTTATGAATTTTTTTTATGTTTCAGAAAATTATATATGGTACATTTGAGTGATAAAATACCTGAAGGAATGAGAAATACTTTATTAATTTACTTTTTTCCCCCCATTTTCTGCCTCAGCTGACAGCAAGTGTATCTGACTCAGCTGTATATTGAATTTTTGCCTTATGGTAAATTTAATCGCACTGAACAAATTGAAATGTATTTCAACAACGAAGAATTTGTCTGAATGAGAAACATTAAAACTGTTTCCTGACAAACAATGACAAGACTCATGGACCTTTCATTTCAAGCTTCAGAACAGAACATCCTCTTGCGCATACTTCTAGTATTAACAACCGAGCACAGTCTTTCTCATAATATCGCACAAGAATTGCTGAATGTTTTCTGTAAGAAGCTTCCAGCAGTTACCTAGCATGCTAGATTTGAGCAAGAGTTAGAAGTCTGCCAGAATTAGAACCATGTGTAAAAAAGTTTTATAAGCAGAGTATTGGGCAATGTTAATGAGGAGACAGCAATATCATATGGAATTACATAATAGATATGAAACTATTTTCCATTTTGTAATTATTTTTTAATGCAGGATTTGATAGAGTAATTTCCTCATGTCATTATCAGAATAATAGGTCGAACACACAAGAATAAAAATAGAGAAATTGTTTGAAAACTCAGAATATTAGCAAAAAAATGTAGAACTGATTTTCTTTAAACTTCCTATTTTTTCTTTTTCAGCAACAATTATTAAACACTCCAAAACCAACACTTTAAGTTGTAGAGGGTTTTTTTGTAGATAAGTACTGAATTTAGAATATATCCCAAAGTATAGGAGGTTTTTGTATATTTACGTAGTTCAAGAACAAATTTCTTTTGGTCACATTTTCCAGTGGTTATTTTTTGGCTGACTCTTACCCATTAAAAGTTTCACATTAAAGAGGCAGTTGTTTGACACATTGTCTGCAATAGTGCCTCCAAACACAGTGATTTGCTCAGTATTGACTTAAAGTGCAATTTATTCAATGAAAAGACTCTAAGGAAAACTAGGATGCTTCAGGAATAGCATGAAGTATTGACCTAATCCAACCTTGCTTAGACAAACTGGCAATATCAGAATTGAAATAGTACATCTGGAGGCAAGAAGAAAAAAGTCTGGTGCTTCTACAATTTACATATTCTTCCAAGTAGCGGTATAAAATAAAGCCTGAACTGCTTCTGCAAAACAACCCTTCTGGCTATGTGTAAATTTCTGCATAAAATTCTGGTAGCAGATCCTGAGCTGACACAGACTTCAGACACAGTAATTTACATCAGCAGATGATCTAGCTCTGCTTAGTTTTTTATGCTGCAGTGTGACAGAAAGATCTGGAACTGCATTTCAAACAACCCGCTTATGAAAACCATTTCCTACATAGATCGTTGACCCCAGGAGGATCACTGCATGATCTGAAATTACTGAGCCACATGTTTTGGCCCATAATGCAGATTTTCACAAGCACAAAAAGACACATAAAGTGTCTTTTAAAGTAATACTTTACAAATGATTACTGAATCTGCAGTAGCAAACTGCTGAATGGCAGATCAGACACCACCACTGCAGATAAGCAGATGTGGCATCCTTAACAGCAGAGACAGAGTTGGAGCCTGGCATTTCCTTCTTTTCTTCCTCTGTGTGTGTAAGGGCTGCACATCTTTTTTTTCAATACACCCTTTCAATCTTCTTTTTACCATAAGATATTTTAAATGTGTTTTACATGCATAGATGTTCTTTGTTATGCCCCCAAACCAGTTCCACTCAGCTTTCATGGCTGCATTTCTTCAGTGAATAGTAACTGGCCATCTGTGATCTGCGTTTACACGTTTGGGATCTCTAGTATCACCACGTGCCCGTTCTTTCCATGCGTCTGCTGTCCTCTGTTCCTTGTACCCTTAGGGACCCTTGCTATACAGTAAACAACCATACTTAGTTACATGTTTTTTTCAAAATGTGACTTTTGTTGTTGTTGTTCTAGCTCTGTATGCTATATTTTCATGCATGTAGCCGATCACTATTCTTTAAAAGCTGATTCAGCAGCAGTTTGTGTTATATATAAGTAAAGGAAATAAAAGTAGAATTGTATCACAGAGCCTGCACTCCCCCTGCCCCATCTCACAGAGACAACTTTTGCCCTGTAGTCCACAACTGTCCCTAACCTCTGCCTAAGGCTGGGGAGTGGGCTGGACCAGAAGGTGCCTTGTTGTGGGAAGAGTCACTTCACCCACCCCAGCTCATGGCTTGCTGCCCCGAGCTCCCTTTCCAGCCAAAAGCCCCTGTATATGATTTCCTACTGCAAATTCCTGCCATAGCAGAGATTTTCTTGAAAGAGAAAAAGTGAAATAATATTCTTTAATAAAGCTTTGAAGGAACAAAATGTAAAAAAGTCTGCTTAGTCTGAACATACTTGTAACGAAACAGTTTCTTCTTCACTGTTCTTGTTACTCTTCTAGATCACAGTGAATCTGTTTTTCTGGGGGAAGGGCTTTTCTTTCTGTTTCCATTTCTAAATCAATATTAGTTGTGAAAGAAGATAATTGGTTAGTTTCTATATAAGGTTAAACTAAAAGTAAATTATTGACTATTTTCTACCTGAGATCGCATGAAAAACACAATATTTGAGATCACAGATTTGTGAGTTGGATCTCAGACTCTGAGTAAGATATTATTGAATCATATATGGACGATAATAATCGAGATTGCAGAAATTATTATTTGATGTTTAAGGGCATTTTCATTGAAAAGTTGAATTACTTTAGTGCAATAATCCTACACTTCAGAGTGAGCTTTATGGATATAGCTTTATGAATATGTATTGCGTAGCTGTTTTCTTTTCTAACTTTATAGAAAAAGTCTCATATGCTAATTCCTACTACAGAGAATCTCTGATGAGCCCTGAATTTACTTCTAAATTACACTCTCATTTATTATGGACTAACCTTAGAACACTTTTTCTCACTGTTCAAGAACAAAATTTACTGTACTAAAGGTCAAAACATGTGGAAAAGTCCAAATAAAAAACAGCACACTTGGAATATGCAATGCCATAACAATCCAGTATCTGTTTTTCCTGGAAACAGTATTAATTTTAATAATGTTCTAACACTAATATCAGATGCAAAACTAGTCAGTCTTTCCTGATGTGTATTTTGGGTCATTCAGCTTACAAAACTCATATGCAACAGTTATCTTGTACTCATGTTGGTGGTTTAATCAAAACTTTTAAAGACTAGATCAAATTTCCAGTTGTAGGTTCAGGAAGTATTAGTTTCAAAATCTTACTGTAAACTAGAACGTTTTGAAGACTGACGTCACCCAGAAGCTTCATGTGCATTTGTTAAAAATAAGATAGATACCTATGTACTTTGACTGCAATGCCAGCGGATTTTAAGCTAACCCTTCCAATTAGCTACAAATTGCAACTCTGTCTGCTCTAATGGTATTTCACTGAAAACCATAGAATTGCAGCATATTGTTCTCATTAAAACAACTTGCTCAACAGCACAAGTTGATGTTTTACAAGCCATTTCATTCCTCTCATGTCATGAAGTGTTTTAGAAACATTTTGTTTACACAATGAGATTCTGTTGTATACAGATTGTATGACATTCCATGGTAGTTCTTCAAAGATGTATGCTGGATTTCAGTGAACAATTCTCAGAGGTCTTGGTGAAAAATATCACCAGACTTCACACAGTTTTGAAAATCTTGGATTTCTGCCTGTGGACTTTGACATAAGTGAATGTTTGGGGTTTTTTACAAAGTCACTGATAAATGCAATGTAATTACTTGGAATGACTTGCTATAGAATACATTGTAGGATGAAGTATTGTGTTTTGTTTTATTTTTCCTCTCCCATTTTCGCTTATGTGATGAAACATCACTAGTATAATAAGAAGATAATGTAGCATTGTAATTACTGGATGAAATATTTACACTGCCTCCAGGTAAGTGTGATGATTACCCTATAGCTAGCCCTAATTTACAGTACTCTATATGTTACTTACTACTTGGAAACATTACTTAGCTTTACACTTTTAGATAATGTCCTAAAATTGTTAATGCTAGTGCCATGTTTCATTTTAACCATTTTAGTTCTAGAAGCCATTTCTGTACACTCCCTCAAATTTCTTACTTAAACTTTACTAGCTTCTTTGAATGAAACAATATCATTTAAGAAAAAGCTAAGCTCATTTAAAATTTTATGATTTATATTATTACAAAAATAGAATCCCTAATTATGAAATAAAAAGGTGTGTGCTCTTAAAGAAAAAAACACAGATGCAGACAAATGCTTAATAGGATGGAATAAGGAAAAGCAATGAATGACAAGATATTAAAAAAAAAGAGAATGGCTGACTGGTAAAAGCATCTAATAGCTCAGGTAAGATGAGAAGGACTTTCAACTAAAAATGTGTGATTAAAAAGTTTGGTAACAATAGTTTTAGCTGAGTGCAGAAGCTGGAGTGGAGTACGATTGAGAGGAAAAGAGATCCAGACAACATTAATTAGAATCCTGTGTAAAATAAAAGAAAATGGAGAGAACAGAAGCAGTATTTCAGGTGTTTGGTTTTTCCTAAAGGTTGAGAGGCTTAAGGCTTAATCATGTTTTTATTGTCAAGGGAAATAAAAGGAAAGATAAAAACAGTGCAAGAAATATAAGAAAATGTGATGGGACAAGCAGAACAGTTAGAGTAGGAAGTAGATTACAAACTTGTGCTTCTTTGTAATGAAGGATGTTTGTGATGGAGAAAAGAATGTCAAGCCAATGGGAAGGCATAGATAAACACCTCATTTTGACAGGTTTTTTCCAGAAAAAAGCAATAAGATATTATGCAGTGATATAAAAATAAATGGAAGCAAGGGAAGAATAAGAAGGGAGCACAGATTTGAAAAAAATTTTTAAAAAGTACAAAAAACGTAGGGTGCTACATGCAGGAAAAAGCTGATGGCAGTATTGAATAAGACATCTGCGGAAAAGCAGAAACAACAACATGCCTCAAAGAAAGAAGTGTGTTCAATAAAATAGTAAAGAAAAGCTATTTTTGTGCAGAGAAGTGTTGTTGTAGGGCTGTAGATTAAATGAAAATGTGAACAAGGAAATACACAGCTCAAAAGAAATTGGCCATTAGCTTGTAAGCTGAAGCATCCAGAATGAGTGTAGGATATTGCAAGGAGGAAAACGGAGAACCAGGTGGAAATCTGCTGCTGCTAATGGCAAGAGCTGATTGAAGAGTAAATGTCAGTAAGTTAGAGCAAGAAAGGGACAGAGAAGCTGTTTTCAGTATCACTCTGGGGAAGAGAAACCATGTGAAGAGAGCAAACTTGTTGGAAAATAAAAGTAAAATTTATTTCAGGTGAGGTGTGTGAACATAACCTGTCCAATATCATGTGATTACATTTAAACTTTAAAAAAATAGATCATTGGTTATTTTCATTTTAGAGACTGTTCTCACATTTAATATGTTTGGACAGATGATATTACAGAAAAAGATTCTGGAGCCTTGAAGTGAAAGGTATTGAAGAAAGTTCCTTATAAACTTGAAATTTATTGCTTTTTGATAAAGTGGTCTTTAAAAGTTTTTAGAGAAAAGGAGCTGAAGATTAACTCCACTTTTTGCATGTACTTCTGTCCTACCTATCAGAGTTGATACAGTACTAAGCAATTAAATATTAGGTGCAGTGTAATGAAAATACTGTGCAACTAAACGCTGATTCAGTTTGAAAGGAATGTATGACAAAATGACTATTTCATTCAAATGTATCTTCTCATTAGACAATGACTATGTGATCTCCATGATCTATTCCCTGTGCATGAACACACAGGTGTACAGACTGTAAGTGATAGGGAATAGGTAACTTGCAATCTGTACATGGCATAAAGGGTAAAAGATAAGGATAAAATTCTGAATCTGACAAGATCAGATAATGTAAACAGTAAGTAGGGCTGAGGGGGACTAAATGAATGCAATTCTGATCCCAAATCTGAGCATGAAGCCAGAAATTTGAAAGGGTTTCCTTATGTGTTTTGCAAAACATTTAATCATTTAGATTATGTCAGCATTGCAGATTTACTTGGGTTCTACATCACAACTTACCTATCTCAAAACCTCTTACCTGCACTGGAAGTGATTTAAATCCTGACAGACTCTAACAGTAGATATACAGCTTATAACACAGGCCCTGCTTTCATTTAAATTAGAACTCACTCTATTTGCAATGAGGATTCAGAGTGAGTCATGAGGGCTAACATGGCTTCCAAAGGTACCATTACCATGTCTCTATTGACACAGTCGACTAGAAAAAGATGAAGCAGCCTCTCACTATTAAAAAAATCACACACACACACAAACCCCCAACATCCTAAATCCCCAAATGGGATATATCTGTATACATGATAAAGCAGTGTGACTCCAGTGATGATGCTGTGAAGCGATGAGAGAAGTATACATTTGTATGAATACAAATGCTTAGAAGTCTAGAAAAGTGAGATTCCTGGTATTTGGGATAATGTTGAAGTTATAGTCTTTCGTACTGCACATTCAGTTACGTAAACAAAGCAGCATTTGGGGCATTTTCTTCTTAGAAAATAAACTAAAAAAATCCTGTAATATTCCTCAGAAAGTGAGCCTAGTTAGACAAACCAGAGTAACATATCTTGGAAGAAAGAACCGTCTTCAAGAAAGTTGTTCTCTGCTCTCATTCTGGAGAGAGATGCCAGAAGCACTCCTGTTCATCTATCTACATTACTACATTAGAGATACGCTGTTCGTAGGAATTTACCAACATGACAATACTCAAGAAGGTTAATTGGAATTAACTAAAATGTATGAACTTTGAAGTGGATTAATTACATTATCCTAAGTCCTTGTGTAGATATTCTTATTTAAAATTAAAATGATCTTAATTTAGTTTATCTTATTTCACTCCTAAACTAAAGATAAAATGAATTAAGATAATTTCAGAATTCATTTGCATTAATTTTCCTGTGTACACATGTGTAAACAAGCACTGAGATCCTGAAACTTAAAACCTCATTCAGCTTCATTAAGCGTATCAATAATGCATCAGAGCTGTAAGATTGGTTTTCAGACACAAGCTCTTCATGATGACATCATTTAGGATGATCACAATATCCAGAATAATGGAGACCACAAATCTACTAGCTTTGTAAAGTTTTAAAATCCTTTGGATACAGAATTTCCTGTAACAGAAAATCCTTTTTATGCAATTGTACTAAAAAGTGGGTCAGTGCAAATGGAAAATTTTATAAACATCCGGATTTATACATATTTCATCTTTGAAATAATAGCATCCTAAAGACAGAACAAGTTTGCAAAGTACTTCACAAAAACCAATATATGCTGTGATTGTCATGCTTCTTTAAAGGCCAATGAGCATAAAACACATGAGAAAATGTGGAATTCTGCAACATACAATTAAGATCAAATAAATTTTTCAGCAGTCCTGCTAAATGAAGGCACACTGTTTATTGAGGTTATTCAGCAAATGGATGACGAAAAAAGGAGTTCTAATGAAATCTGAGGATATAACTCAGGTATTCAAATAAAATGCTAGAAACAAGTCTGAATCCAATGTCATATGCAGTTTATCTCACATTATTGGCAAAAAGGACAATTGTTTAACAATTGTAATAAAAAGAGCTCTAAAAAATACTTTTAAGGATATTGCTTCCAGTGAAAATTCCTTACATTTATAAAAATTAAAGAATATGCAGGTTGGCAAAAATATATTCACATGAGAGAACTGTTGGAATGTTTGTTGTGTGACAAAACATTCCAGTGCAAACAACCAGAGGTTGTAATAATACAATAGGTAAATTAAATCTTACTTACTGAATAACACCACTAAAGGAGCAGGGCACTGAATGCCTAGAACTACTATGCAGTAATTAGGAGGCTTTTCACCAATAAAATAATTACAAATTGCATTGTATCTGCCTAATGGCTGAATCTTAGTAATTATGGATACATAAATTGACAAAGATGGGCTATATATTTAGTACTATTTTTTGACTGATAAAGAATAATATTTCTTAAATATAAAACCTTTGCTACATTAGTTTTTCCTAGAGGAAAGTTGTGACAAATGTGCTTTAAAGATGTTCTTTTTGAATGGCATTCTCACTGTCTTTTATCCTGTGCGAGGACAAAACTTAATGAATACTATTATGAAGAAGGGGTATAAAATACTGTAACAATGTAAATAACAGGTAAAGGATAGGAATCAGGAGAGGCATTTGCGGTTTCTAAATCTACCACTGGTATCTTGTGTGACCTCAGGTATCTCAACTCTATCTCAGTTTCTCCATATTTCAACTGAAAACAGTATTTGTTTGTATATCTTTTTGATACATAAAACTAAAAAGAGATATAAGAAAAATATCATTCAGCTGAATAAGCATTTTATTATTGTTGGGCTAATTAAAAGAAATACTTTCAAAGCTGTTGTGCTTACCATAGCACTCAGTTGCTCTCTCAAGAAATGGGAGAACGACTGAAAAAATCCATAGTCCTTACTGAAAAATGAACTTGTAAACAACAGTGGAGGTAGATTACCCTGGATTAAAACAGTTTTGAAAAGAATCAGAATGTAATGCTTCCTTTAGATCTCCGTCAGACTAGATGTTCTTTCTGCTGTGTTTTGCATCTTATAACCACACACAATTTGTACTATAGTTTTGAACTACCATTATTCTTCCTCAACTTAGGCACACTGCTTTGGCAGAGTATTTGCTGCTTTTTCACCACAATCAGAGCACTTAGAGAATGAAGAAAAACATTAGTTCAGATTGCTGCTGGTCTGACTGCAATTATAAAACAGAACTATGCCTGGTTTGTGTTCATTAAATGGGAAGGTCACAGGTATCTTTGAACTGACACTCATTCTTTGTGTGCAAACACATTCTCTTTCATGTACTTACCCCACCTCTTTCATACTATCCAATGGGATTTTTTTGACACTTCTTAAAATATTTTAAAGAGAACTTATTTAAAAATTGGAAAAGTCAACTCATTAAATAACGTATTTGTAGTAAGAACCTTTTATCTTCCACTGAAGGCAATAACAACAGTCTCTCTGAAAATTTTCAATAGACAATAAACAACCTCTTTGAGTTTAGTGCTTTCTGAAGTGACTGATCCTGACTTTCTCAGAAAGGTATTTTCCTTATGTACTAGATCTATGGAAACACTGCAAAAAAGGAAAGCATTCTAAATTACATTTACTAGAAGTGATACCATTTTACATCTTAAGATTTATTAGGAATATAAAAAGTATATTTTAAAGTCATATGACTTTCCTATTATTTCCTTTATTTATGATGGCTTAATTAAAAACTAAATTAATTTCTGGACCAACTGTACACTATCTGATTGTGAACCAGCAGGACCTCTACTAAAGACAACGTGTAATCTGCATACCCAAGTGATGCGGTTAATAGTCGCCTCTGTTAACAGGTACATAATTAAATTCCAACTCAGATGATAATTCTGAGTCGACCCTACCTTCGATTTTTTTTTTAAACATTATTCAAGGTAAGATCTATCCAACATTAACTGATAATTACATTACTCAGCAGTAAGTACATGCTGTTGATTCTATCCTGCGTGTACACAGACAATGCAAGAAACTGAGAGTCCACTATGTAAGCACCAAAAAATAATCACTAACCTGCAGGTCAAGAATTCAACAAGAAGTTGAGTTAGGAGCAATATGATAAGTAAAATAATTTTCTTTACAATCCAATCTAAGATGTAATTGTGGTATACATGCTGCATTCAAAGATGTGTCTAAGATGTTTGCACATTATCTGAAGTACTCTATACATCAGAAAGAATGCAAGGTTAACTTGCCATTTAAAGCAGAGTATTTGAGCATTTCCAGATTGCCTGTAGGTCCTCCACATTCTTTCTAAGTTTACTTTTGGTTTATGTCTTTTTCATTTCCTATAAGTAATGTTTACATTTTACAGGATAACTAAATCTCAGTTCTTTCTTTCTTTCAATCCTTTCCATTTAGGTGGAGAATAGGCAGACATGTGTTGAACTTGTTCTTATTTGAACTTCCTAGTTTAGAACTGCTCAGCCAGGAATGCAAATTACAGATCCACAGTGATCCTGTAAATTATATCACTCTAATGCTCCTCACACCTCAGCAGACTCAAACTTTTTGATACCATGATATGCAGAACCAGAGAAACACTTTAAGTACACTCAGTTCTAATTCAGTAAAGAATGAAATGGAAGAAATGTTTCTCGTAAGTCTGTCTCTTCTGTATCTCACATTGAAACTATTTCTAAAGAGAGCAGAGATTTTTTTTCTCATTTAAAAATGAGTTATGTGATGATTACCTCAAGGAATATTAAGAGAAACATGAGGATAATTCCATCAAGGCTTTTAAAAATCCTGTATGCAATTTGTCTTTCTTTTCTGAGGGTTAAGAATCTAAACCGCAATGGCAGAAACAACCATTTATCTGCCATTGTTCATTCCCAAGAGTTATTCATAAGCACTGCATTAGTTTTCAGAGGGAGCTAACTACCTCAACTTTTATTCAGAACATGTACTGTCTGCACTGTTCATTGGTTGGGTCATACACAATTTACTCTTTTATGCATTCTCATCTCATTTTTGCTGTCTTATTTAAATGCAGTATTATTTATTGCGGTGTAAAAAGAAAACAGCCTCAATCCAAGGTGATTGCTAAGACAAAATAAGCCATAAGTAGCTTTTGTCATTACTGCCCATATAGTGTCATTTCCTACATGCTTGTGCCTAAAGTTGGGAGAATGGGAGGTTGTTGGGGGTTTTCCCAGGCCTTTATTTCTAAGACAGTTCTCAAACTTTGTGTAATTATAGAGATGTCAGTAGCCCAAAGAAATCTAGGAAATGAAGAACTAGAGTCATAAGCACACTACAACAGTATATGATGTTGGCAGAATGCATTTTAATTGCTATTGTTGTCACTTCTTCCTCTTTTTATTTCTTGCAAGTTCTAAAAAAATACTTAAAAATTATGAATTATGCTATGTACAGTTTCCCACATGCTGTAGAAATATGTAAGCTTTGACCAATCAGCAGGAATCATGTGTGCGTACATTATATTCCCTCACACACTAATTTCAGACAGAACACCATTAAGATTGAAAAAGTCAAGTAGTCGAAGAGAAAATATGCCTGAATTAAGCTTGTGTTTGAAACCTCTGAGGCTTCTCTCTGTATGCGGTTTGATACAGTTTTTGATTATATGATCTTGGACGCATAGTTAATTTTGTTGGTGTGTCTTCATTAGTGTGTGACTTGTTTAATTTTTACTGCACACTTCAAATTCAGCTCTCAGAATAGATCTGTTCACCTCTTGATGGGAGAATTATTCATCTTTCTACTACCACTTTGTAACATTCATCACTGGGATACCTGACTCTTCACTGATAATAATGAATCTACTTTCACGGAGTCTTTGTGAGATGAAATATGTGATGGACAAGAACTAAAGGAATTAAGGTGGAAAAAAATTAAGATTAATGGTACTCACAAATTTTTGATGAGCAGTCGGAGGCAGTTAGGACCCAGTAGTTCAGAGTACTTAGAGAACTTTAAAACAAAGCTTGTCAGAAAAAAATCTACCGGAAAGTTTTAGTTTGGAATTTATTGATTTAACAAAATTGTAACATATACTGAGAAATATACTCTATCACTGACATAATTAGGCCCCGTCTGGGCTTCATGTTTAATTAAAGAAATAATGGAAAATTAAATTGCAACCTGCTATCTATCCACCCTTATAAAAGGGTGCAACCTGCTCTCTATCCATCCTTATAAAAGATGATGAAAATCATCTTTATATCCAAATGCTATTAATCCTACCTGAGAAGTATTCCAGTCTGCACCCTCATTCCACTGACGGTCCATAGTGTGCTAACGTAACATTGCACTCTAAGTCTATGCATTAGAGGAATTGGGTAGTCCTAGTTTCCATGTTGTTAAGAAACGTATAAATAAATCCAACAGTTTGCTAAACAGAAAGAAAAGTAAGTACAGTATTAGTAAGAAGAAAATATTATCAGAATAAGGAAAGAAAAAAGACAATTGTGATTAATGTGTATTCACGTTATCTGCTTTGCACAATATATTTCCCATTTAAACTCTTAAAAGAAAAGATATAGAAGAATGTGGTTACACTCAGGCAGGCTTTAAGAAGTCTGCCAGAAGAGATGCTACTCATTCTATCAACTTCTCCTTTCTCATTACATACTTCACATTTGCATTTCTACATGCACGGCAGCCATTCTATTGATTTCTTGAAAGACTTATTTCTATTTTGCTTCCTTCAGGAAAGCATTGTGTATTATCTGTTAAGGAGGATGATACATAACCTAAGTTATACAGTGTTCATATTGGACTACAAGGAGGCATTGCTATAGATACTCCATCCAGTTATGAGAAGGTATGGGGTCTTTTTCTGAATCTAGAATTATTTCCCATTAAGCTGCCTAATGACCCTAGGATATTGGTGAGTCCTAACCATTTCTTAATAATGGATATTATGACTCATCCATCCATCCTGCCTTACTTTTCAATGCACCATTGAAAAGATAGGAAGCCATTTTAGTAACATACTCTAATATATCACAGCAATTTAACTTCTAATAGATTTTATTATTGCTTTTAATTCTTTTTTCTTTCAAGGATATTGATTTTGAGAGTACACTATTCTTGTAATTAGATACAACCGGTTTTTCAGTATGTAATCACTTTTGCTTTGTAAGTTTTGCAGGAGACAAACTGCCTTAATATAACCTCTGATCTCTCCGAGTCATGTACAGATGTTAAAATAACAAGGACATAAATATGATACACAAGTTAATGAATACAAAACAAGATTATACCCATAATATGTTAAAGAAATGGCTCTATTGTCTGACTTGTCAACATGCTAAAACCTGAAACTGCTACATACTTGCACACACACAGCACTTACAAAGCAGTTAGGTAAAGCAGCCTAAGGTAACAGCTGGCTAACACAAAATGCTCATGGTTTTTTTTAAAAAGTTGTCACAAATGTCTCCCAAGAAATGCAGCAGGCATCTCCACTGCAGTCTCAGACATCCATTTCTCAGCAAGCACATACTCCATCCTCTGCAAAAGTATTCTATAGAGAACATATTTCATGGTCTGCTTCTCTGTGAAAATTTACATAAAACCAGCAAGCTTCTTCAGTTAGAAGGTGGTGCTTTACAAGGCTAGATCACTGTTTGTTCTATCAATAGTACTTGTTTAAGCATTACACTGCGAGCTGCTTCTATTAACAATTTTGCTGCTGTTCTGCACATATTAAGCAGCTTCCCTAGTGATGCAGAAACGAGGCATTAAACCATGACAAGAAACGTTATTCTAATATTATCACAAAAAATGTATTATATTTACTATTCACAGGAGGAGACTCGGTGTTGATGTTTAGTTTCTTGGGAGAAATAAAGTGTTAAAAAGCACATGGGATTTGTCAGTACCTTTTTCCACAACTAATGCTGATTGCTATACGTATAACCTAGTTTAAATTTCTGCTTTATTGTCATAATCTATGTCACCCAATCATAGCTCTTATTTTTAACTCGAAATTATCTTTTATTTTTGGTGTACTTAGAGCAAGAAATTGACATTTCTTTTAGATAGATCTACATGAAAACATGGTCATTATTGCAATATGGAGTTTGGTTTTAGTACACCCAGAATTCCCCCCACAGTGTCCTTCAAACTGTAACTTGTAATTATCAATGCCAGAGTAAACAGCAACTTCCTGCCACAGAATATAAAAAACTAAGCACAGCTACTGGTTAGTGCTCCATAAAAGAAATAGTAATTTCTCATTATTCCATCAAAATTAAGTAGGACTTAAATGACACAAAGGTGTCAGGCATAATTCAGGGACCAAGCTGTCTTGTTTTAGGCACCTTCAATGTGCACACCAACTCTGTAGCCAACACTGCCTCAAAACCTGTTTTAAGCAATAGTAGAAATCACCATAAAAACTTTCATATTTTGAAGTGATCATGGTCTTTTCCTGTCTGTGATTTAGATTAGCACCTTTTTTGAGAAAGTGCCAGAAAAGCTGAGTCACAAAGAGCTATTCAAACCAAACCCAAACACCTTTGGAACAACACAGAAATCACTGTGTTCCTAGTCACCAAGAGCTGTCATGAAACAAAGCACCTATTCCTATGAGCGACCTAAAAACTAGTAAGAACAAATTCAGGAATTAGCCATTTTGTTTCTCTTTTTAGTCACAGGAACATAGTGACTACATGTATATCTTTTTGTGCTTCTAAGAGAAGTAATAGGTTGTAGTGTATATAGCATTTAAGACACCAAATGCATACCTTCTTTCCTCAGAAACAACAAGCTTCTGCACAAGCATGGGTATCTGAAATATTTAAAACTATAAAACTGTCTAAGACCATTATTGATTTTACCGTGGATAAAGCAGCTGAAGCATTAGACAGCAGACATTCCTAGTCATAAACATTACAAGGTATCTCTGTATCTTCAGCAAATACATAATGCTGTTGTTAATGTAGCAGATTATTCACTTTGGAATCGGAAGCCTGGAGTGTCCTTGGTGTCTGCTTCTACATACTTCAGCTGCAATGACAATCAGAAGGGCAAGGCTACTACTACTTATTACGATGTAATGCCATGTTAAGCACATTCCTGAATAGTCATCTTGCTGGAGACTTATCCCTGTAATTGCAGTTGCAAATCTGTCGTATCTGGAAGCCTCTGGAACTTTTTTGTAGCCTTATTACATGTGAGAGAGCCAAGCAAGCTCAATGGCACTGTGCTCATGAAAAGCAGTCCAAAACAACTTAACTGACCGCATCACCTGTTTTACACTTATGGCTTTCCTAATTCTAATTAAAAAAAAAAAAAACAACAAAAAAAACCCCAAAAAACAAACCACAAAAAAACCCACTCAAAAGTGTAATGGCCTTGTTTTAAATCACACATTGTATTGGGATTAGAAAATAATTATTATTCCTCTTTTAGGTAAGCAGATTATCATGCCCCTAATTATTCTCAACAGAATAGAAGAGATGAGAAAATAATCTAAAACTTTTCCTGATGGAACTAAACTCATGACTAGGCTTAATAGGCTCATTATAATTATCAACAACTTTTGCTTCGCTAGTTCCAGGAAGAATTGTTACTAGGATAACATTTGAAGCTGACTTTCCGTATACAAAACTTCTGTTGGCTGCCTACACTATTGCACAAATAAAGATGGACTAATCTCTCTGTAGTACTTTGGAAAGCAAGTTCATTAAAAAAAAAAACAACTTATGATTTTATGGTAGCATATACAGAATTTGGGGCAGTTTAGAAGTGTCTGACCTGGGCAAAGAGCTATCTGGGCAAATTTGGGTTACGGAGCAGGCTGCCCATATAAGCAGGGAAGGGTAAGAACGTCCTCAATGCCCCAGCTAGCATGGCAGCTCTTGAGAGCTCAAAGCTGTTCCACTGAAGGTATCCTTCCCAGCTGGTGCTTCAGCAGCACAAAGCTTTGCATCTGCTATGCTGCCATCTAAAGGATTAGAAAAAAGGGAGGAAGATTAGATTTTCTGTGTGCTCTGTGGGAATTATGAGCTAATTGGCACTTGACTATCCAAATTCTAGGTTTTAATTAGAACTGCACTTGAAACCTGAGGGATATTTATAAGTGTTGACTCAATGTAGTGGACTGGATCACCACCAGCAGTAATGTAATAGTTGTAGTTTTAGAGATTTCATTACATGGGAATGTCAGGAGTCAGAAATTATTTATGGACTGCATGACAATTTACAGCTCAGAAAAATTAACACAGATAGCAGATAGCTGTGTAAACAAGAGCCTCAATATATCCTTTTCCCTTTCTATGACTGAATAAGCAGCCATATCAAAGTCCTCTTCAGTCTACCTCTGCAATGACTTGAAAAGAAATTGGAACTTGGTAATATAAATTAATGAAGTACGAGATCTTACTCACCAGGTGGGTTTTCCCAAGAAACCTACAATGCTAATTATAAATCTTAATTAATAACATTGTAATTTTTTGTAGTTTTTCATGGTTTCATGTTCACACTTTTCTATCAGTTTGGTTTTTGTGAAATTATTTGTATTTTTTGCAACTACATGTTAAAGTACATTTAACAAACAAACAAAAAATATAAGAAAACAATAGTTTAGGTCTCATTAAGGTTTTAATCTCACAAATAGCATAGTGAAATTTATGTAGTTTGTTTATAGAAACTATTATTCAACAATGGATCACAAAACAAAAAGTATAAACTATTAAAGAATTGGTTTTTTTCTGTTTTTGTCCATGCACTTTGTTTTAGAATTTATTCTACGTACTGTAAAGTGCTCCTCAAACATGATCAGTCTGATGTTCACCTCTTGCCTAGAAAGAAGGAAAAGTTATTTCCCCAAACCCTTGGTTTGCTTAAATTGTCCAGTCTACCTTCAAATAAGCAAAGGAAAATGTACTCATTCCTAAAGCCATATAAGTTATTCATATGAAAACGAGACAACTAAATCAGAGCCTGGAACTAGACAATAATATTTGCCATTAATCCCAATTTCATATTGAACGTCATCATTTTTGGTAGCATTGATTGCAAAGCTTATAGTTAGGTTTATGGCCAGAATACCAGTAATAAAGATGAGTTGTTAAAAAAAAGTAAATAGAAAGAAGTAGACATAAGTAATTAAAAGAGCTTTTGTTTAAAGAAGAAATATGAATCAAGCAAAAGAAGGAATGTTAAATGAAGTGAAACTGCCTATTAACAGATTATTTAAATTGTTTGTTTAACTATGGAGTTACCATAGTCATTACACATTGTTTCAGTTGAAACTAGTCAGAATAGTATGAACAGCCTGGTGATTAAAGAACTGGAGTACAGAAAGGACAATTTCCTGTCCATCACAGAGTTTCTAGATGATAAAAGTTTTTTATTAAGTCATCTTCTGCCTGTGTTTCCAGCTTTAAAATGGAATCAGATCACAACCCACACAAGAAGCTTTACGGAGATAAACTGAATACTGTTGATGAAGTACTTGGATTATGTAGGGAAAAAGGTCAAGAAGAAAATTGATCAAGCCTTTTTTTGAATAAGTATTTCTTTGAACAAGCTAATTCAATGCATTATGATTACAATAAGAAAAAACACCAATATGACGTCACAAAGATTTCTGCCTTCTTAAAATCCACTAGCTCAGTGGCTCTGAAATCTTCATGTTTGTCTTCCTAAAGCTAGAAATTAAACATAGCCATCTAGAAACTGTAGAAAAGTATATTTAAAATTGAGAGTGTATAAGCAAAAATCAGAGAAAATTTCCCTGTTACCAGTGGACATGACATGGAGCAGCAAATTCAGGAAATGATGATGATGTTTTACTATTTGATGTTACTTGACCTACAACAGTAACTGTGCAAACTCCTGACAGAATTTTAGTGGTTTTCCACACACATTCCAGAGCAAATAGTAGCTACTGAACGATAACTACTTCAAGTCAGATATCCAAATCTCATTAGCTAGTATCAGGCTGTCAATTCTGCTCAGCCAGATCCCTGCAAATGAGGTGGTTTTATAAGGTACATTGTATGTAGTCAAGTGCTGAAAATAGCATGTATTTTCAACAAAATATGCCAAAATTCACAATGATTATTTCATTCATTCTGTGGCTTATATTCTGCAGCAGAAATGAACTTTAAAGTACATAACACAAAAGCATTGATTTCGCTAGCATATTAATAGAAAAAGTACTTGTAGAGAGGTTTGTACATGGAGGACAATGAAATGTGAAATATTCAATTCAGTTTTGTACTTTAAGAGTAACCAAAGGTGACTTTAATCCACATTTATATATGCCACAGCATGAATTAACCAGCTGCCTTCCTCACAAGTGGGCAGAACAAGTTAAAGCAACCGGAAACATGGTTTGATTTATACTTTCTCCTGTAGTCACATTGAATAGTATCTATACTGCCATGTATTTGGCTAGGATCCCTGCCATGTGTCCTGTCTAAGAATAGACTATTTGATCTAAAGAAAAATCATGCTGCTTCTTTTCCACTGATTTGAGAAGAGCTTTGATATTTTTTAGCTGGAATTCTGTTTACTCAAATTATAAAAAATAACAGCCATCTCATTGATTATATGCAGCTTCTTGTGAAAAGCAAACACCCTGAAAAGATTGAAGACTTTGACATTTAAATAACAAAACATTTACTTAAAATAATTTCAAGATGTATCTTCATTATGTTTTTTAGATTAAAAATTTAATTTGAAAATGCAACAATAAAATATGTGATTTGATCCAAAAGTTGTATTATAATTTAATTTTACAGAGCCAAATTTCCAGTGGTTTTTTTTAAATACTTTTTTAGAATTTTTGTTTAACTAAATATAAACTATTTGAACACCTCAAGTCATTTTCTGGCAGGTCTTAAATGGATTGGAAAAATATGAGTTACTGTGACAAATGAACAGCTCATCAGAGTAGTTGACAGCACATGAATAAGGACTGATGCATGTTTCAGTTTGTACTATTAATTGAAAAATAGGGCTTTCAGGAGTTTTCAATACTGGATTTGGTGAGGATAATTCTAAAGGCATGTTTAATATATTAAAAAGTTTCAAACATTTAAAACATAAATACATATCACTACTTGTTGGTCACCAGTTAAAAGTAATAAAAAGTAATAAAATACTTTAGAATAAAAGCCTAAATTAAAATTGGACCTCCTTAAACAAGCCAAGTTGCAAAGAATCACCTTACTTATCTTCTGCAAAATCCAAGTAAAACCTTTGTGATTGGAAGCTGTAATTACAAAGGCCAAATTTATCTTTCCAGACAAACATGGGCATCCACATCTTGCACGCACATATTTTATTCATTAAATGCATGTTTAGAACTCTTTCCACTGTAAGGTTGTTGCTTATTTCACTGCGTATGAAGCAAGCCAACACTGTAGACGGCAGGAAAGCTGCAATGAATCCTAAGTCAACACAGCTCATTTGCTGAGGTCTTAAGAATAGCCTAGTTTGTGGCCAGCTACTTTGTTCCTGTATTATTTTGTTTTGGAGGAATTCTCTCCTGGCTTGTTGCAGGCTTTTACAATAAATAAGATATGCAAGGCAGGAGTTGGATACATTTACCCTAAAAACTGGGTCAAAAGATAACTCTTAAGAAAATTTTTTAAAAAACCACCCTACACAAATGCACAATGCATTATCCAGGGCAGGGAGAAATATGGAGTGCCTTATCTTGTGTTAAATAAACTAAGCTGGTTAGAGCAGCAACACTCTGGAATTATTTATTAGGTGGAAATTATTGCCTGGTTGCAAAAAGAATGTACTTTAAATGTTTTGGAGTTTCTCAGAGAGAAGAAAACAGATAAACTCGGGAGATATGATGTTTCTGTTTATGTGAGTCTGATCACACTGCCCTTAAAAATATATTTCAAGTGCAAGATGGACCACGTATGAAGTAAAGTTTGTACCTTCCTATTAAATACTATAAAAAGGTCAGGTTGCATTCCCCTAACAACAGACTAAAAATTGCAACAAGGAATGTGACTTGGACATGCTGGCCAGAAACTGAAAAAGGCTCATTTCAAAATTATTGGGAGATTCACAGCTATTTATATTAAAAGATGACTCCAAGGCATGAGCAAATACGGAAATGCAAGCACATTTCTGCCATACCAGCTGTAAGCAGATGGGAGAGAATTAATTATCAAAAAGAGTTAAGTGTAAGATAGATTTTTTTGTTCCTGCAAAGGAACATCACATAAATTACCAGGGCAACACATGAAGATTTCTGGGGTAACATGAAGTTAAATCAGTGCACTGTTTTGATAAAATTAGGCTGTCTCAGAGTTTAAAACGGTATTTTTCTGAGGTTTATGAGTAATCAGTTGAAGAATGTTGGTGAGTCCGCTTGCCTCCAATTTCTTCTTAGCCTCTATGGATCATTGCACCTGAGAGTTTCTCTCCCTTGGGAACTTATTATGCAGTAAATAAGGCTGTAAATTTATAGGGGACTCTGCACTTACTCCACTTGTAGACACTGTTAATGTGTCATAAGAACGCTCTGTAAGAGTTCACTCGCCCTTTTCGAAAGCGAACAACACTGGGCATAGAAAATCTACGTGGGGAATCAGTATGGATCACTGAATGAGATGTAATTTCCCATCTACATTTACTGCCTTGCAAGTACAAACTTGCCTATATAGAAAGGACAGTAGACTTCGATGTATATGTGCCGGAGCGCTTGCTGCAGACACTCCTTACATGTGCTCGGGTTTCCTAAACCCAGGAGCCTCCGCTAACCACTGCCACATGTAACTTAATTAACTTTCACTCCACGGGAGATGTCAGAATTGTCCCTCCTTATTAAAGAACCAAAACAAATATAAATCAACATAGAAGTAAACATAAGTGTAAATAATAGGAACCATTGCAGAATAGAAAATACTGCCCTCAGAGCTACATTAAGTTGTGCTTCAATGTTTCAGAAAACACTGCGTACAAACTGCAGTGCCACTCCCAGTAGCCTTATATATGATTTGTACTGAATATTAATAGTAGTAATGATAAATGCACAGATGTTTTAAGAGCTAAAGGATGGAATGGGAACTTAGTTGTGAGTATCGTCTTCGCTAAAGTTTCTAAGTTCCACTGGTGCTTGAAGCCTACAACAGAAGATTTTATTTCTTTTCAGTAGCAAGTTGAACATTTGCAAATGTTACAACCTAGCAGACTTTTGTGGTCTTATCCAAAAGCAAATGCTCACACTAGAAATTGAAGACAGATACTTAATAAAGTTAATTAAACTGATTTTAAAAAATTAATTAATTAACAAAAACTAATAGTTGCTTTTCTTGTGTTACACTGAACAGAAAAGAAAATTCTACTTAGCGTTCCTATCAGAACTTCAGCTGGTATGGTATTTTATAGACCATAAGATAGCCTGAATAAGCCTTCGAATCTTGCATTCCTTGCTGTTGTACAATTCATTACTTTTATTAAAGCATCAGCTTGCAAATGCGTTATGGAATTCCAATTTTTGTGGTGAGAAAAACAAAAACAAAGCAGCAGTAAGAGTTCCAAAACCAACAGTGCTTCTATCATTTATGGCTGCAGAGAAAAAAAAACCAGAAAATATAACAAGGTTCACAAGAACAAGTGGACAATTTTCCAAAGAAAGCTATCCTCAAAATTTAATATTAATTAAAAAAAAAAGATCCTCATGATTGTTTCTGGAGCACCCTTCACTAAATTTGAATACATGGGAATGACAGCACTGCAAGCACATGCTTCTTTTGTATCCACTGCAAGTGACCAAGTTGTGGAATCAGATTTTTTTTTTTTCATTAATGTCTGGAAAAGTAGAATTTTTCAGGCTGTTAATGCTAATGATTCAAGCTTACACAGAAAACCAAAAAGGCACAGAAACAGAAAAAACCAAAGCAGTACCATGTTAGCACTACTCAATCTGTATGACTTTATGACTTTAATAGTGATACTTGACCTTAAATTAAATTATTTTTTTCCAATATTTCAATATGCTGTACCAGTCTGAAAACAGAAAATAATAATGCTCTGCACACTGAAGTAGGTACACACACATCTACATGAGCTGAATTATTTGAGGATAATTCAACTCATCACATTATTTGTAGCATTTCTTAAAGCAGGATGTGAATATATTCAGCTGAAGGCTTTCCAATGCAATTTGCAAGGAGTTATGAGAATTGGATGTATTTTTCCTTTTATAATATACACTCCATCACTTCTCCAAAGCTATTGCCATTCTATAATGAATATTTCTGATTATTTATAACAGAGTAAGGGTCAGGGAGCATTAGAAATTGAACTCAGGCAGAACAGAGCTGTATCCCAAGATACAGCGCTAGCAGGCAAAGTCTGAGATTTCTTTCACTCTGTTGTTCATGACCTCAGTCCTGACCCATCTGTAAATGTGAGAGGTAAATATGTCTGCTTCCAGCACAGTCCAAGGTCTTTGACAACCAAATATCAGGTAGCTGTACGTGACTGAATATGTCCATCTGCTGAGCCTGCTTTAAACTGCAATCCATAAACCTGTCGTCTTGAATTTGAAGAATATTATTTTTCTCCCCCAGCCCCAGAATTGATGGAATTTATTTCATCTTTGTTATTTTATGTTAATCATTCCTGTTACTCATCAAACAATTATCAACTGAATTTCAAAATTGGTTAAAACATGCATAATAAATTCTGTGAACTGAGGAATCAATTCCAGCAGTAGCTAATGACACATACAACCTAAAATAACATATACTATAATAAACGACCTTACTCCAAAGTAATGGGATAAGGGCAGTAGTTACGTATTTCTCAATATGATGTGGTATCTTTGAGTATCTGCAATAATTTTTTTACCTCAGGACCACGTGCAAAGAAAATTAAGTAGATATTGCTTTGTTTAGGATGGGGAAAAGGACTAAGCCAAACACCAACAGAAAAACCCTAAGGAAAATGTGGTTGGTGCAAAAATACATTTCCTGTGACTTCTGCTTTGTGATTGATCATACATAACCTCAGTAGGCACACACACAGTCTAAGAAAATAAGATAGGAGACATTAATAAGAAGGAAATTTGGTATAAAATTATTAGAATTTGTAAAAGCAAAAGAGCCAATGGTTACAGATTATTTTATCAGAGCTATTTTCCAGGGTATTTTGTGCAATAGCAGGGTGATTTACAATTAGCAAATCCTGATTGTTTTCACTCTGTTGGTTCAAGATAAGCATCTGAACAACTTATTTCTTTTCATCAGTACTATTGTGATCGAAATTTAAAAAAACCCTGCATTTGAGATTTACAAATAGGTATATTTCAAATTGATATATTTTCATTCACTTTAGATGGCACTGAAGTTTTCATTCTATGCTATTGGATTTGTGTTTAAAAATGTGGTAAATATACTGAAGGTATATTAAACATCAAAAATAAACATTTTTTGCAAAATATCTTCCAAACTTTTGAGGAAGTTTTTTGATATAGCATGAATCATGGAAAATACTTGAGGGATCTCTAAGGAGTATAAGTGTCAACCTATATTTCTCACTCCCTATTTTAGCTAATATTTCCCCCTCCCTTTCATAAAAAGTCTTTGACAAATTACAAACAGCGTAGTTAATAAAAGGAATTTATATGACACATGTTAAATGTATGTATATCGACACACACATAGATATATTATTATATAAATATAGTACACATACAGCCTAGTCTAGTAAGTTCCATCTGAAAGAAATTCCTACCCAGTCTGGAAACAAAGACAAAGATGATGTATTACTCTTTACAAGTGTGTTTGGTGGGGGAAGCCTAATAATTTCTTCAAATTCATGTAGTCAGCAAAGTTGTATTCTATTATTAAATGGATTAATGCAAAGCTACTACTATAATCAAAATGTAAAATAAACAGGCTGCTCTATAGTCCTGTTCCTTTCCATTCTTGACCACCTCTGTAAGTCCCAATGTACTAATTCCCCACCTGCAATTCTTTGCTACAGTAACAATATTCAGAATATCACCTATGGAGTTAGATAAAGGGTACCTAGGGTGCCCCACTCAACTGAGGTACAAAAAACCCCAACCAAACAACTACAGACTTAAATAAATCATTTTTGCAGATTATGTCTTCTGCTATTCAGAGAAAAAGAAAAGCTACTTCCTCTCATTCTCAAACTTTTTTAAGATGAGCAAAATCTCTATTGGCAAAAAGGTTAAGTCAGATAAACATAGTTCTATTTAAATCATTATAAAAAATAATTTTCTTTGTACAGATACACAACTGTCAGATATTATACTGAGCCTTCCATATTCCAGACAATATAATTTTAAAATTACAAGCTCTGAAATCAGTCAGAAGATGTTCCAAAAACACCGAGTAGTCAAAACACAAGCCTGAACTTAGGTCTACAAAGAAAAGCCAAATAAAAAATACTTTGTAATGGCAGACTTGATAAATGCTTTATGAGGAACCTGAAAAATAACACACAGGACACTCCAGGTGGCTACAAAAACATACAATGCTGCATTTGCCCTTTGAGTCCACACTGTGACATAGATTCAAGTTTGGTATTTACCATTTCATCTTGTAATCCCTTATCATACATGATAATTTGAGAAACCCAGGATTTGCAGTGGTCCCAACATCTTCCTGCCAGTCTAGACACTGGCTGGAGAACTTCTAAATCTTTTGATTGAAAGTCTCTTGGCAAAAGTTGGAACTGATGCAAATTGCTATCTATCCTATTCATTTTGATTCTTCTATAGCCAGGAAAGTTTATCTGTTCTTGGATGTTCAGATGGTAAACAGCTTTTCATGAGCATTTTGATTTTAAATTATTTGGCTATTTCAAAATTAGTGAATGCATTCTCATATATATAAAAACCGTAATTAATGCTACAAGCATAGTACACAAGGAAAAGATGAGACTCAGATCATGAGAGTCTTTAGAGATTTATCATAGTTATCAGATCTTCTGAGTTACAAAGTATTAGGAAATAAATCCATAAAATACATGGGTTTTGCCCTGAGCATTTTTAATGGGTTAAAAGACATTTCACAGACAAAAGCAATTAGTGACTATGTTCAGAAATTGGTAATACCATCTTGATACAGAGCTGAAGATGCCAGAGGGTTCAATTTGAATCTTTTTGATGTTCTGAATTTTAGTTAATGATAAATCTCTTTCTGCGGGAGTTCTGCATCTATCTATATTCAGACAGGAAAATTATGTCTGTGTCCTCTTCAAACACCCCCCCCCCCCCTTCTTTCTAAGAATTATGGAGAGTTACTAAGATTAGGAAATGTAAGTTTTAAAATGCTAATTATAAATATGACAGAAAAGTATATTAATTCTGTGCTAAGGTCCAAAGAATGAACAGCCCACAGAGAAAGTGAAAAGTGTAAATATTTGTACATAGACATATATTTAAGCTGTTGAGGGGAAGTTCTGGAATGAAGAATGCAATTTTCTATTCAAACCTTGTCTTATCATATATTAAGACTATCCAGGTAGCCTTTCTAGATTATAAAAAGCAGGCTATTGAATAGAAGATAAACAGTGTAATATTTGTTCTTGTTCCTTCCTTTATTCCCTGAAAATTGATGACATTCTTAATGGTATTTTAAAACCAGAGATGTATATATGTATGCATATACTACATACATATTTTTATACACAAAATGTCTTAAAAACACTAAGCTATTAAGAAAAATAGTCTGCACACCTTTGCAGAATGTGCATTCAACTAGTATAAAATTGAGCTATTTGAAAACACTCTTGCCAGCCAGAGACAGCTGGGAGGAAGGAAGGATGCTTGCTGTGTTTGCAGGCATTTCCCACTTTGTCCCCAGCGCAGGCTGTATGGTGTGCAAAGGCTCTTGGCCAACAGGCCTGGAGGACCAGAGCTCCAGAACTTACCAAGTAGAAACCTTTGCAGTCAAAGTGGTTTAAAGCCGTTTTTCTAATTTGGGAGCTGGCTAAGGTGTTGTGCTCATTACAGCCAAGCTGCTCGAATCAGTAGCTCCAGCAAGATGGCAATTTAATATTAAAATATGGAGATAATTTATTTGTTATACTAAAACATGAAGAGAGTAAAATGTAATAAATACCAGTCAACAGAAAAAGCAGAAACTCCATCCATGTGTCCTTGTAGTATGAAGCGCACGTGTGTGTGTCTGTTGCTCAAACTGCTGTGTAAATGGTATTTTAGTTAGAATTTGAGGAATTTTCTGTATCTTACTATTACAAAATAAATTGAGAAAAGGAATCCACAAGGCCCAGTTTCTTTCATGACTTCCCTGAGTGAAGGAAGTTTCTCCAAAATAAACTATAATAATACTATAGATGTAAATAACAGACATGCATGCTTTTAAATAAGGAAATTCTGGGCTAAAGTTCTCTATGTAAAAACACACACAGAACTCAGCAGCTGATGCTCTCTGTATGCTTCATAATTATGTATATGCACCTGAGTAACCTGCTAAACTGGGACTTTAGAATGGGGGGAGAAAAGCAGGAAATATTTGTGATGAGCATATGACTGAAGACCTCAGAAAAATAGTTTGAAGAGATTAAATTTTGTTACTGTCAACAAAAATGCCAGCGACAGTCTCAACCAAGCTTTTAAAATAGTCATTTTCCTTTCAGAATTGCATACTGAAAGGCAAATAGCATTTTGGTTTCCATCTGTAAAAAACAAAATACAATAGTGAAAAAGGCAACTTCATACTTCAGGATGTTGTACCAAACTCCAGAAACCATAATGAACAGCTTCTTTGTAAAAAGGTTAGTGCTTGCAGTGATTACATCCTCTATTGCTGGTATATGAATCTTTGAATATTAAATGACTTTTGTCTATCGGGCCATTCCTTGAAAACAAATTATTAATGAGTTATGACTGCATGTGGATTAAGAAATGACATGCAGGACCTTACTGCTGCATGCATTATCCAGGTATATCTGCCAATGCATTTTCACAGTACTGTCTTTAGTTTAATGTTTAGATATACAAATATAATTCACCGAGCTATCATTTTTTGGTAAACTGCACTTTGCAGACAGTGCAGAGCGATTTGATGTCTCTCAAGGTGGATAACAGCATGAATAATTCATTAAGCTCACTGGAGTTAATGTTGTTGTACTCAAGGTTAAGTATTCCCCCATCTCCATATAAGGAATTACTTGATTGCTTACCTTAAAAATGAACTTTCTTTAAAAAAGCCATTGTATAAATAATAGGATATGTCTGACCGCCATAATTTGTAAGCTAATCCATCAAGGTACCACCAAATGACTATATACTGAATAAGCTTATGTTTTTTTCAGATCTGTTACAACTCTTTATATCAAACACACCCATTTAGCAAAAATATCCTTGCTCTGAGACATTTTTACTCTTTACAGTACCTCTGCTAATGATAAAGGTGATTTTATTTATTAAGGACTATAATAAAAAATAAAAGCAAAATCAAGGGACTATGTCCAGATTGCTCATGAGCTTAATAAAGATTAATAAAACTACCAAGAGCAAAGCGATGTGCTATTTAGTCAAAATCACAAATAAACTCTAGCATTCAGATTATCCTTGGACAAATTGGGGGGAAAAAAACCCTCTAAGAAACAAGGCCATGGAAACAAGCCAAGTTGTTTGGCTGGTGGTCGATTTAATTAAAAGCAGCAGCCAGACAGTTAGCTACGTTCAACTGCAGCTAAGTAAATGGTTTCACTGTGTCCTCTACGAGCAAGTCCTTCTGTATGGCAAGATCAAATCCTGCAGAACAAAAAGTACTTTCTGACAAGCGCAGCCTTCACCTCTAGCTAATAACTCGCTGATCAAACTCCGATTGAACCCAGTAGGAAACAAGGACTATGTTGAACCACTCTGAAGGGACTCAGCATCTTAAAGAGAGGTATCTTGGCCTCTCCAAGCGATAACATAATGCAGATTATTTGGAAGATGACATTTCCACAGGACACTGAAAGAAACTCACTTCAGTATTCAATGGACACTAGTTAGCTCACACGCTCAGATTCTTCAGAAACTCCCAGTCTGGAGCGCATATTAAAAGATCATTTATGTATGTGTTTAATTACTTGACTGGCCATAAAGGCTTGTTCAGATGCACAGTTAAGCGGATGATGAAACTCCTGCTTCTCCTGCTGCAAGGTGAGACCGTACACATGCCTACACTACAGCATGCTCCATTTCAGATTATTGATGCTCACTCTAATCACACTGACAGAGCAAACATAACTTGATAGCACCATTGAATGTTTATCTATTATTAATGCATTGGAGGTGGTAAACAATTGTGAGAAACTATTTCAGTTTTATTGCATTCTACCAGTGTATTTTGAGAGTTGAGTATAAGTGATATTTACTTGGTTTCTACCATTGCAGTGTTCCTGCCTATTTAGCTGACTTCCAGCCCTCTCATTTCTTGCTTCAGCAAATGATAACAAATTATTAATTTGTCTGCAGATGACATTTACTGCATAAAGCAGAAAGCTACACCAAAGAAAATGATAATACAATAGCTTAAACAAGCCTAAGTGCCAGCTACCAGGCACTGTCATCGGTAAAATAAATTAGCAAGATTTCTGTTCTCTGATGAAATAATAGCCCATGCTATGAAAACTGTACTCATAAAGCGATACTGAACTCCAAAGAAAGCTTCACTTAACAAGTCACCAATTATCCTTTCTTCACATTTAACAAAGAGTAAATTCTTGCAGGGAGTTGTAGAAAGAGTATGATTTCCTAATGTTAGCAAAGGCACAGGACACATGTCTGTCTGGGGATTTCACAGCTTTCAGAGGAAAAAAAAAAAAAAGCTATGTAAAAATTTGTTATTATGGAAGACAGATAATGACTTCTCTAAAAACTGTTAACCAGCAAAGTCAGGAACCCTTCCTTTTCAGCATGTGTATGCACCGATTCTTTTCTTCTCACAAAACATGCATACAACCTGAATACTATAGGAAGTCTGGATGAATCTAACTTGAAATTACAGATAGCAGTTTCAGAATCCAGCGGGCAGACTTAAAAATAACACATTACATTTTTTTCATCTTGAATCACAAGTATAAAGTAATAACCACAGATTAATTTAAATCCTTAGGTATGCGCCAACCATGCATCAACCATTGCATGAACACAAAACCCATTAAAAGAGACGACAGGTTTGCATCTCTTGACTTCCATTCAGAGAACTTACCTAGAATTTCTTCTAACTAAATCTAATTACCCATGCTGAATGAATAACAGCATTTTCTCATACTTAAATAACATGAATATATATCTGTGATTTCTACATTATTTCAGGACCATTTTAATTGCAAGTATAAGGAGACAGAGCACAGCATCATCTGCTTGTCTCTGTGAGCATACTGGAAAAAATTTCACAGTAATTTCACAAGTAAGAAGGTACTTGCATGCCGTAATAAAACTACGCCAAAACCAAACCGAGCAAATTAAGATTTATAGGACAACAGTGGCTACGGGTCCCTGGCAAGCCATATAGCTCTCAACTCCAATTTCCATTGTCACCTTTACTACTCGGATTGCACACTAAATGATTTTCTAATGCTGGCAGTAATGTTGTGTCTAGCTAACATTTGCAGTTGGACAATTCAGTTCAGTCAATTACTATTGTCTCTTGCCAAAACCCAGGAAAATGTTCTCCATGGCTGTTATTCCAGAAACTTTCTGAACAATTTCAGATGAGTGGGCTTGATGATTTTTTGGGCTAAATTTTCATGAAGTGCATCTTCTCCACCTATAAATCTTACATATATAACTTTCTTAAAATTTTTTTGGTCTCCGACATCAGTGACAGCAGATAGCAATCACACCAGGAGGTTTATGAAGGCAGAGATGCTGTTGCTGGATTAATGTTTCAGAATAATGAGACTGAGTGGTGTCAAACAACAGATTGGCAAAATAAAAAATGTCAGTATAGCTTTGAAAAATACATGTGAAGAATTATTTCTTTATTAATTTCTATTTTTAGGACTATTCTTAGCTTCTTCTTATGTTCTACTATTGGAATTGCAAGTTTAATCTTACTTCAAATCTCCATCTCTTCCATAAATTCATTTGAAAATTTAGTTATTAAGTGTAGACTGGCAGAAAGTTGCGGGGTTTTCTTAATGGATTACTTAATATTTGCTTCTAAAACAAAATGTCCCTTAAAAAAAATTTCTCCCTTCCTAACGGCTAGGAAAATTCCAACTCTTAAATATGTTAACAACAGAAATTGAATTAAGCTCCTTGAAATTCAATAACCTTTTTTTACATTACCTTGATATAAACAGCATCATTTGAAGTTGGCTATCTAGGAAATTCTGTAATTACAATAAACATTTATGATGAATGTTTAAAAATATGAACATGAAGAAAATATTTGAGAAAAATATACATATTGACCTCTCAAATTAATTTCTGAAAATCCCTGTCATTTTCACTGCTTGCTAACCCTCCTATAAATAATTATGTGACAATTTTCCTAAGTTGTAACACCATTTTCATACTTTCATAACTCATTTATCTGACTTCAACCTAGCATTATCAGTTTTTATTATATTTTATGGTATTTTATTAGTGTCTCATAAAAACAAATGAAAACATATTAAAATATTTTTAGCTTCCTGAGCAAACCCAGTATTTTTTTTTCTCATTTGAGACAATATGGAAAAAATTCTGAAACAGCACCAAGGACAAATCAGTGATAGTGTTTTTTTCTTACCTGCCCCATCTTGAAAAAGAGATCTTGTTTTAAGTTATCATTCATATTGATTAATATCTTATGGGAGGCTATGTATCCTACCTACAGACTGAGAAGGCAGGAAAGTGTCTACTCTATTTTCTAGTACAAAACCTAACATATCTCTCTGTATTACATCAAGATATGTGGCTAAATGGGCATTTACAATAAAGTAAAAACACAGTATCGAACTTCATCTAATGGGGAAAACTTTCATATATCCTTCCATAATATCCTTATTTGTAAATATAGATCAGATATGAAGGACATGGGCTAAATAAAGTTCTCAGAGATGCTGACAGGATGTCATCCTGCCCATTTTTGCAGCCTAGTTTATTTTCTGTAAAAATAAATAATTTTGCACTTCCTAGCCTAATCCTGCTGAAAACCATTTCATTGTCACATTATGCAGGATTTATGAATATTTCTAATATGACAGGACTACACACTCTTTCATTACTGCTTTTTAGCTATCTGGAAGGCTTGTCACAGTCTTGCCAGGTTTTCAGATACTGTTCTTCATTTTGCATGTGTAGCCTGTTTATCGTATTTGTTAGCCACAATGTTGCTATTTCTCTATTAGGTGAAACAACTATCAGATAATATATACATATATTTATTATTTTGAATGTGGAATGGAAGTATCTCACTTTTATCAATACATCTCATTTCTATCAACACATTAATATTTCCTTTAACATAGATTATTAGCCATATCTAATACCTATCTTATAGTTTGTGCAGAGACAGGTTTTAAATTTGCAGTTCTCACAAGATCAATAGTCATTCAGTCAGCTTCACATTGAAATAGTTTTATCTATATCCTTTTTAATACCTTCCTTCATTTGGCTTATTAGTGTTTCCTAACCTTAAAAAAAATATAAAACCACCACTCCCTCCCAAACCCTCCAATAATTTAAACTCACTAAAAACATTTTTTATTTTCAGAGAAAACAAACTGAAAATGCAAAGAAAGAAGCACAAAGAATAGAAAAAGATCTCTTTCACCTCCACATATGAGACATACGTATGGTATCTATTGCACTTACTGCATAGTAATACCTCCATATGAATAAATGAAATCTCTGCAATGATTATGTGTTATTCATAAGCACATCATTTATAATATTCTGCAGAGATACCGTGAAAGTTTTTCACATTGAGGGTCTCTAAATCTTAGTCTCTCTTCCCTTTTCTTCTAGTTTCATGGATCTTGCACAACTAGAAGAGGCGGCTTGAGAAATCGTCTTTCTCCACGGACATTTGTGCTGTTTTTTCAAAGTCAGACAACTCCAAAAGCAGCAGAGACCTGAGGTTCTGACTGTGCTGCTACTGGAGTAAACCAGTCTAAAAGAAACAGCTGGTATGATCTATCGTCTGGAACAAGTATGACTACTATTAAGTACTGTTAGATTACATGTACTATGAAACATTTTGAAAGTCTTAATATATAGTGCAGTTCTGTAAAATATTTACTTTTCAAGACAACTCAAGCTCTCTATGTTCCTTAAAATATATATAAACATAAACTTGTGTATGTAGAGAAATAGATTTAAATTTAATACATTAAGTTTAAATTGAAATTTATGGAACATATTCCACAGAGATTGAGAAACTATTACACAGTACTAATGGAAAAAAATAAAAGTTGAATAATAGTCAGTTAGAAGAGATGAAAAGTTTTTGTTTTTCTTACCTTTAATCCATCTGCTGTTCTCTGGCAGACAAACATATTTAATCAAAGATAATGAGATTATTAAGGTTTGTTACAGGGAGAAACTAAATTCAATAGCTCCACACTGAAATGTCCTATATTGGACTGGTAAGATAGCTACTGAGTTTATAAATTACTGATATAAAGAAAAAGGGGGGGGGGGGTGTGTCTTTAAAAACAAAATTTACATTTTACCCTGATACCCTGATATTTTCCTCTTAATTTTGTTCCTGGCATTATTATTAGAGAGTTGTTACATTTTTAACAAACCTCTCTATTTAAAACGAACAAAACCCCTTCCTTTTTATGGCTTTACACTTGTTTCTTTGTGATATTTCCATTCAGAAGTGCAGTTAAAACATAAACACTTCCTGTGCAAGTTCACTGGACAGACTGAATGTAGTGGGGTCAAAAGATTAATCTTCAACACAGTTTTCCGATTTTTTCATCAGTTACTGAACTCCTTTATCTTATGCTGAAAGTATAACACTGCATGATTAGATTGGCAAAGGAAAAAAAGATATATGCATGAACTATATATAATGGATGTTTACAATATTCTTCTTTTCAGCTCTATCTTGAAAGCAGCACAGTCTCAAGTGAAACGTGAGTATCTTAAAAGTGAAGCACTGAGATTACATTTATTATTAACCAACTTTTCCTTCAGGTTTTCAGTATTTTTATCAGAGGTTTCATTGTTGCAATGCTTGATTGTTATTTTATGATGAGACTTAAAAATTGCACAATTCAGACTTTTGTCTTGTATTTTTAAATGCATCAGAAAGAGTGACTTTTTTTCTTATGAAGTTAGTTATATTGTGGCAAAGATGTGATTTGACAGCATGATCAAAAACCAAGGGGCGATGTGGATCATGCCCTGTCAACCCCACACACGAAAAGTTATCTTCATCCCGCATAACCCCATGCAGAAGTCTCACCTCATTAAGTCTGGCAAGGGAGAATACCCAAACAGGTGTTTTCTTCCCTGTTTTGAAAGAAGTCATGCAAAAATATCTATTCCTGAGGTGCATAAATTTTTCATCATTACAGTGTGTGGACAGGGATGCCAGTATCAGTACTGTGTCTGGGACAGAGAGCCCAGCCATTCTGGATGAGCAGTCCTCATTCATTAGGGAGAGAAAAGGGATTCCAGCTCTTGGCATTTAATGAAAAAAACGCTGGGTCACTTTTAGCCTTCCTTGCTGGAAATGCTCGCCAAGATATTTGAACTAAAGAATCCATTCACTGAATGATGGAGGGTATAAGAGTGCTGTAAAAACTAGAACCTTTGTAACTGAAATGTCTCAAATGTTTTGTCACAAAAATTAACAGCTTGCTTGCAATTCTCTTCTGGGATCTCTTTTCCCCTCAATGAAAATGAACAGAAATTAGGAAAGGAATAATCAGAAGAAAAATTTACCCAATTCTTAGAAATGAACCCTCAAATTAATGATTTGATTTATGAAAGATGGTTAGAAATCATCACAGACCTAGAACAGTTGTCACAGAGTTGCTAACATGTGGGCTCCTTAACAGTATCTGGTATAAGAAAAGGAAGGAAAACATTTAGCATGGTATCAACCTTTCTTCTATGATAATAATTAAGCCAAAGACAATATTACAAGGTTATTCTATCTAGTCTAACCAGATTTACTGCAAAACAGTGTGCTACTCTATTAACAGAAATGGGATGTGCTCAGCTTTTGAGCTACAACGCCAACCTGAAGTTCAGCAGATTTTTTTGAGGGTAAATATTTTAATGGTTTTTATACAAGGGGAAGAAAAAAAAATCATAGAATCATAGAATGGTTTGGGTTGGAAGGGACCCTTGAAGATCATCCAGTTCCAACCTCCCTGCCATGGACAAGGACACCTTCCACCAGACCAGGTTGCTCAAAGCTCCATCCAACCTGGCCTTGAACACTGCCAGGGATGGGGCAGCCACAACTTCTCTGGGCAACCTGTTCCAGTGCCTCACCACCCTCATCAGGTAAAAAGGCGTAGGACAACTTGGTTTTATGAAAGGAATTTATATCTATACTGTTCAGAGCAGGCTGTGAAACTATATTGCCAAGTATTAAAATTTTCAGTGACTTTTTGCTACAAATGAAGAATAAACAACATATCAGTTTCAGGAAAGACACAGTTAAAATTACACTAATTGATGGGGAGAGAACTTTGTCAGGCAGTTAATTCCAAGGAACACCAAAAAAAGCAGATGTTGCAAGTTGATATCGTCTCAGACACACTTGCCGCAGCCCGTGCTACCACTGCAGCCACGGCAGCTCTATGGCACTGTCGCACTCCGGTCTCTTGCTCTGTTGCTGCAAAGCCAAATCATGGTGCAAACTTTATGTAGCCTCTATGTATGTGTCAGGCTGACGTTACAGATAACTCTTCTGAATATTCACTCTATACATTATGCAGAGTATTATATTTTTAGAGCTGCTGGATAGGCATGGATAAGAGTTTCTGCAAGATTGCTTGTATACAGAAAAATATTGTCACAAAAGTATTAGTAAAAATAGTTCAATTATAAAGATCTAGCAAAAAAAAATTCTTGACTAAAAACATATAAACAGGCATTACAATTCAGTATAATAGAGGCTGTTTACAAAATTTATTTTAAAAAGGTGTTAGGGAATTCAGATTTAAGGTCAGTAAAAAAGCGATGTGTGTAACTATAATGAAACGTCTTCCATTTTTTAAACCTTTTTTCAGCCTGGATTTCAATCATCATTTCAATGCAATTCAGTGACTAAAACTAGTGCAACCACGTATTTGTATTTACCCCTTTTTATGGTTGTTTATACTGGGAAAATTAAGTCTCACAAAAGAAGCTTGAAAACGTGACTCTGGTGTTTGTTCTGTTAGATATTATCTGTGGACAAAGCTTTGCTTATCTCCAGGTCTCCTCTGCTCTTCTGATTGCAATCTCATTTCACTTGTCCTTGGGATCTCATGTCTGCTACGACCTCCAGCTTGTTAAATATTCAGCAGAAAGTTTATGGACTTTCCCATAACCTTGATTAAAAGCCTATGGGGAACCTGAATGCTGAAAAAAAGCCCTTTATTTGAAAAGAAACTTCAGTACACCGTGCTGATTTCTGTTTCACTAATAGTATTTATAATCAGCAGTCACTGGCACGGAGTTGAGGCCAGAAGAAAAAATGATGATTCAAACTTACCTGTTTAATAATTATTGTATTATCATGCCAAATTGGGATTTTATAGTGGAGCTTAATTGAACTAAGTGGAATTTGTGGGAGCGATGCTGAGAGGGGGTGGAAAGAACATACTATAAAAAAACTGGTCTTTCAAAGAAAACAGAGAAATAGTACTTACAGAACTACAGAATTTTGTATCTCTGTCCCCCTTCGAGAAGTGACCCTGCCTCTATTTTGAAGACGTGAGTTTCTGTGGTTTTGGGCAACTCCATCTCTTAACCCGAAGGATTGTTGCAGTCCTGCTGGCTCTGCCACTCCAGGCCAGTGTTCAGGCTGGCGGCTTGCCAGTGACTTGGATATGTTTCCACACCTCAAACCCTGCAGGCACTCTGGGTCCACCACTTCTTTTTTTCAGGGAAACATTACAGGAAAACAAGCAGACACCCAAATAGTCTAGGGGCTTTTCAGTATTTTCTTTCTGTTAGAACACTGAAAATACAAAGCCAGATGAAAAGAGATGCAATGTACTTAAGGAAATGGCTGCGTTTCCCCGTTACTGTTGAGCATCTTTAGGCACTGGGAAGAGTTTTTAGATAGTACAAGAGACCCCCACCCCCTCAATCATTTAGTTTGTCATTGTCTCTATTTCTATTCTTGGTCTTTTGTTCCTCTTTCTATAATGGACAGAGATCTTTTCTTTTATAATTGTAAGGTGATTAAAGACCCATCAGGTAATTTAGTGCTTAACTATTATATCCTTCCTGCTTTAGGTTTCAAAATAATTTGCTCTGAGTGATAGTCCTATTTCTGATCAAGACACACTCACTAAATGGAAGGTGTCAAATTTTATTGTGCCTTTACAACTATATCAGTACAAGATGCAGTAATTTTCTTCATCAGCGTTTGGAAATTATCTCAATATGGGAGGAAAAGACAGCATAAAAGGCAAGTAGTGTCAAAAATTAAAATTGTGTTTAAACCTTAAGTAGAGCTACTGCAGGGGATCCTATACTGTCAAACACAATTCTCAATCATACATCAAAAGATTTGCCACATGATACCAAGATGGTTTCATGAAGACAGAAGAGTTCATTATATAACACGTACAGTGGAACAAAAAATCAAAACAGCCTTTTCACAATAAATTAGATATAACATAAGCTTAGCATTTCAATAAGTCTTTTTGTTCATAAAGCATTTTACAGCTATTAATCTGTGTTTTATTTTTAATTCTCCCTCAATTATATAACAACAGGAGGATGAGTGAGATACAAATTCTAACTCTGGCCCAAGGCTAGAGAAGGAAATAAGAGAAATATCACTAGCCTCAGGAAATCCTGCCTTTTCATCATATTTGATTTCCATAGATCACAATACTTGCAAGAAACTCTACAATAAAACAGAAAACATATGTTGTCTTTCATTATTACTGTCTTTTATTTAATTAGCCTTGAACTGAAGTGACTTTGTATAAAGTTATGTTATATACAATTGTGAAGATGTATACAGATTATATTAAACTATAATCATACCAACACAGCATCGCTTTCTGAGTGGATTATCCATGTGTTGCATTGATTGGGATCCTTGAATAAGATGCAAACCACTAGAGAGGTTTAAACAGCTATATTCTAAAGTACTCTTTAATTAATGTTGTCTAGAGCACTAATTATGAAAGCTTGTAAAGCCTAAAGCCTGAAAACACTTATGCACCTACTTAACTTTGCTCATTCAGGGTAGACCCACTGAATTCATTGGAACTGCTCAGAGTATGCAATTTAACTAAAGAATGCACATAGGCTGTTGCAGGTCAAAAGCTGAACAGTGAACACAGCTCTGCACGCTTATATCCATGGTGGACTTTAAAGCATTTTGCTCTTTGCTATTTCCAATTACAAGACTGTCTTCCGTGGGCATATTTGTCTTTCCTCAACAAAGCGTGGAACTGCTTTCTGATAGTCTCTTTGATAAAGTGTTGAATTAAGCAAAACTGAGTCATGAGTCAGAGGGATACGAGATGTATGCATCTGTATATACATATGTTTAGATGCACACATAATTTGTCCACATTATAAAGGCAGATAAATATGCATATATGTGCATATATTCAAGCATCTCTCCTACACAGTGAAAAATATTGAAATTAGAATAGAAGCCAAATTATGGTCTACTGTCAATGGAAAACTCCTAAATCTCTTTAAAAAGAGAATACTCACGTTTCTAGTTCATCTATTTTAACATTATAAACCATTTTTATTTTGCTAAACAATTTCAATTTGTTTAATTAACAGTTGCAAACAGACACAAGTTTTAAAAGGATTACCAAGCTTCTCATTTATAAGCAGCCATTCAAGATTTTGCTATTTCCCCCCTCCACTTCAGCTATAAACACTACGCTGTCATTGGAAAGTTCTGACACATACATGCTTTGAAACTGGGTCTAACAGCCGTTAAAGAAACCTCACTAACTTTGCTGTTCTTTTTATAAAAGGTTTTTCCTAAATTTCCACATTATTTAGAAGAAGAGACCATGACTTGAGAAAGAAAGTGGGACACAACATGCCTCAATTATAATTCAGTTGTATATTCCATCCTCTTCACATTCTCATCAATCCTTTCCAATTTTTGGCCTGGTTGTACAACCTCTGGTGCACATGTGCTGGTTGGTCAGCCAGTTGGCAAAGATCAAACATATTTTCTTGTCTCAGCTGTTGGCAGGTCCAACAGTGGCTTTGGAGGTAGTACTTGGCCAAGTGGGCACAAAGGTGCCCTTTGTAGACTTGTTAGAAATATGTAGCTAAATTCCATCGTCACATCCCAATCCCATTCCTCTGCCAAGCAAAACTGGATTGTCTGTGCATTATCCCAAAGATCACTCACTGATGACTGTGCTAATGCCAACTGGAGCATTTATCTCTAAAAATATCTCCACAGAGCTCCCCAGCTCTCTTTGTTAGAACCAAGGAAGTGTTGAGGAGCAAAGAGGAACACTAGCCTTTATTCAGACTAGTCTTTAAATAACATTCAATAATTGCAGTATCTCTTAAAGATTTAACATAAAAATTGAAGGGCTTCTCATTCAAAGCACGCTGTCAATCCTATGACTAAATAAGCAAAGTGTTTTGTAGAAAAATAAGATTTGACCCAAAGATCAACTGAATATCATGCAGCATATGCAAAAGACATCAAATTAAGGCTATGTAAGAAGTCTTGATTCTCATTTTACTCTCTTCTGCATGTTTGGCTTTGAAACCTTAACAGACTCTAAATGTAAGTCACGGGCATACTGATAATAATCATATAATTCAGGCTTAATATGGAACCCCAGTAAACCCTTCCATCTTTGTGAAATGAACAACTACATAATGAAAAGCCAAACCAAGTAACGTTAGGATGTCAAAAGGTAACATTTTTCACATTTAAAAGCACACTGGAAGAAGGGCATCTGACTCAGCAGAGAATTTATCTACATTTCACTCAACACACTGTGTCGTTTATGGAACTATGCCATTAACTAAATAACAGCATACAGTGCTAAGGCATCGTTGGTTCAGACTGATATGTTTGCCCTCCCTTGCATCACATTACTTATGTCTACTGCATTAATGCAAGACCTCAAGTTCTTCAATAGAAATTTTGTATATGTTCATAGATTTAAGCTAGCATAGGATACCATGGTGTAGTGAGTTACACATGGATTTGAACAGTTCCCACAATAAGGAACACTTTTGCTTCAACTTTGGCTTTAATCATAGAGGGTTCTCGCTGACAGGAGATCCTGAAAACCATGTAACAGCAGTAAAAGGTCCAGGAAGTAATACAGTTACGTACACTTTATATTATGTATGCCATATAATTTCTAGATCATCAGGGTTTTTTCATACAGTTTTGGGGGAATGCTAAGGAATAAAACCACTCTGTCAACAGCTGATGTCAGATATCACAGTGATGGATCCATAATATAAACCTACAGATGCAGATGAACACTCTTCACTCTCAATGGAGACATCAAAAAGCAGTTGCTGCAAGATGAGGGAACAGACTTTGAACTTCAATACCCAACTGCACTAAATATGCGCAACTCTTGGAACAGAGTGTAACGTTATAAAGTGAGTTTACCCTACTGGCACAGACTGCCTTATCCACACAATACACAAGGAACAGAATTTGAGCCTCCAGGAAAAACATACTTTTTTTTATAGTTTTAACATGCACCCATGACTTAGCTACAGTGTGTTTCTCAAAGTATAGAGTACTTCAAGATAATTTAAAAAAAATAATATTCCATTGTATAAACAGAATATGTAATTGCTCCCAGTGACGTTCTGTCTGTACAGTATATTCATTAATCTATCTCATGCACTCTGGTCTTCTGTAACAAAGGAGTCATTATTAAACATATGATAACATAAGAACTAGTGCTGCTGTTAGGACAACAGCATCAATACAAGGCCCTTCAATGTTCTTAACAGTAAGACCTTGAAAAACTAACTGGTGTGGATTTGATAAGAAGACAATCCATAAAATCTTATCTTGATCTTGCAGTCCTAGTCTAAAGCCTGTATTGCTTGCTTAGTGTTACTGACCGAACGATGCTATTTCACTAACATACGCTGGCAAAATACAGAGGAAACTCATTTACGAGGTCATCTGAATTTTATGGAAAGTTAGAGAAGCCTGCATGGAGTGGTACAACAAGTGGAATGATATATAAAGGTTAGGCTATACAACAGTTAGTCTGTGAAGATGTGGCCAAGTCACACTAGGGCGATTGCCCAGAAGAATCTGGAGGGTAAATATTTTTTCTCTTGAGCAATAAATGTGATTTAGTATGCTGATATGCCTAGAGTTTGCAAGACAAGGACAGCTCTGTAGACCCTAACAAACCCTAATCTTCTTCCTCCTTGATAAACAAAATCAGTGAGACTCAATTTCATGCATGGATTCAGTTGATGGCTGAAAATACACACAAATTTGGGAACTCTGGTCAATCCAAACTTTTTCATGTTTGTGCCATCTTTTCAGTTACCCCCCCCCCAGTGGGGCAGGACAGAAGCTTGTGGCATCAGCAACAAGAAAAAGGCTTTTGCACCATCCACACGTTCATTTGGAGAGCATCCATGGGGCCCTGACAACTGGAAAATAGGCATGTCCTCTGTCCATCAGCCCATTCCATCTGGGCTGAAACCTGATTAACACGTAGTTACACTTACGAATCTGCCTTACAAAACTGATGCTGAAGATGGTATGAACAACATCCTTCACTACCTAGAGTGGAAGTAGACACTTTTGTTCAAGTCACAGTTCATACATACATCCCATATATCCCATGGTCCTAAACCCCAGACTAGAAAGGCAAAACTCCAAAATGAGTTTTCCAGCACACTGCTGCTACAACAAAGGTATCGCCAGGTCCTCCAGCTGAAGAGATGGATGACAAAAATTACACTACATGTCCACATAGTCATGCAGAGCTAATGCTGCCTTCAGTTATATACGTTTATCCCCAAGGACCTTAGCGGTGGTGCACTTCTAGACAGGATTGAAAACATGTTTCATACAATGTGTGATTGGCTTGGAACAGTATCATCTGATACTGTAAGATGCGTGAAAAGGATTATTGGTGCTATTTAAGGATCATTGAGCCTTTTCTCATCTTACACAAAAATGATGCATATTTGCAATCCATTTCTGTAGCTGTTTTACGAAGTGCAATAGTGACTAGGGAACTGAGAGAATACAAATGAGACATTATCATTTGATCTACAGCATTTCCTTAAAATTCCAAATCTTGCTACAGGAGCTCTTATGCATGCTGAACACTATCGTCATTAGATAATTACTCATTATAAATATGCACAGGCTAAAGTCAGACACATTGTTCAGCTTTCTGAGCACATACAAATTTCAATGTTAAAATGAAAATATAAGATACTTCAAAAGAATTTTTACTGATCAAATGCGCTGGATTTACATCTAGAAGTAGTTTGTTTTTCTGGTGACTGGAAAAAATCTGTCTCTCTAGTACTCAGTGACTTGCAGAATCTCAATGTAAAAGGTTATTTGAAACTTGGATTAACACATTTTTTCCTTTCCGAGTTCCAGAACATAGACCTGTGGAGAAACTGGCCTATAGGACACTGCATGTTAACTAGATCTTGGGTTGATAAGTGATGTGTACTGCATGACCAGCATGTAATATCTGCTGGATGCTTTGAAAACTACCTTGATAGTCTCACTTCAGTTTCCAGCGGGAAACTAGAGATGCCTGGCTTTCAAGAGCCCATGACAATAAGTTTGTAATTCATTTGAAGGTCTGAAGCCAAAGTATGCTACGTCCCTTGGAAATACAGCCTAGGATCAGTGTTGAGCTACTATTATTCCGTGTGTTGTGGATGAATAATTCAATCTTCAGGTTTGTCAGTAAGTCACAGCCCTGACATCTCCCTGTAATATAGCCAAGTTTTAGATGTGGTTGTATGTTAGCAATGGTCTTTTGTCTATTTCCTTCACTGCTGAAAAACTAAGTGATCTCCTCCACTACCACAAACCCTTCCATGTCTAATTTATTTGCATTTATTCATAAAAGATGTCATATCTGCAGATCCATCACTTTATTCATTGCACTTCGTAGTGAATTTTGGCTGTGGTTGTGCCTATTACACTGGTGCCCCGAGTTTCCTAATTTATGTCTTAGCATTCATAATTGCAAATAGTAATTGTAATGATTTCTGGATTGATAGTTCTTGTTATTAACCACTCCACAGTTTCACTGTATTTGGAGGGAGAAAGCGTCTGTCCCACAAGCCTGTGTCATGTTTAACTTCTATCCTGATGCCACTATATAGACCCTGAAGTTAGACTAGAAAAATGTTTCCATCAACAGGCAGAGCAGGACTAACCAAAATCGCACTAATACCAGAGAGTCAGTGGTAGATGTATTTTTAGATTCAGATCCTGGGTGGCAAATCAGGGCCTTGGTGAAAGGCAGCACTAAGTTCAATATGTTTGGGGAAAAGTATATTACAACCCTATCATTCTGATGCTGAATAGGTGACCAAGCTGAAGCACATGAAAAGAAAAAAGAAAAGTTGTACTGCCTGAGCGAACTGCTCTGTTCATAGTTTCAGAGCTCTTTTTTCTTCTCAGTCATTCATCTGTCTGCTCTATTTAATCAAGGCTGCAAATTGCCTAGTTCAGCCAGGGTTGCTTATTTTTTTTTCCAAACAAAGCTAGTACAATCAATGCAACATTATTGTTACATATTATATATCTTACACATGAAAGTAGAATTATTTTCACATCAAATAAACCAGGTCTTTTAGTTCAAGATTCTCAAACAGTAATTTACAAATACATTTTACAACTGAGAGTTCTTCTGACATGAGCAGAAGTTAGATAAATTCCTGACACAATGGGAATAAAAATGCGAGTTCCATCAAGGACTCCAGAAAGAGCTCTCTTATTCTTACAAACCTTGAAAGGAAAGTAGCATCCCACTTTTCAGCTGAAGTTCTCCTCTGGAAAAAGGAATTTGTTGAAATAGAACTACAAAGCTTCATTTTTATCTTACTGATTTTACAGTGAAGTCTGCTAAACACAGTGCTGTGCTTTCTTACTGATAGCTTCACATACCTACCCTCTCAGAGTGGGTTTATTTTTATTTTTCTCTCTTCAGTACCTGAAATTATTCCTTGTACATTACCAAGAGTCAGCAAGACTGCGAACAACCCAAAGGTAAGCTTTGAGCAGATGGATGGCTTGCAGAGTCCTCAATGAGAATTACAGAGATATTTGAGGAGTGAAAATTTTGCCAGATGTTTCCAACTGTATCAGTAATCTACCAAATTGTATTATTTCTCTTTACAAAGTGAAATCAAAAGCCACCCATAGAATCCAACAGAATTCTTGAGATATTTTTTTTTTAAATACATATGCAGATATATGACCCCTTTTTTGCAGCCCATCTTATGTCATCGATTAACAATTTTTTAATTTCCCTCCAGGAAGAGCTCATGCACACGCTAAGCAGGAAAGTGGTGTGTTTATGAAAAAGGATTGTTTCAGAGCAGAATCATAGCAGCAGCTCAGACAAATTGTGTAACATTCAAATATGTTCCAGAAATACCACTGATACTTGAGTAAAAAACCCACTTGTCTTCAAAGGGATTTCTGTTGAGAAAAAAGCTTGTTTATTTTCCTCTTTTTGTTACTACGGACATCTGAATAAGGATAGTATATTTTTACTGGAACCATCTTCTACTGCTGTGGGGAAAAAAAAGTTGCCGTCTGCATTAAAGTATGTCCCTCTGCAAGTAGTTACATGTGCAACAAAGACGATGATAATTTGAATCAAGTACATACGGAGCAAATGCCTGAGAAAGATCTTGCCTCCACACAAATATTTTAACAATGGAAGACAAATATGTCTTAGTTAGATATATATACACTGACATCAGATTTTAAAGTCTTTTTATGATGTATTTTTCTTTTTTTTTTAGATGTCCTCCTTCCTTTACAGCAGCTGAGGTTGAAGGAGGAATGCCATCTTTAACCTTGAGATCCCTGTTCTTGCTGTTTTGTGTCATAAACTTATTATTTAAAAGCAATTCTTTGTATTTAACATCTCACCTCAGCATGCAAAATGGTTATGGATTAGAGTACATTTGCTAGGGGGGAAAGAATAGAGTGACTGCAAATTAGAAAGGCTGGCTGCCTGGCTGGGTCACAGTTTCACTTCCAGCTTCTGGACCAGAAAAATCTTTCTGTGACGCCCCCTGTCTACCCTGCTTATGTGCTTATTTCAAAATTGTACGTTACTCATCAGAGACTGTTTAGTGCAGGACGTTAGATCTGGTTTCTCTCAGTCACTGTAAATAGTAAGATAGAGTCACAGTATATGCTTAGAGCGTAATCAATTTTTAAAGCATAAATAGAACATAGCACTGTACTATATATTCTGGAGCTTCATCAATGTTGCAGGTAAGAAACTATCTTCTTGCCTTCCAGGGCAGGCAGCTGTCTGGATCTGGTTTCTAAATTCATAGATTGGACCACCTGTAATTCAGCTTGCTAATCAGTTGGCTAAAAAGCCAAGATCTTTTCTGATGTACAGTCTATACTAACCAAATAACCCAGAAAACTACTTGGGTAATGCCAGTTCCAGTTGAATAACACAGCAAGCGACCTGCGCCCACGCGTCGGCAGTAACCACGCGCCCTGTCTGCCGTGCTGCCCCACGTACAAAGCCCTGGGCTAGGGCACACCAACACCCCCGGCTGCACTCCTGGCACTTCCATCGGGAAATGGGGCAATGACTGTATGATCACCTTGGAAAAAAAGAGTAAAAATAACTGATAGCAGGAGCATTAAAACAGTATTACTATTTTGTGTCAGCGCTTCTTTGAAAGATTCTCAGGGAACATTAAGATGATGGTGGTGCGGTTGGCGGCATTAAAAATACACTGCAACCACAGTACGATGCTACAGAGAATTCTGCTACGAGAAAAATGGCAGCTCTGAGTGTTAAACATTTCTTTTTTCATGGTCATGAAACAAGACCAAACCAATCCCCCATTTCACAGACTTGTTAACCTTCTGTCTTGATGAAAATTAGCAGCTACAGTTTCTTTTAAATACATTCTGAAATTTTTACTGGATAAAGCATTCCTCTATTCCTGTCAGAGTTGTGCAGCACAGCTGTTTTTAACAAATTCCTATTTTTACTCCCTGACTTTTGACTGTCATTATGTATATGAGTTTCTTCAGCCTGCAAAGCACGTTTTAACAAGAAATATTAATGTCCCTCTACATACATCTTTTTTCTCCTTATTCAGCAAGATTAGGTGTTATACAAAATAGAAAACATCTGCTTACTCGTATTATAATTTCTCTTCAACTCAATAGATTAGAAATACAAAGTTGATAGCAGAGGTTAATGATGAATATACAAAGCAGAACCACGTTTCTTTGTAAGTCTGTTTCAAAGGAAAAACAAGTCCTAAAATTCAGTATTTATAAAGAGCATAAAGAAAGAATTATGAGGGAGGTTTTTTATTAAGACATCTTTAGTGGCCACAGTAATACCTTAAGTTTTGTAATCCTTATAATGATTCACTCCTAACCCAGGAGCTAGAATAAGGTCAGGGCATTTTCTTCTTTGCCCTGTTCCTAAATATCTTGCCTCTTTTGGGATCTGTGGTAGTATTGTCCCTCAGAGCGTTTAATTTTTATGTCAGTGTATTGAATTATCACGATGTGGACAGTGGTCTCCTTGGCAATTTTAATCAAGCAATGCGAATCCTTCTTTTCCTCTCTTTGCTTTCAACTGCTGGGCTCTGTGTGAAGAGCTCTGATTGCAAGACGCCTGTCACAGCACGGCCTCTGCTAGAAACAAACACTCCTTGGAAATGCTCCTTAAACGCCTCACTATATGCCCCTCGTCTTAGCTCAAAGAGAGAAAATCTCCTATGCATTAAGATTTAGTGAGTCAGCCTTCTTGTTACACAGGCAGGCAGTTTCAAATAAACCAAGTGTACTCATTATGTTTATCGAGCAGTTAAGCGTTAATGTTAGAGCCCTACTAACTGTTGTATTAGCCGATATCAGTAGCAAAGGAAGTGCTACTAACGTCACGGCTCTTTCCTTGGTGCTTTCTTCTGTTGTGCCAGTTATAGGATGACAGAGAGAGTAACATTTCTGAAGCTGTGACACGTATTTGGCAATCTGCTGCATTCTGACACAAATTAAGGGCCAGGAGTCATACAATGATCCAGACACAAACTCCCTCCACAAAAATAGCCCCGCTTTATTAAAAAATCAGAAGATTTCGGGGGGAAGACAACAAACAAATAAAAAAGAACTGTCCTTTTCCGGGACATTATTTCCAGAATAATTCACAGCATTGCACTTTTGAAATCTTTCTGTAGCTTAGCAGATGGAAACAAAAATATAAAATAAAATTGAGGAGGAAGTTCCTTATCCCTTTCCTCAAAGCTAAGCATCTTGTAATTCTGAATCCTTAGATGGAAAACTGGAGGGTTCAATATCCAGGCTGATTATTTAACTGTTAATGATCTTTAAAACATACAGATCATACTTTAATCACCTACACTCCTAATTATCATACAACAACTCAGACCCCACAAACAGACATAATCAAATGCTATGCCATTCACAGGACATAGCAATGAAAGGTAGAGGAATTGTTTTATTTATTCTCTGGCACACATTTTTTCCACAAAGCTGTGAGTATGTTCTGGTATTGGAGTAGGTCAGAGCAACGCTGAGTGATAACGGGGCCGATGAAAAAGATTCTTCTGATCTTCACAAAAGAGAGAAAAAAGGAGCTAATTTTAGAGACAGATGTATGAGAGCTCCACCCCAACAGAATCCGTAATCAGTGATATTTGACCCCCAGTGAAAAAATGAGCTTTAATATTGCTTCTAATAAGATAAAAACAATTTTTGCTTTTATAGTTTTCAAAGTTCTTTGTCTCACCATTCCTCTTTCCCTTTATTGCCACTGTTTTTCTTTACATGTACTACTACTGAGGAGGAGAGGCAGAGGTTGTCTTTCTTTTCCTAAACAGTTCTTTGGTGTATGATTAGTATGTGACATGAGTAAAGGCTTTCTTGGTAGAGAAATGCTTGCTTTCTTTTAAAGTATTAGGTGAGGGTTAGACTTCATAACATCTCATCCTATAGAGGACACATCTTCTGGGACACTGGTTTTGGAACATCAGTCAAGATAACCAGATAAAAGAACAACTATTGAAATAGTGTCATTGTTCTTCCTGGTATTTCAGAGGAACAGAGTTATTTTGGATGAGAGGAATTTAAGTACAGTAGACCATACAGAATCAGCTAGCCTTGTCCTTAACCTGGAAACAGCATTTTAGCTGGACCAGTTGTTGCTTCCTACTACTGTTTAGAGAGAATTTTAATTTGATGCACCAAGGCTTTAAGTAGACCTATAAGCATTGCAAGGACAAGCATTGCAACAGTGCTGTTTGGCAGCAAGGCATGTCAGAAAGCAATGTTTTTTTCAAAGCACAAAGCAGGAAAAACGGAAGATGCTGCTAACTCCTGTTCCATCTCACTATCCCATCCTATCACCCCATCCGAGCCAAGCTATTCAGGGTGCAACAGTGTCGCTCACCCTGACAGAAGTAACACAAATCTGAGGAACACAAAAGCATTTCTTAAATACAATCAGCCAGTTAGTGTTACTAACATGCACGGTTGCAGGTGAGTATTTGCCAGACACCTTATACAGTACGGTTAAACTAACTTCTTATTGCAAGAACCTCCATGAAAGAGTGGGTCTGGCAGTCGGGTGACTCTGCAAATTAAAACAGCGTGAAGCTGGCCCACCACAGTACTGCCCAGCAGCGTTCGCACCTCTCCCCGTCCACACACGGCTCCTGCCTTTTCACGTCATGATGAGTTACCCAATTCACATCATTGTTAACAGTGTGATTGAACTTTGGGAATCCAATACAAGACAAGCTAACTATCTATTTTTATGGGATGAAATGAAAACAAAAAGACCTGATATGCACTTAGAAGCATTGCTGGTACAGCATATGTTATTTGTATAGATCTGCACCACTTCTGTTATACAATTATCAGTGATGATTTTTACTGCAATTGCACTGGGAGCATAAAATCGGCATAACAGCCACATTGTGCTTGGAGCCCCACAAATACATAGCAAGATTTCTGCCTGTAATCCAGGGAGTTTACCAGCTAATTCAAACTGAAACACGGGAATGGATATGTACAAATAACTAAGATAGTATGTGAGCAGGATGAGAATTATGAAAGGGATATGTGAGATAGGAGCTTCTGGCATTGCTGAAATCAGCAATGTACAGAGTCAGAATTAACTCTGAAAACATTTAAGAACGATTAGACTGTCACATGGTTTCACAACGAAAGTACTGAATGACACAGCGTTCTGACTAAAACACAACCCATGCAAAATCCTGCCACTAACTAGAAAGCAGCAACATTATTTATTGGTGTTAAACACAAAGGTGAGAATCTCAACCTCTGATGTAATATAAATCCAAAAGTATCATCATAAATGTTTTGCCTAGGTCTCTCCAGCTCAACCCAGAGAAATATATTTTATTTTTCAGAATGTGCATATAACATCAGTGACCAGTAGGTTTCAAGAAAAACTGGTGTTATACTGGCTGGATCAGCAGCATGTACCAAGGACACCAGCCCTGCATTCCCCTGACGCAGACCCTGGGCAAAGGTTCCTGAGCCTTCCCTTGACCTTACTACAGCAAAGTCGAGGTTTAGAAAATAACCAGAAAATAAAAGGATCGCAACGCAGACTATATAACCTCAAAAAAATACAGAAACAGTAGTTTACTAAAAACATGTTGCTTTTCCAGAAGACAAAAAGATATTTGAAGAATAAAGGCAAAAATATCTCCCTTATTCAGGAATATATGGATATACATGAGCTTTTTGGAACAAAAATTGCATACTTCAAGATTGGATCCTATTTCCCTACCAAAAGTCCAGGTAAAAGGATAACATCAGCTTAAAGGATGATCACATCTCTACACAAACAAGGACAACAATCACTAGATTTATTGAGTTGATCAGATTTGACTCCACAAGTGTTGTGACTTTACGTGCACTGTCAACTGGGAATCTTCTTTGTTCAATAATTACAATTCTTCCATTTAATTTCTAAGACACATTGGTAGCTGCAGACAGTCATTAAATGTATTTCCTGATATAGTTTTCATTAATCACAGTGAAATCAAGTAATAAATTATGATGCTACAAATGAAATCATAATCATGCGATTTTTCACATGGCTTCAATTATATAAAATACAAAAAAAAGTTTTTTTCTGTGTTTCTGTTTTTAAAACAAGAACTAGATGCTAACAAACATCTTAATATTTCATATTCCTAAAAGCTCCTCCCGGTGCCACTGATTAGCTTGACTTGGAAAACAAAGGAGAAAACAAATTGCATCATCTGTGTTTTCCTACTCTTAAAGTAAGAAAAAAGTGAAAGTTTGAGACAAAACAAGAGAGACAGAAGAAGGACATAAAATGAATTGCTTCGTGGCTCATAAGTAACAGAAACACAAACATCGTAGGAACTTTATCCTACTGTGTGGGTGGCCTAATAAGAGTTACAAGCAAAGAAAACCTTATTGCCAAGAGACGGCCACCGCTTCCCTCCGACGGAAGCCTTGCTGGAGCGGGGTGACCATGCCACTGCCGAGTCCCTCCCGCTGCCGCCTGGGACTTGTGCCCCGTCTTCACACTTGTCGTTCGCAAAGCCGGTGGACAAGATAAGGGATTGCTTTGCTCGCGGAGGGCTGCTTCCCCGTGATAAACTTCTATCTCATCCATAACTAGATTTAAGATACGTAGGATACACTCATCTTCAAAGCTGTCACCAGAAGGGAACTCTATCAATGACTTCAGCTTTCATACGCTCCAGATAAACTTTCCATTTTAATCTGTGCCCTTTGTGACTTTTCAAGCTATCGTAACCATCAAAGCCCTAATACACTCCCGGATACAGGGTGCTCCAAATTAGATTCCATTTACCCAGCCAAACTTCAGGGCCTCTATTTACTGCAGATCTGACAGCTAGTCAGATCTAAAAGGAGTTTGAAAAAGTAGAGGGAAGAACTTTGTTCTCTATTCACCTCTACCCCACCAGGCTGCTTGCTATAGTGATATATTTTAAAACTTTCATAAACCTCAAACAGAAAAAAATAGGATTATCCATTACCATGTCAGCTTAAGTGGTAACATAAATATGTATCACAGAACATCTGCCACTAAATCACTGTTTATAGATGTCAGATCTCATTTATTATTAAAAAAAAACCCCAAAACAAACACTTTAAAGCCTTCCTTATTATTTCACAAGAAATGACTGATGTCTAAACTGCAAGATGGAGCTATTCTTTCTAATCTTTTTAGACAGAGTAACTTCTATTGTAAACCTCAGTCAAGAATAACATTATATGGTATTCACAAACACATTATTATTGACTGAATTACTCCATCCCAGTATGCCGTCTAGAAAATCCAACAGATTTTCCCCATTGATTTTCCTCATCAATCCCCATTGATTTTGCATGAAAGAATATGGCGCATCTTGGAAAACTTGCTTTTATCTTACTTTTCTTCAAACGGTAGAAAATGTACATCCAGGCGTTATATGCCAGTACCAACAATAAAATATCTAAAGTTTACTTTTAGAAGAATTTATAGGGAGTGCTCCTTATTCACAGAAAGTGTAAGATTTTAAAAATCAGAGTCTGTGTTTATAGTGCCGTGTTTGACTGATAGGGTCCAAGTGGTACAATCTTTTTGCTTTTGCATTTTTTCATTTAATTTGCTTTGTCCATTTTTTCCCCTTTGTGTCAGCTGCCTTAATAACTCTTAAATCAGGGATCAAAAACTCAGGGATCAAATTACCAAATTATGGAATTATTTCTGAATATGCAATCTGTATCCTCTTAGGTACAAGTGAAAATCTGCTTGCAAAAGCCACTCATCTGTATCACTGTAAATTCACCTCTCCAGTCTGACCTCTTCTCCCCTCTCCAATCTCCAGTCATCAACAAATCAAGAATATCATAATGTTTTGTTTTATAGGAGTTTCTGTTGGCTTGCTTCACTGTATGCGCTTATGACTAGACAGTTATTTTATTTTAGAAACAGATAGCTAAAAATGGAAAATCCAGGCAGTTGTCAGCCCTGTGACATTCAATGCCCTCAAACACATGCCATGCAGATATAAAGTTGCACTTCTAAAGGAGACACGCTTTAAAATGTGAATGTTGAGCACATCCTGATTTTGATCTCTGCCAGTTCCCCATCTTCTAAATCAAACAGCCACTTAATGATTGCTGTGGTGGTTTATATATACGTGATTCATGGGCGCACTCTCAGGAGGTCATCGGAAAGGTTGGCGTTTCACAAAGTGGTACAGTACCGTAGTCAGCCATTACATTCTCCCACCTACGTACAAGCTAATTTGATTAAAGGTAGAAGATCAATCAAACTCTATTGCCTCAGAAAGATTAATTACCTCAGCACTTTCTGAATTAATTATTACTGTTCAGCCATGGGGATAGAAAAACCCAGTACACTAGAAGTAAAAGGACCCAACGGGCAAATGTGGTAGACTGGGATGTATTTTAGCCCAAGATTTATTATCTTTAACTAATGACAGTGTCTTCCTTTTGCACTCAAATCAGACCCAAGCGCTACAGTGTGTTTATAACTCAGCAACAACCGAATTAAAATATTAACGTTACATTTCGACCTTATTGCGGAACTAAAAGCACACAAGAAGAGAATAAAAAAAATGAAAACACCATTAAAGAAAAATAATCGTCTATACTGGCAAGCACTCCTAGCCCCAGTTTTCGGACAGGGGACAAGACACTTACAACTTTGTAGTTTTATTTTTTTCTTGTGCCCCAGCATGAGGTCTGAAGTCCAGCTGTCAGAGCAGTCTTATTGATGATGTTTAAAGAGTATATTTCAGGGACTGCGGAGTTTCTGATTATCTGACAAGTCAGCATGGCAAAAAATGCAGCCATTTTCCCCGGGGAGAGCAAGCTTCCTACCTTCAGCTGTCTGCCGTCCGTGCGCAGCACTGACCATTTCTTCTTCACGACAACACCAACGGGATTTACAGGACCCTGTGAGCCGTCACTAAGGTTGGGTTCTCTCAGCACTCGGGGACGGCTGGGCTGGCAGAATATGTACTGGTCCAGTGTCCAGCCCAGGGCTGGAACTGGAAGCCAAGGGCTAACGCAGAACCGAGACTCAGCAAACATGCTCACTGACAGCTTTTGTATTACCAACCTAGAAAAGGGACCTCTTGGATCACAGACTAGATTTGCTGCTATTATGGAGGGTGATTTATTTGCCCTTGTACAAATTTATCAAGCTTCTCTTTAAAACCACTTAAGCATTCTCATTTCCTGCTTCTATACTGGCTGTGAAGCAACCCAGCGCTTCATTTTGGCCCCCGTTCTCTGCTATTACTTGAGAGCAGTCCTAATCCCCAGCCAGCCTTTACCTTGCAGTTTAAACAGGCCAATATAAATTCCTTTTTCTGTATATAGGCATTCCATTCCCTTGTTATTAATAATATTTCTTTACACCTGTTTCTCATGTGAGTTCACCTTTCTTTAATGTGGGAAGCCAACATTATTCATAATAGGCCAGTCGTGGTATCATCAATGGCTTGGGGTTTGGGGTTTTGGGTTTTTTTCCTTTCTTTTTTCCCCCTGTACTAGGAGCAACCCAGGATTTTTTCACAATCACATTAGGTACTGGTGATTTATAGTTTATCTTTGTAATACTCAGTTGTTTGGGTTTTTTTATGTCATTTTCAGCTGGTGATTTATATACTAGTTACATACACCCATTCCTATGAGAAAAACTCTTAGCTATTAGATTTCATCCCACTGCTATTACTCCAAATCCTTAGCAAAATCCAATTCTTGTGCCATACACACCTCCTCCTCTATTTTCAGTGATGCTTGGCTTTGAGATAGCAGAATATTTCATTGACACTTTACTGCTTTTTAATGCCAAACTCATTAATGAAGTCATGATGGAGATTTTTACATTCTTGTATTAATCTGTCTTTTCCTTCTTAATTACCAACGTTCTACCTTAGTGTCATAATAATAGTTATTAGTTCTTAAATCTATACAGACTAACTATACATGTATTCCCCAATATTAAAAATGCATGTCATTGAAGTGAGGTAATAGAGCAAACCAGTACTATTCCTGGGAAACCTACGATACCATTTCTTGTTTTATGTTTACGTATATCTTAGTTTCTTTTCTTGTAAAATTTTTCCTGTAGTGAAGCCTGACTGAGCACTTTTTTTTCTTGACACCTTGTCTCTTAGAATTACAGAAAAATAAGGAAAACACTATCAGTTTTGATATCCTGGGAGGAAGATTATCTCCTCTCCTCCACATGAATGCACTGAACCTGCTCTGACTTTTAGTTCCATTATCATCATTCTTCATCAGCCTGTCTTTGCTCTCATCAACATCATCCTTATCAAAAATTAAGGCAAGGTGAAAGTGTTCTTTTAATTTTGGGGAAGAAATATATGCTATCGTTAATCATGAACAGATGTCATCCTTGCAGCAAACCTCCTTCTTATGTGGCTAAATACCATAAGATTACAGTCCTAATTCTTCTTAAGACTAATTCTCTCGAAGTCTGATGATCACTTAAAGCCAGCATAAGTTTTGCCCCAGCTACTCATTCACTTGTTTGCTGTCCACAAATAGTGCCTCACGTAACGAATGGAATTGGGGAATTGATCTGTTTAAAAATAACTTCCCCGCTGCCCCCAGATTAGGTTGAACCCAGATGAATTCCTCCATCCACTTCACCCAAGCAGCTCTACAACTGCTTGTGCTGCCACAAGAGAAGGTGCAATTGGGCGACGCAAACAAGCAGCTGTAGACACCTCTGGCAACACCAGCTCAAAGTGACCATGAAGTTCCAGCGGCTATCAGCTCGCCTCTTGGCCATCCTTTCCTTAGCTCTACACCTTCTGATTTTCAGGACAACTTTCTTGGCTTATTGGTCACTAATTCATGTTAAATATCCTTATCAAGACCCCCTCTCCTTAAAGACGCCAGTTTTCTCCTATTCAGAACCCTGAAAACTCAGTGTCATTTGCCTCATTAACTAGTCCTTTAATTTGCAACTAGCTTTGTCTATACTTCCATTTTGTTTGTACAAAATAATTACAATTGATTAATTGGAGATTACTTTCAGGTTTTCTGGCCTTTTTTTTTTTTTTCCCCCCAAAGCTGCAATCATACTCCTCTTAATCTGTCCGATTTCTTAGCTGAACTGGGCATATTCTACATTCTCCAAATAAAAGTAAGAAAAATAATTTTATTCTTTGAAGAAAAAAAAAAAAGCCAGATTGTTTTGATAAGGCTATAAAAACAGGTGAAGCACAAAAATTTGCTATTAATATGTTACACATGTATTAAATAACCAAGCATAACTGATGTTAACACGTACCTTTCAACCCCTTTGGTCAACACCACTGCTTGCAGCCACTAAGTGGGCACCATTGAGAGACAGTTTGCTAGGGAAGTTTACCCAAAGAGAATTTGTTACTTTTTCTCTATGTTTGTAGTGTGTTTTGTATTTAAACATAAAATGGGGGGCGGGGAGAAGGTAGTATGGTTAAAATCCTTAGCATAGGGACTTACTGGAGCATCCTTATTAGTTTGAGCAATTTATGAGCAGAAAATGTATGAATACTGCATACATTAGTGCTGTTCTTAAGGATAACGTTCTCTACAAACCTGTATGCATTTTTATATTACTATTTACCTAGTGTGACAGTTTATTGGCATGTCTTCCTTACGATGCATCTACCACACTGCACATTATGCTTTTTTGAGAAGGCAACTAAAGTAAGAGAAGACAAATCATTTTAAATAGCCTATTTCTAATTTTAATTAGTACAGTCAATTAATTTTAAAGGTGTACATATAAATTGCTCATAGTTTTCTAAACACTATATTCTTACAGTTATTCTTTCCCCCTTGCTTCAGTCCTATATTGGATGTGAATTTGTAAGGCTTCCTCTCACCAATATTTCTCAGCTTTTGTTATTTTAAGTTATGCTCATCTTTTTCAGTGTTTTGTAATAAATGCTTTGCTATTGCTAATAAATGGAAAGTTTCCAAAATACAATAATTTCCAATATTAGAGAAACAAATAAAACCTAAGAACTGTATTCAGGAAAAACAAGTGGGAGAAAACACTTTTGAATATATCCCTGTGTGATGTGGCATCTGTCACTGAAGTTGTTTCATCCCAACTCTGCATCTCCTTGGTAGGCAAAGGTGAACTAGATCACCATCAGATGATTAATCAGGCTTAATGTTTTAGACAGTCTTTCAGATTAAGACAGGTCAGGTATTAAAGATCTCGGGATAGAAAGAAGGCCATGCTTATTCTGTGGTATCAATTCTACTCAGATTATCTGACTGTATATTCCTTTCTCTTTTCACATTAACAACATTTTTATCCATGAAACGAGAATAGAAACACTTTGAATATATTATGCCACTCCAAATTAGATGAAAAAACCCAACAAACAAAAACCCAGCAGCATGTTTGTAGAGGAAACTATCAATTCAGAATGGTTTTCACTATTTCACTATTGACTAAACATGTCACACCTGCACAAGTGAACAAAATAAACTTTCATATATCAGCACACAAGATATTTTGGTTGCTCTTACCTACAGTAAGTCACTTTGCAGCAGTATACTGAATAAAAATATGCAGTGGATCTTCTCCTTCTTTTTTATTTAGATGTATGACAGCACACAACAGACATCTATTTATATCTGCTTTTTTCCTGCCACTAGATGCTGCCATTAATATAAGCATAAAACACTAAAAAGAACTGCAAACTATGCTTTCTGCACTGTAAGCATCACACTATATTGTGTGAATTAAACTGTTTCAATAAGATACAAGTTAGAAGGGCAAAAATTCTTCACATAACAAATGCTAGTTAAACGATGATTTCAAGTTAAAACTGAACTGTCAGGTAATTAGACAGGTGACTAAACTTTCTTCAACTTCACACTTGAAGACATCAGATGCCTGCTTAGTCTCCACTAGGTGATAGGTGTCAATGATATTCAGATGTCAAAGCTATATTACTTTTAGGGCAACATTCTAGAAGAGTCATGATCCATATTTCTTCTGAAATTGCAAAAACCGGGCTCAAGAAGCGCTGCTAAATCCAAAACCTGGGCCTCTTGGTAAATGGCAAGACAGGATCCACATGCCCGTTTTAACAACTCCTCACACACTAGGTCCTGTCCCATACTCTCTGCATGAAAGCGCCCAAATACTGATTTCATGTACATCATGCTTACTTCAGTAACGCATAAATATCAGAGTCACAAACGACAAGAGAGAGCTGGAAAGCGAGTTCAGATCATGAGTATGCATAGCAAAAGCAGCAAATGCAATACATAACTTGATATTTTCTTTCTTTGGGGGTATATTTGTAGCCCTTTAGAGACTCGTTCTGTGAAGAATTCACTTTGACTGCCTAGAATATTCTTAAGGGTATATTACAACCTCAAATATATAAACACAAACAAAAGCAAACGATGAATAATGTTTTCAACGCAACATTCAAAACCTCTGATGGTTCTTGTCAGCTGTCTATCAGCTCAGAAAAGAAAATATTCCGGCATTATTTCAGGAACCATATAACTTTACAAATTTTAAAAAGTCTGAAACTGAGGATCCCCAGTTAATAGTTTATGAACTAAAAGAAAAAGAGAGCAGACAAGTCCCTCAGCCTCCAGTCTCGGGCAGCACAAGGCAAAGGCAGCAGTGTGATTTCCAAGAGCCAGGCTGAATTTGTCAGAGCCAGCTCAGAGTCAGAGGTAATGCTCTCTGCTGGATGCTGTATTTGCCAGTGCAGAGATGTAAGTACCTTCTCACAGAGCTATTTCAAGTGCATAGGACTTACTAATTCATTCTTCATGATACACTAAAGCAGCTGAAATACACCTTTCGGGCCAAGTTTTGCCCAGAACAGATGTATTTTCAAATCACTTATTAGGCCACTAACAAGGCCTTAGAGGCTTACACACATTCAGGTGTCTCTTTATCAATGGCACAGTTCAATTTAATCCAGATAAAGAGCCCCTGGACGATTAACAGTTGACTAAAGTACAGAGGAGTCTCCAACTGGCCATCACGTCAAGGCAGAGAAAGCAATGCCAGTACTTGTAGCTTTAGCGTGGTCCTGAGCTCATATTGATTTTGCTTAACTGTTTTCAATATCATAAGAAGCCAGTGGTAACAGCAGAAGTAAGATGACAAACTCTTTTGCAATTATTACTACATACCATAGCTGCTCTCAAAAGACAAATCAAGAAACCCTTATTTCTGGAGACTGCAGTGTCGTCACAGACCTACTCATCATCCCCAGGTTTTTCCTGTTAAAAAACCCTACAACGCGCAGTAGTGTTGGATAGGGAAACCATTAAAATGCGTAAACTCCCTCAGCACAGTATTTATGACCGTAAGGGCAACAGTGTTAACCTCATCAGAAAGCGTATAGCACAGCAGATCCATAAAATACCAGGTCATCCATAAACTCTCAAGCTCAAGAGTGTTTTATTTCCAGACTTTGCATTTTTAGAAATGCAGAGCTTCTTCGGCCACATGAAAATCAACGTTCAGTTTTTGTAATTGCCCACGTTCGATACTGAAATGATTTAACAACTAAGAGGACCAGAGTTCATCACTTACTGGACTCCGGGTCCGAGTTGCCGTCTCCTTCTGTCCGGCTGTTGGGTGAAGCTTGCTCATAGTACTCCTCCTGGGGGAAGCCGAGGGGCAGAGGGTGCGACGTGCTAGCACCGCTCGTGGGTTCGTGGTCTCCGAGCCCGCTGTCACTGCAGCTTTCCTGGGAGCCATCTGGTAGGTGAAACGTGACACGGCGCTGAGGCTACAAGGAAGGAAGAAAATTATATGGTTTCCACTACAGTATCAGTAATTGCTTAATGCAAGCAATTTAGGAAATGTATTATTTCAGTTATCTGCTGAAGACGCATTATCTAGAGTTGTGCACAATTTCAGGCTTTCATGAACAGGCAGCCTGCTTTCAAACCCGCTTCACCTGACAGCACTGCTTTCTTCTATTTTTTAAAAATGTAAGCCCTGATGCAAAATGAAAGACACCTCAAACTAAAGAGATTCTGTCAGACTTCACAAGTCTTTGGATGCCTTTTGTATATTGACTTGGAGATTTCAATCACTTTTTGAGGCTCAATTTATTTCACTGCTCAGTTTTCTAGTTTTCAAAAAACATTTTCTTTCCCATTAAAAGCTGTTCCACACTTTTGGGCCTAAAAAATGTGACACACTTCCAATGTTGTTGAATTCTTCTGAGGCAGAGAAAGAACAAACACTAACAAGCCTTATGTATTGAAAACAATTTTAATAGATTTTGCACGTCCGTTAAACTAATTAATTAAAAGTAGATTCCACTACTCTCCTTCAGACATTTCATTATGACCCCTTTCACTTCTGTTACGCCACAGACCTGCATCTTAACTGTAAAAGGCTGGAAGCTGGAAAACAGCGAGGTGAGGAAGGAGAGCATCACAGCACAGCTATTGAAGGAAGGGCCACGTGAAATGAAGCACCTGATGCACCAGGCACAGGACAGTATTTTCATTACCTAAGTGACTCCGCGTGATTTAGGAGCTGAATAACTGAAATGTAAATCTATCCCAGTATTAAAAGAAAATAAGAACAAAGAAATAGGCAGCTCTCCTGCTTATTTCCATGTGGTTTGGAAACATGTAACATGAAGAGTCAAAAAAACCCCAAAATAACAATTTAAAACATTCTTAGCCTGATGTTACTCAAAATTCCATTTGAAGGGCAAGGTAAAACTTTCCAGTTCCAGAACTGCTGGGATTAGCAAAGCTGGAGATCAGATTTTTGATGCAATTATGCAAAAAAGTATATACCGTGTTTATAATACAGCAGATGCTGTCAGAAGTCCCTAGATATTTGATTCCTATAGGTGATGGTGTTGAACACCATCAGTTATATTAAGTTTTTGCTAAAAAGTTAAGTTCCCCTATTTTTCAAAATCCCTTTTTATCACTGTGACATTACTACATATGCCCACAGCTGCTGTACGGTGTGGTACAGCCAAGAAAATGGCAAGATCAACTTTACCTATGCAATTCCTGACAGATGTGAAAACTCTTCTTAAAAGCTACCAGTAAGAAATTCACAGCTTTCCCAGAAAATCTGTTCACTATTGCTAATGGAGAGGTTTTCTTCTAATGTCTAGCCTGCCTCTTGCTTGTTACAAAATAAATCACTTCTTCAGCCCCATCCATCATGGTCTGGTTATTCCCACTCATCTTTCTGGCATTTGGCACTTTAGTCTACTTCAGAATAAACAGACCTTATTATTTCAATCTGTCGTGTGTCTTCTGATATCTCTTACTGCTCCCCCCTGCACACGTACTCACACATGCTGCTCTGCGCACTGCTCAAAACTCGTTACGGAGCTTCAGCTGAGATCTTTAAAGCGTGGAGTAGAGCAGAAGGATCATTTCACATCTCCTGCAGGCTCCACTACTGCTTTGCCTTTTTCATGGCAGCGTAACACATTTTCCTTGCCAACCACCATAATGCCCAGCTCCTTTTCTAATGATGTTTTGCTAGTTGTCCCGTTTCTGGTTATTGCCATTGATTGCTGGAGCCTAAGTGCGGCACTTTGCATTCATTCTTCCTGCCACTCTGTTTTTCCAGATGATTTAATCTGCTTATCATCAAGTACACTTTGCCTTCCAGTCCTACTTTCCTGTTTACCAAATTTGCAGATTTTAGACTCTCCCTCATTAGGCAGATCTTTAAGAAAAATTGGAACAGATCAAGCCAAGACATCAGTTGAGCTCTGGAAACCTGAACACAGAATGACTTCCCATCGCACAGGATGGAAAGGGGAGAAGACATCCCTGCTGTGACTGCAGGAGAAGCCTTACAGACCACTGGAAAAAAATTCAGATGGTGAAAGGTTCACGGCTAACACCCCCCCACCCCCCCCCCCCCATGCATTTTTGGTGTCACCAGAAGAATCTTATTATTTCACTCTACAGCGAGCTGCCTGCAGCTGCTCCCAGGGCTCTCTGGAAGGGCAGCTGGGACAGTGGTCCTGCTCCTCCCACCGGCTGTCTGAGCGGTTTCCCACCACAGATGGGTGGACATACATGGAGTGTCTCTGCACAGTCCAAAAACCAGATGGATCCACAGAAGATACTGATACAACTTACCCTGTTCCACTTCTTAACCATCAATTGCCTCTCAGAGCCCTATTCATACCAGCAGTCTCAGCTGACTCTTACCTGAAAGTCCAAACAACTGAAGTTTTGTGGAGTTGATCCAGTGAAAACATTCCTGTCATGTTTCTGATTTACTCCCCGCATGCAAAACTGCACAGACATACAGCTACCGCATGGGGAAATGCAATGTACTGTTTCTTTGGACTTAAATGAGTCTGCTATTCACAATACCTATGAAAAATCAACCCTCATTGCATAAACTGTTTGTAAAACTGCATATTTTGTGAGGTTTACATTGCCTTCGTGCTGTCTCCTGTTGCATGTGCTGTTTCGTACTCATGCTAGGATGTATCTTCTCATCGCCAAGTTACCCATGAATCTTAAGAATAAAGTATTCTTAAAACATTATTAGCCCAAATTTTAGTGTTAGATACCAGTATTAGCTTTTGCAAATGGCTGGGAATGCAATGGTTACTATTATGTGCAACTAGGATTCACTAAGTTTAAACAAATGAACATTTCTTTTCATGGTTTGTCATCAAAATGCAGCAAAAGTTCTTAAGTAGATGACAGGACAGGAGACCAGAAAGTCACCAAGTTTTTTTTTTTAACAGCTTAGCCCAGTGAGAAAAACAAAGCCATACCCCAAACAAAATTAAAAGTCTCACTAACTGACCTTCACGTTCAGTAAAAAATAGTAAATACATAGATTGAGATGTTATTAGTAGGGAAGATAAAAATGATACAATTTAAAATAAACTGGCATCAGCTAAAGGTTCATGATTTTTAATTTGATAGTGTCCCTGAGTACGTCACACCTGATAATGCTGATGACAGAGCACTTTTGGAAGAATTTATCAAGATGAAAAAAACCCAGCTATTTCTCTACATGGCAGTGCTGCCATTTTCTTAATTCATGCAGGCATCAGACAATGATCTGGAACAAGTAATTCTAATAAAATTTTGCCAAAAGCTGGGACTTATCTTCTGTCACAATTATTTTGGAAATTTCCTCCTTGAGGCATTTAAATTTCAATTTATAAGATTACAAAATATCCTCAGACTCCAGCTGCTTTTCTATTTATCTCCAAAGGGAGTTAGCACTGATAGTAATAGAATAACAAGGATTATGGTTTGTTTTATTTATTTGACTGACAGTTAATATATTTTTTTCAAAAAGAGAGAAATGCAAGAAACCCCATTATGTATTCTTAGTGGATTCTGAGAATGCTGATGTAGGAACTTGTAATACAGACAATTAGACTGATAGGGGAAAATGAAGTGAAAATTTAAGGAAAAATGTACAGTAGTATATAGTTTCTCTGACATATTTAACGACATTAAATTACTCTTTATTGGAATGAAAAAAGGATTTTGCTTCCAGAGATGTCACGAACCCAGACACAAATTCTGTCAGAGGTCTCATACGGCATCCACTGCATTTTGTAAAAGCAGTGTGTGTCTGGAGGGATCAAATTATCTCAGAAAACCGCAAACCTTTTACTCTCATTATTGAAATTTATATGAAGACTGATCAAAGCCCCAAACTATTCTGTGTTCAATCTTTCACTACAATAATTAGACTGTGGCAGTGGGAATAATAAAAGATGAGTCTAAGTAAATAGCTTTGGATACATTGAAGGGATGATTTCTGGAATTATACACCAGGGGTTAGCCAATTTATAATCAAAAACTGAAAAAAGGTAATAGAAAAAGCAGCAGATATCAACTGAGGAACATTAAACTATTAACCTTATTATCTTCATTCACTGAAGCAAATTAGTATCCTTTTAAAAGGAGATCATAAAGAAAAAATACCACTGTTTAATTTATGTTTAATTAATTATATTATTTAGATGATAATTCTGTTTTAAAACAGACCTTATTTAGGAGATGTAAGATAGCATAAAAGAATAGGACTACTTCAACATTTTTCTCCACTACTAGCAGCCAGTGAATAAAGAAGTAGTCAAATATATTTTTATTTCAAACGTCAAAATCTAGTTTTGCTATTAATATTCATTTTCTCAGTTGCTTATGTCTTTCAAATGCTAGGAAGGTATGAAACCACGCAACAACTACCTTCAGTTATGACCAGTTGTTCTGACCAGTTGTTAAAGACAATCCCTAATCAAACTATCATTTCCAGCTCAAATATTTTTATACTCAACTACCACCTTTTGTTCCCAAATGACAATCTCTTGTTCCATATGCTTTGATTGAGACACACAGGACCCAGCTACTATCAATGTAAAATTCTCAAAATAACATGAAAACAAACAGCTTGAAAGGATCCAACTGCAAATCCAATGGGAAACACATTTTCGCATTAAAACTGAAGAAGGACAAGCTAGTATTTTTATTTTTCTTTTCCCTAAACTTAGTAGTGTACAGCATAACTATTATGGCCCAAATGGTTTCTATCAACTGTTTTATAAGTCTGTATTTCACACACTTATTGCAGCTCACAGCATTAAATCTAAGATCTTACTATGTTATGTTGATTACTTTGTAATGGACAAAATATACAGTGCAGCTCATTATCATTTTTCACTCAAATTAGACTAACTTCTAAATTTTTACCAGCAGTGATCTGTATTTTCTTTTGGAGCATCTATAAAGATGCTGAACACTCTTGGTCACCGTAATTACACACAACTGATCACCTAACAATGAATCACTATTGTTATCACCTTTTATAATTTAGCAGTTGTTTTTTTATAATTTCTTCAATATGGCCTGCAGTGATCCTGCACAGGACTGTTGGTTGTTTGTTTGGGTTTTTTTAAAGATGAAAACAGTGGGCTTGTCTGCTGGGGCGAAGGGGAGGAGTGGTGTGCATCAAAGTGACAATATCCAGCCGATTTCAGAAGTCCAAGCTTAGTGGACATTAAAATCAGTATTTCCCTATCTCGCATGAAAAAGTAACACCCCCAACTACTGCCAATACCATTAGCCTTAACTGTCATCTCGTACAGATCAAGCTTGTTGAACAAGCTCTTCTTTTTATTGAACAAGTTCAGCTGTATCAGCTACTGTCCTATCTTTATTGATTGCATCCCTTTCAGCTTCTGATTTTCTCTAAGTTTGTCAAATCAAACAGACCTACTGTTTTCCCAGTTTACCGTATTTATCCTTTTACATATTGGCAGAACATTACATTTTCAGCCATTTAAAACTTCAGGAATCCAATATAATCCTTTTGACATTCTTGTTATAAACTCATCTAGTCCTCCTGATTTAATATCATTAACATTAATAACTGGTATCTTATAGCCTCACTAATTACTAATGGAAAATTCAGCATCTGGCTTCCTTCTAAAGAAGAGAAAGCTTTGATAAATGCTTCTACTTTTCCTCACTATGATTAACAATCTAACTGTTCCATAGTAGTACGAGATATGTAAATAGTTTTAGGCTTTCACTTATTATTGATTTAAATAACTCCTCCCACTTTATTAATTTATTTAGAAGCAGGAATCGTAATCTATTACTTTCAAAAAGACAAGTAAAAGCTTGGTTGACTGCCCAGACAAATGCAAATTCAATATGGATGATTATCCTAGACAGATTTGTAGTTTTTCAATGAAAGAATTACTACCTCCACAGCAAAACAGTGGAACAGACAGTGCCCCTTCACCTGCTCAAATGGAAATTACTTAAAATTGTCAGATCTTGTAGCTGGATTCACTCACACAAAGAGTTGGCTCAAGTTATGACAAATAATCTTGCAAGACTATCTCGTAACTCTACCACACTCACTTACTCAGGGTGCCTTTTTAAAATCATACTTACATGCCCCTACAGGCATTTCTTGCAGGCATGTAAAACTGCACCTAACTGATAAGTGAAAATACCATCTTTCAGCTATTGCAAAAGAATCATTCTGTGAAACCCTTTTTCACGTGGGTAAGCAACAGAAATTTTTTTACCACCACCTGCTTTAAGAAGCAAATTTTCACTGATGCCATTTTTCACCAACGTAACTAGAAGCTAAGCCCACACTCCCATCTTCCTCTTGTGGCACAGAGGTCATGGAACAAACTCATTAGCCAAATCATCGCTGAACAAAACCGCTATAAACCTGGAACTTCATAAATTTGGGATTAACAACCTCAGTAGGTATTTATTTTCAGATTCTAATCCTCATTGTGCCAAAGAATATATCTCATATGACATTTCCCAGCAACATTTAACAATTAACTTGTATTTTTTTGAGCTTCTTGAAATAACAACAAAGAACTGAAATAGAAAAAAAACAAATAAAATTGAAAATAACATTTAAAGCATGTCAAACATTTTATTTAGCTTTTGAAAGGCAGTTATTGTATGCTAACTAGATGTCAAAATGATAGCTGAAAGCATGCTTTTTAAAGTTTAATCCATGTAAGTCTTCAATTTGACATGTGATTAAATAAAAATTACACATGAAAGTTGCACTATGGCTGTGCTGTTGCTGAGGTTGAAAAATAGGAAAGTCTCAACTGATTTTTTTTTCAATATGTTCTTCACTTTCTAGGTTATCATCTTTGATGTTATTACCTTGAATGCTTGACTTCTGATAGGCAAAGCCATTTTAGTTAGAACATAATCATAAACAATAATACAGAAACATTTTGGCAATATTTGAGATCACTTCTGACCGCTGGCCCAACAACATGGATCTTTTTTAGCAGAAATATTGATTTGGTGTTATTACAGTTGTGAATATTTCTTTTAAAAGCAACACTATTGCTTACCTGGTGTTTTCTTTGTGTTAATACCGAAATAGAACAGATCTTACAATTTCACAAATGTACATAGCACTCTAGCTCGAATTTCATTCTGTTAATTTATACATTTCAGTTCTGGCTCAGATAAATAGATTTCATCTTTCTTCGTGAGTAAGGTGTAGATTTATGGAATAATAAATGTTGTTCCAGTGAATTACTCCCTGACCCCCAGCCCCTACTTTTGCATCACAGCAGTCAAGGCTAACCCATTAAGTTCAAGCATGATGAGGTTATTAGAGCTAGAGAGACCTGGAAGAAATCTCAAGAACCTGATTCAATTTCCATTTACGTTTTTTTTCTATTCAGTTTTTCATTTAAAGGTCAAACCTTTCTGAAGCAATACACATGCGTATAACTTCACAAGCCATCACAAGTATTCACTTGAAGAGGCTTGAAAATGTGCCCTATCACTTCAAACCAATAAATGGAGCTATTCTTATTAGCGTTTCCCAGAAAAAGGGACTTTCATCTAATTTTGGTTCTTTGGGTTGAAAGTGTACTGAAGTTAGAAGAAAAACCACAGACACACACTTTTAGTAAGACATGCTCAAGGAGTATTCTTAAATACTCTTAACACAAGTAGTTGTGTATCACTTCAGTTGTAGTTCACCCCATAAAATAAACCTTGGCTCCTCAGGACTTTTTCCTGCAGGTGTGGATAGGACATCTGAGCGGGATGGTTATCAAGCAGTTCCTGTGTAACACAGACACAGAATAATAACCTTACATTTAATATTCACATAGGTAGTTGTCACAGGTGAACTCATTTTGTTATGGTTTAAAAAAAAAAGTGCACAAATTAGGGCAGAGAGCAAGTCTGAAATATAAGCTTAGAACCTGAAGAGGTTGAGGTACCTCTTGAATAAAGAGATAGACAGATCTCCTGAATTTCTTCTAGAAAAAAGCCCCAAATTTTTGGATCCAAAGGTTTCTAGACTACATTTCCTCTAATTTTGATATCATACACAGTAGCCCTCAAAAGCCATGGGGACCACCCGTTGCTCCTGGCCCCCAGGGAGCAGCCAGCCCTTGCTAAACCCTGACATAGTAAAGCAGCAGGTTTTCTGCAATATCTCCCTAAGAAGAGTCAACATAAAAATTAAAAAAAAAAATTAAATTAAAAGTGAAGGGCCTTTTAAAGCAAGTAGAAAAGCAGCTATTTGGCATGTCACTATCTCACTGCATTCGTTATGACAGCACACCTTTGTTATGACAGCATTTAGTTTGTTATAGCAGCAAATCTATAATGTTTGATACCAAGTGTTTGATTCACTAGATTGGGAACTGGTGATAGTTAAAATGGAAGGATAAAACTAATATATTTTATGCAGCTGTCAAAAAAAGCATCTTGCTCTTTCTGGAGAAGAGAAAGAATAGACAAGAAGTTACCCTTTTACCCAAAATGGGCTCTCAGGAAACTCAAGACTTACTTGAGTGCAGTGAGATCATTCTTTTCTGCTCTCTGTATCAGTATTTGCTTCCAACATTTATCTTTTTGGCCTTTAGCAAATATCCTTTAACCATCTAGATTACCCATTCTTAATTTTAAATGTACAGTGTGTTTGCCATCTGAGGTCACCTAGCTGAAGTACATTCTCACGGCAACTATAATTAGTCCACCTTTAGGTGAAATGGTTAAGGAAAAGGCAAGAGAATACAAAGAAAACCTGCTGGCCTGTGTAAAATAAAGCTGTAGGCAAAAATTTACAAGCAGTGATGCAGTTCATGCTGTATTTCCTTTTACAAAGTAAAATTCCAGCGTTTCAGTATGGAAACTTTTACCAGCATTATGCTCTTTAGTGCACTCCAGTGGTTCAGGACAATCTTCCCTGGATGAAGAAAACTTTCCCCCGAAGAGGTACCACTCAGAAGAATCCAAGAAAGCTTCCAGGGTCAAAACATGTATCCTGAGATTGCCTTTCCAATTGTCAGATAAAAGTTTTACTCTCAATGTGAGAAGTTATTCCATATACTTAAAGAAAGGAATTTTTCACTGGTACACTTTGCTTTGTTTCAATCTTTGGCTATTGTAAATAGGAAAGGTGCTATGTGGTAAATGCCATGGTGAACGCTGTTGGAATACTTTGGTTTTATTTCAAATATTTGAAATACCCATTTTTCTCTCCAAGAAAAAAGGATTATGTTTTATTTGATTAAAGTCAGAAATCTCCCATTTGCATCACTATTTTCAGACCTTATACTATCAGGGTGATAATAAGTTTTAGCTGTTATTTACAGCAGAATACATGAAATATTCAAAATTACTAAAGTGAGTTGAGCTACATGCTACTAACACATTCTTAAATGGATGCCTGAAATACCTATTTGTAAATGGGAAAAAAAATTAAAAATTGAAGTGCTGTATTACACCACTGATACCAACCTTCGCTCCTACAGAGAGACGTCTCTGCAATCATCCTTTCGGATAATCAGAATATGTAACTGCCTTTCAGAATGCACCACTTGTGTAATTTTAGTAAAGCAAAACATAAAGCCATTAGCCTTCCCATATTCCTTAAATCTTTCTAGCTTATTTTCATATTCAGTGCAGCCATTCTTTGGGACTATTAAGATTACTTACTTATCTTTCTTCACAGAGCAAAATATACAATACAAATTACCGAAGTAATGCAGCATATGTTAGTTTGCATAAAGAAATACTGCAGTTCTGGGCAAGGGGAACCAAGGGACTCCAGCTGAAGTCTGAGGGAAGTCACTTGCTCCCAAAGCAAGCCGAGAGCTGCTGCCTGCAGCCGAGAGCAGGCGACCTGCCTGCCGTCAGACCCGGCTGCCCCGATTCCAACGCGGGCACGACCTACAGCCGTGGGATTTGTGCGCCGAAACCACGACGAGGGTGCAAAAGCTGGGGAGCGGAGCTCTAAGTCAAGGTCTGCTTTGGCGAGGTCGAGGCGTCCGTCAGCGGGGAGCTGGCTCTATAAAGCGCAGACCTGCGACCTCGGCTCGCTTCCCTGACAAACGGTCACGGAGGCGAGCGAGCAAACAGGGGAACGCAAGCCGTGCACGGCAAGTAGAAACCGAGATAGAAGCGAAGCTGTTTACTCAGTAACTCAAAGAGTCAAGAGGAAGGTTCTCATGCAAAAATATATAAAGCATCAAGGGGAAATAGTAGAGAAGTTGGCAAAAGTGAGGAGCGGGTGCTTCCAGCGAGCCGCGAAGGTCGTCTCTTCTCACGGGACTGCCGGCTGCGTAGCCCGCACCGACCACACCAACTTTTTCCTTAAGAGAGACTTAGTCCCAGCCATTTACTGTATAAACCCCGAAATAACATTATTGCATACTCATAAAGAGCATAATCATGAGAAACAAAAGGGGCTGGGGAGGGAAGGCCCAAGGCACAGCGAATGCCACTTCTGCAACTCCCCGAGCCCATTCCGTGGCTACTTCTATTTCCTCACCTGCCACCCAGAAGATTAACACTGCTACCATCTTTCCTTCAGGATTATTCAAATTTCACGTAAAGCTCAGTTAAATCAGAGATAAATATCATTCTCCCTACAAGCCACACTGAACTTGCAGCCTATAAATCTGCAATACTTGTGCAACTCTGACACCAAGGAGATGATCAGGAAAGGCAACTGCTTGCTCGAGTTGATCCAGAAAAGCGTGACAGTGCAGAAATCCTTTGTAACATGCAGTCATACAAGAACAAACGCAAGGCTTTGGGTCCACGCTGTATTCTTACTGCTCGGGAGAAGGCATATTGCTGTAGATACCTGAGAACCAGGGAGGACCTCTGTAATAAACCATGCGTGTGGAAGGGTAATAACATTAATGTCAGCAGAGCTGGCATAAGGCACGCAGGCAACAGGGAGACGCTATGGGCACAGGTATCTCCCACCCACAGCTACACGTACACAAACACAGGCTTGCATTCCTGTATCAATTACACTATCGAATACTCATGGCAACTACCCTGGTTGCTCACCCTGAAACCATCGTTATGCATAAATTTTCCCAACTAAAGAATTCCATTGAATTCTACTCTTTAAGATACTTCTTAGTGTTTTCTAATTTTCGTTGGTGAACAGCGTCTGTGCTTTGCACAAAACAAAATGCACTTCACACATTTTCCAGGCAAAACATGTAAATACAAACTTGCAGTGTTAATTATGTTCTTTCTCCTACTGTTTTTAATTAATTTGACCTTTGGTCCTATTTTTGTCAATTCAGGAGGCATCTTGCAATCAGAAGAAAGCTACGGTGTAAATATTCTATTCTGCAAGTCACCAACTAAATGAGTAAGCAATGGAGGAAAATCTACAGCATGCAATTAGCATTATCCTTTTCATTATTTTTTTTTTACTTCACAGAACTCATTAATAACTTTTAGCAGGTAAAATTGAAGCTAGAAACCCTCCTACACCTTAGGCATATTATATTCTACCTTTGCACAAAAGAAATTCTTTTGATGTACTGGAAATCTTATTAATAGATTCACCAGAAAACAAGCATGTAAGCTGGCAGAGGCAATTGCAAGAGGTAAAATGAATGTAAATGACAGATGAAAGAAAATTTCCATGCCGTTCAGATCAATATAAACAAAAGTGCTGCAGCAACCACAGCACAGAGATGAAGGGAATTCATCAAACTTGTATTTCAGATTATTTGTCCTGTTCCAAATGCGCCCTCTGTGTTCCTGAGCTATGTTCTTCCTTTACCCAATTAATACTACATTAAGATGCTCTCCTGCAGGGGCTTTTTCCTTATGTTGCCGAATTGAAGTTTTTCAGTGCACTCTGATATGGGAGGGGGGGCAAGCATAGAGAATAGCTTCTTGCTTCTAAATACTGCCATTTGGAAAGCCTGTAATTGCAGCACTTAATAATTTTCTAAATACTTAAGCCAGAATTAATTATCCCTGCTATTATTGCAGGACTATGGATCATATATTGGGTATGATGAAGAGAATGTGTGATAGAACATTTTATTGTACTCAGTGCATGCAGTGGGTGTGCAAGGCACTTAAACTATTAGAAGCAACAGGCTTCTCTACTTCAATTATATCTCAGTATGATCATCAGATATCTACAGAATCAGCTTTGCTCATTTCGTGCTTTTTGTTGTTGCCTAATTAAACACTTTCAGGACCCTTCTTTACACCAGGGACTAATCATAATTTTAAAAAGAATCCTACTCTATTTAAAATCATATTGGTTCTTGGTGAAGAATTAGAGGAAGGTAAATGCTTATTGTTAAACAGCTTCCATTTCAACAGACTCTGAAACGCATTTTCATTAGTGGCCAGAAATCAAGGCACGTCATGAACTTCAGCAACTGCCTTTAGCAGAGTGAATGCTACAGTCTTTTGGCAGTTTTATATGGTGTCGAGGAATCAAAAATATCTGTAGCTACTATTACAGCTAATTGCCCACACTTGAAAAATCCCTTTCTGCGGAAGCTGGGTGAATGCAGGAGGGGTGGTGGGAAGGGGAGGAATGGCTCCACAACCGGTTGTAGTCGATTCAGCAGTAGAAATACTAACTGTAATGTATAAGACATTTAAACATTTTGAGATATGTAAAAAAGAATGCACATAAACATGGTATTTGCAAGGGGAAAATCAAAGCCACAAAGAGATGAAGCTTCACTTCCAGCACGCTGGATTCAGACCTTTGTGCAGAACACAAGCTAAAGTGACTTTGATCTCCTTCTAGAGTGTCGAAAACAAAAAAATAATTTCTTACAAAAAACAACCACCCCCTCTCTGAAAAACCAATGCTTGTCTGAGATTCCATGGAATAATATTAAACTGTTAGGGCAGGCTCATTGTTTGAAAGAAGGCTGGCAGCAAGGCTTTGGTTTCAAAGTATTTTACTGGGAAACCAGAAGTGAAGCAGCAGCCTGAAGCACGGCAGCTGACTCTTCCCAGAAGTTCAAAAGACTTGGGCTGTGTTGCCGTAGGTAGCTGAAGCACAGACAGAGATGTATTTACTAGAGAAATGTACTGTCACATCTCCGACGAACACGATGAAAATCAGTGCAGATTTCAGTCAGCGCTCATGTAGCAAGATACTAAATGCCATCATGAGCAGTGAAACAAAAGGGATCCAGAGCAACACTTTGTCCCTTTCACCTACATCTCTACAATTGCCTTTGAGACTCAGGACCACGCTATGTTCATTTATTTCATAACAGAAGTAACGACTAATGCCGAGAGTCTCTGATGAAAGAGATCAGGCAGCTGTGGAAGTCATTTCCCTGGTTGGGAGGAAATAATTTCCTCTTGTGTTATATGCCCTTGTGCTGGCTCACTGTAACCCCAGCCAACAAATTCGCTTTCTGCAATTGGTTATGTCCCTGCCTCAAAAGATATACCCCATTTTTTTCCCCACAGTTAAAGACTATAAATCCACTCTTCATACAGACTACAGTCTAATTCCCAACTGATTCCCCCGGGACGCACAGAAGAAAGAGAAGACAAACAACAACTACAAGAAGATGACTCTCCAGCTCTAATCAATAATTTGCCCGTCACTTCACAAGCACATCACCCCATTGGCATAACTCTGCAAAGTTCCTTATCAGTGATGTACTCTTACACTTGCTAGGTAGACACTAAGCATTTTTGCATCCCGTGGGTTTTGCATTTCAGTAAATCTCCTTCTCCCAGCAATACAAAAATGTACAATAAATGCCACAGACTGACAATAGATGTTAGAAATTTGAAGAACAGCCTATAGCGTAATAGTACTTTGCACATATATATCATTCTTTACTCAAATGGGCTTTAGAAAGATTAATTCAGTTTCAGAATAACAGAATAGAATAGACAGTTATTAAAACAGTTTACAAATGAACAAACCAAAGTACAAGCGGCTATGCCCTCTTGATTCTCATGACTGAAGGTTAGGCTAAGTCAATAGCAGAATCCAAAAATGAAATCAGGACTCCTGGACAGAAGGGACACTGTTAGGCAAGCTGTAATTACATTTTATGTTCTCCATCTAGCATGCGTCCCCAGAGAAAAAGCTCTTCTCTCTCAAAATATACCAAAAAAAGGTATTTATATTCCAATAAAGTGTCACGACTGCCCGAAATAGGGAATTACGCATGGACATTTCATAAGAATAATGCACATAAATACAAGCATATACAGCATCACTTAAAACCATATCAAAGCCAGACAATACACCACAAACCCAAAAGAAAGTGACTCAATAAAAACTGTTTTCTGACTAGTTTGGCCAATACTAGCGGGTATTCACTGAAGTGAGTGCTAATGCAGTCTGTTTCAATGGAGCCATATGGATTAAAAAATGCCATTAGCAACATCATCTAACACTAAACCTCTGCGAGCAAGTGAGAGAACAATAATGATCTTATCTGCTCTAACAAGACTGAAAAACTGGTGACTGCAGAAGATGCATTCTGCCAGATATTCCATCTGTGAGTAACAGCCCAGTTCATTAATGGAAATCTTCAAATTAGAGCCGAGAAACCCACGGCTAAGGACGGACTGCCTTGACAAGCAAAGTTCCTGCTTAAAAGCTCTACAGGTTCATGAGGCTTAAGACTGAGTCGTTACAATTATCTGCTATTGCTTTTAAATATGTTTTTTTTTCTTTCTTGTTCGGAAGGTGCAGTGACAGGAGTGCTCCTGCCAGTGTTTGCCACTCGCTGCACGAGAATAGTCTGAACTTTGGGAGGAGCTCTGAACACAGAGCCTGAAATCTGTCACATCTGAAAACTTACCAGCTCTGCAATGTAATGCAGAATTTAGATGAGAAGCATGGGTGTTCCTTTTAGCATTTAAGTCAATCCTACAATCTGCTCAGACTTTTAAAATGCTTCAAGGTAGTACCCCTATGCCCTGACAGATGCATTACCTACGTACGGCAGACTTGATCCAAAGCTCCCTGAACTACTTCTCCCCCAGCCCTACCTCCCTCCAAGTAACTGTTGGGTGAAGTGAATGATAAAAGACCCAATAAAATCCAGATTCAGAATCTAAGACATGGTAATAGCGACCAGTTTGAAGATACGCAAAACAGGGCTAAATCTTGAGACCCAACAAGCCATCACTGGCAAAACCAGACTTCCTCAGAAGAAAAGCGGACATTATTTAAAATTTTAAGTTTCCCTTCACAAAGGAAACATTACTAGATGCATATTCAGTGATTTTCCTACATCAGTCTTGCAATTTGATATTGACACAACTTGTATCAAAATATCAGAAGAAATAACGTTCTCCAGAAAATGACCATAATTTTTTTCCAGAAGACTCTCTTTAACCAAAGCCCTGCAACAAAGCAGCATTAGAGAGTTTCTCGAGGAACGCTAGCACAGAAGTTTCATGAAACTTCATTATATTAAATGAATGCTGAAATGTTTTATTGTTATTCATTTTAGAAACTCAAACAGAATATCAGAGCTCCGTTCAGCTCCAGGCTCACTCCGAATTTTTTTTTTTCATTTAATTTTTCAAGTTCCAAAGGCAGGCAGGCAGGGAGCTGCATTCAGCAGGAGGCGAGAGGAGAAGTGAGTGGCATGTATGAATTGGACATCTAGGTGAAAGCCTAATGGGGGATCAAACAGTAAAGCCCACATTTCTAATACCAGCCTAGAGCTAATCAAACAAAAACACAGGCAAATCGATGCAAATCAAAATCAGCCAAAAGGCATTATATCACAAACTAACACATCCATCTGCAAAGGTTTGATTTTGTCCGAGCTTACATCTCTTATAAGCACACTGCTACAGCTCCAGCCGCAAATACTCTCAAATAAGCAACTGAAGAATTAAAACATAGCAACACTGAAAGCGGTAACAGCAAATATACCTTAACAGACTACCTGTTTAGGTTGAATTATTGCATAGTTACCCAAACATTCTCCTCCATTTTAAACACCAACCTGTGGAAAACCTTCGACTAAAACCTTGCACTTCACCTTCCCTTAGCAACTGGCCACCGCAGAATCCTTGCTGCCTCCTGGATCAGAGTACGGCCGCAAAGAACTAATTCACCCCCCAGCACGTGTATGAAGCCGCTGCGGAGTCACGCTGCTGGGTATGATTTACTCAATAGGCTCGTGAAAACTGCTTTAGCTCCCACACCAGCATTTTTTTGTTTATACCATGTTCTCTTTTCATCTTGCCACAAACAGCGTGTGGATTAACCAGTTCTTCAGCTATTTTAAAGCTTTTAAAAAACAAAAATAAGCCCCCCCAAGAGAGCAAAGAGGAAAAAAACCCAACACACTCTTTTTTGTTTTGATTGTTCTGGGGTAATTTCTGGAAATGTTTAGTGATATTGTGGTTAAGTCCAAAACAGGAACCAGAATGGATCCAGCTAATTTGCAGACAGCTGAAGACACCATGCCCTCAGATTTTACTGTTCTGTTCATTCAAAATAATTATATTATTGTATGGAGTTTGACTTCTAAACTATTAAGAGGATACTCTTCATAATTCCTGTGAGAAAAACTAATTAAATTGGTTTTCTGAGAGTTTCAGTAACTGAAAAATATTGAAAAACAAATTGATTTTAGACATATTTTCAACCACAGTTGGCAGAGGTCTTGTATCTTAATGCAAACACATGAATAGATTTTTCTTTTTCTCTTTTGAAAGGATCTCTTACCAGGTGAAAGGTGATTTGTGAGAGTCATTTTGCTTTCAATTGCAAAACGCTCAGCTCATTAGGAATAATAAAATAAAAATTAAAAGGCCAAATTCTGCTGTTAATGACGGCTGATCACCACCTCCAGACTGTTCTTCTCCCATGGTCAGAATGCCGCACCACCCAGACAGGGACAGCAGGCGTTCGCCTCCCTGCTTCGGCTTTCTTCAAACAAAGGGACGCCACTGAATTAGGAGACTCCAACTAAAATACTTGGATACTTGTTGCTTGACAGGAAAGCGTAAGGCAGATTTTCTCTCTAATGAGACTGTTTTGCAGCTCCGAAATCCAGCACAGACACTACAGCGTGCTGCCTTACCTTCCACCAGTGCTGTAAGTGTACGTGTTTGCAGAACAAGCTGAAAACTTGATCGATTTACAGAGGTGAGAGAGGACCACACAATTAACTTCAGAAATGGAAAGTTGAAACAGTCAATGTCTCCTCAGTGCATGTTAACGTCTGACAAAGGTTCCCACTGAGATACCCCTACCGAAGGCAGAAGGTTCAATTATTGCAACTTATATTTTAAGTGTAATGATTTGCGTTATCCCAGCTAGCTTAAAACTTGAGTAAAACAATCAATGACTGTTTTCCCATCCATGAAAATAAAGCATTGGATGTGTTTTTTTTGAGGGCGGTTGTTTGTTTCTTTGTTTTATTTGTGGGTTTGTTTGTTTGTTTGTTTTTAATTTAAATTCACCAGAATGGAAATCCAATTTTCCGACCCTAGGAAGATATGTCCAAAGCCACTGAACAATAATACTGAGCTTCTGCACAAAACTGAAGCAAAACTCAGGAACAGAAGTAATCTTGAAAATGTGAAATTCAAAACATACTTTACTTTGGCTTTACATACTTCCACTTAAATGATTTAAAAAACCTCCGAAACAACAAAACCCAAACCCACTCTTTCTCCACATTTAATCCACATTACCATATTTGTATAGTAGTATTCTGCCATCAGAATAAATCCAAAGCTTGTTACTCTTCAGGTCAATACTCGTGCCCATCCCTCTGAAGCGGGGTTCCAGCTGTTGACAGCTAAACACAGACCCACTGCTTTTAGTCACTACTTTGCCAGGAGTATTTTCAGTCATATATAAACCCAGTAAATCCCTACAGACAGATCACACAAAATCTTTCAACACCGGAGTTGTGGCTATAATGTGGCATATATAGCACTATTTGCACACAAGCACACTCCCTCACTCTTGGGTATTTTGCAAGGAAGATTAATTCTTCCACACACAATAAAACTGCTACGATGCAGAAGCAGCATTACCATAAAACAGAAGCCATGAGGCTGGAGCTCCAGCAGTGCATCGGGAGGGTACTAAGCCTCACACAGGAGACCCAACGTTCCTTTGCTTACAAGACCCGAGTTACACCTGGAGATATTTTTAAGTTGCTCCATCAAAACTGAGCATATTCTCCCGTCTCTCCCAGGAGGAGAAAGAGTGTGAAAGAAGGTGACTGCACACCAAGAATGACTGTAGCAGGAAGAAAAATCACGTCGTCCCTAAACAATGTGTACGTATTTATCTCTTACCTGTTAGATGATTTTTGGTAAGAAAACAAATAAGAAAACAGAAATGGGGGTAGGGCACAACACTACCTTAATTTCTACCTATAAATTGCTTAAGTTCAAAAAGACATTTATCTTCCCTGATTAGGTGACATCTAGTGACACAATGGTCTGTGTCTATGAATAAAATATATTTCAGATATTCTGTTTCTCTACTGTGTTCTACATTTGACATACCTATATAATTTGTCTGTCAAAACCACAAAGCTTGCAGCACACTCTGTATGCCTGTGTGGATGGCATTATGGTAGGCCTTACAATAGGTAATGTAAATGTAATACTGAATTGTGGAATAGCATACAGCACTATTATACAAAATCCTGTTTTTAAAAATATCATATAACCAAATATCTTTCCTTTAAAGAAGGAAAGCTTTTAAAGAAGACTGAAAAAAAGAATGAGCTACCTCTTAATACAAAGAGTAGACAAATCCAAAAAATAATGACAACAAAGCTGCTCCAAGTAGTTAGCTGCTTCTCCTTTTCATTCCTCAGATGCACAAAGGTTGCTCACACTCTGATCCAATCCTAAGATCAATGTAATGACCAGTATATTGGCCAGCCATACATCTTAATAAATGAATCTTCATTAAGCAATCTCCTAAATCCTTCAAGAGCTGGTCTGCCACTTGTAAGTGCTAATGAGAGGTCAGCAGTAATTCTGCAAATAATAATTTGTGACTGAACTGCAACCTCTCTTTTGCATTCATTATTTATTATATACTATGACTCAAATCAGACCATTGTGAACAAAAGACAACTCATTTCAGACAGTGCTTACACAGATAATTTGCCTTGGTACAGCATCAGACATTAGACTCCAAAGTTAAGCAGAAATCTTCACACACTGACCTCTGGCAAAGCACAGGAGCTACAAGCAGGGGAAAAAAGCCAGCTCGTGTGACATCTCTACTTGCCCAGTAAGAGCATAAAAGCAGCACCTGGTGAGTCTCAAGAGCCACAGCTAACTCAGTCAGACAGACAGAGGAATATTTTAGGGATAGGCTGACAGTTTGACTTGCTCAAAAAAAGGCTTATCATTCATTTGGGTCCATTACTGCAATCACAGGCATTATTGTCAGTGTACAGGCACGGCAATGCAATAACAGCCTGCTTTTGTCCCCTATCCTGTTCACATGTACATTATCATTATTCCCTCAAATCTTATTTTTCAGAATCACTGACCGAGTCTTATCTATCATATCAAATCCTTGGAAGCTCGGACAAATACAGGAAAGCCTACAACTTATGAAAAAAGAAAAATGTTTCAGAGGTACAGCAAGAATTATTTTCTTCTGCCTTCTCTCCTCTTTGTTTTTTGGTTTGGGTTTTGGTTTTTTTTTCCCCCCAGTAAAAACAAGCAAGCAGAATTACAAAACCCCACAATAACATTCCCAAACATGAAAGTCAATACAGAGAAGCCTTAGACAGCACACAGTTTATGAAATGGAATACCATGGTTATTTAAATTGTGCTCGAATCTGTATCAAATCAGCATTCCATTCATTTCTTAAGGCTTGAAGGACAAGTCCACTTAACAGCCTTCTGGGATATTTAGCCTTTAGACACAGAGGAAAACTCTTTAAAGCTTCTGAAAAGATGAATTATATTATATGGGCATACAGTGATCAAATTACATGTTTTGGTAATGAAGCACATATGAGAGACTGCCCAAAGATTGAGCAAGATTCATCAGGAAAGCATTTCTATATGCGGTTTGATTAGCAATCAAGGAAGAGGAGGAAAAAATGGGTGCTGAAAATCACAGGGGGAGTGAGCACTGTTACACTTAATACTTGGACTTACAAATGCTTATTGCAAATTACTTGGAGTCCAGACTTTTCTCTCTGTGTGTTCAGTGCTCAACGTCTGCATGAGACACAGCCCTGTTGCCTCTGCCCAAAACTCAACATTTAAGAATGCAAGGAAGGTACACAGACATGCATTTCATCCCTATTATTTATCATGAAGAGGGATCAACTATCATTTTCCAGCATTCAGGTATCTCACCGTTTGGTACCTTTCAGGAGTCATCCACAGGTAAAGGAACTCAGCACAGGCAAAGGGCATGAACAAAACAAGGGCAGCAGACGTAGGTGCCAGCCTGGGGAAGAAGGACTGCTGGCGTAACAAGGTTAATTTGCAAAAAGGTAAGTGTGAAAAAGGCAGCTGAGGGCTTCAGCTTACTGCGGTGAAAGAGAAAAGAGAAATGTTTAGTTTGTGATATGCTAGTGGAGAATAAAACTGTGACTAACTCAGACTTTCTCTCTGTTACGTAGCCCAGCAGCCCAGTAAATATGGTGTTGCTGTTGCTCGGAACAGGCCAGAGGCTTTGTGCTAAGCTGCAGCACAGACCTCGGGCGTTCTCAGGCTTTGCTTGGACTTCCCTTGGCCAGGCTGAGGTGCACTTTGCTGCTTTGTTTGCTTTGCTTGTAACAGCAATTCTCAAAAAGGTGCAATTGGTTTTGTGCTTCCAGTATGGGGAAGTAGCTGTTGTTTTATATATACACATATAAGTATATGAAACTAATAAATAGCAATACATGCAGCTATACTAGGTGAAATGAACAGTCTATGACTGCAGATAAAATGCAGCGTAGAGGAGTACAGGCATGGGAGGACAGTAGGGGCCTTAAAAGTAGCGGCACAGGATGACACTGGACGCCCAAGAGCTATGAATCCCCACCTCATTAGTGGTGAATGCACCCCTGGGAGCTGGGTAAAACTAGTTTTAGGGTCAACAAAGAGAAAAAAAGAACGAGTGCCCAACATATGTAAAAGACTATATATTGTAAATTTGGACCTAAGCAGTCCTATGAAGGAAGACCAAGGTGTAAGACATTTAGCAAGAAAATAAAGATGACCCCAACTGGGCTGAAGGGCAAGAAAAAAGAAACCATCAACAGCAGCATCGCATTTCTGGCAAAGGACTCAAATGCTCACAATTGAGGTATTCTCACCTCCCTCCAGAATGAAGCTATTGAGCAGTGAGAAAGTGGAAAAGTAATATAACACGTGAGAAAGGGGCAGATAATAGAAAGTTTGCATATATTAAATTTAACTGTATATAATTTGAATTATAACTGTAAGCATCATTGTAACTGGACTAATAATAATTCTTTAGACCACAGAGACTTCAATTAGACTAAAAAAACCTCTTGATTTTGCACAGAAACTGTGTTTTCTTTTGCCCACAATAGCATTTTGACTGCAAAATGATGGAGAATTCAAGCAACCTCCTCTGTAATTTGGATGCAACAAACCGGTAACAGTGGCAGTGTACAAGACTATGTTTGTGGAATCAATTGGGAGAGATGCTTACTCACTTGAGTGACTATGAAAACTGTCACATTAAACCTCTGACGTTATCCTACATCAATTCCGTTTTCAGAAAATGGAACGGAGAAATTGAATTGAGAAACTGGAAAAGAACAATATTGATCTCATTCCTTACAAAGTTAATTAGTGTTGCTCCTTATTCCTAAAAAGCCTGGCTTTAGCATGCTTCTCAGATTAAATAAAATATTATGTAATTTGAGATGATAAAATGCAATTATTAATACCTGTTTAGTTTCAGAAAGAAAAAATGAGCATGCGATAACAAGAAAACTTTAGCACCTTACTCCACTGAATACTCTATAAGCATGTAAACACTATTAAAAAAAGTAAAAAGCAAAAGCCGTTGTGCTGATGCTTATATAAACGTAATTATATTTAATTAGTTCTTCAGGACCTTTGACCCTGGTTAATTCCCCATCTCTCCTTTTCAAAGGTGTGCTCTTAACACCTCTCTCAGAAATGTAATGGCTCCCTCAGAGCCAATTCTGCACAAAAATTTTTGTGGTCTTCTGTTCAGACACCCCCTCAAATTTTGACTAGCAACAGTGTGAGTAAGGGAAGACGTAAAGCAGCACGTACTCACTAAGAAGATAAGGTCTGAATTCTTAACAGATATCTCAGAAAACCAGAAAATGTTCCTTTTCAAACTCTTTATGAAGACCAATTTTGATAGCTGATAGTCAGAATTTGTAGCGAACAGTTCACTGAAGTTCTAATCACCCCTCCATTTGCTAAAGGCTGCTCCAAAACCAATGTCTTGAAATCTAGCACCTGGCCAAAAGAATATAATTAGCTGTGATAAAAAGTGAGGTAATCAATATTAATCAATATCCTTTCAAGCTGTCCTGACTGACTACGGCAAAAGAGGTGGTATAACTAATGAGATGAAACTCCAGCACCGAAGGAGTTCCATCACCAAAGCGTTGTGCAGCAATCAAGGGGGAATCATTTCAACCTCTTGAGCTATAGCTAAGACCACATCAGAGCAATCCCGAGTTCATTTCTTTTGTTTCTGCAGTAAGTAAACAGGCATTGGCGTCTAGGGTTTTCATTACTTCACTTTCTGTACTGCTTAACCCCAATACCAAAAAAGTTGAAAATCTACTTGAAAACTTAATTTGCTTTGTGAACAATAGCAGAATCTACAATAGTAGAAAAACAGCAGGAGGGTGCAGAGATAACGACAGGGGTATAGGATGTCGAAAGAACAAAAATCTGCTTCTTTCCGAGTCAATACCCTGAAGCCACATATGCCACTCCAGCTCAGTCTGCCCTCACCGGGTCACACCTTCCTTGCGCTACTGAAAAATAGATTGGGATGTGATCCACATTTGTGGCTGACGCAACTCCGAACTTTCAGCGTGTGTTGATAGCTAATACAGCATAGTTATCTTTCCAAAACTGTAAACTTTCTTACAATGACCATTTAGAAACAGTGGGGAAAGATTATTTTTGAACTAAAATAGAAAGAAAATACATGTTATTGGACCTGTCATAAACTATAACAAAAGGGTTGATAGAAAGCTGGAAACCAGAAATATAATTAGACATCCATTCTTGACCCATTATTTCTTTTAATAGCAGCGAAACAATGCAGCAGCATCAGAGACACTACTTCCCTGGCATTGTAGCCACCTGATCAGGACTCACCAAGACAACTGTCTGCACATGTGTCCATTCTTCTTTTACTTTTAACAAATGGCCTTCATAAGAGGAGGTGAATAGAAATTGAATCCCTGTAAATTTTCCCTGCAAATACCAGGACTCAAATGCAGCCTGAAATAACATCCTATCGTGCCAGGACCTGCACCCTAACACTAATCACAAGCCTGGGGACAAATTCAGTAATAATGTGCATGAAATGTCTGCATATCTTCTGTAACATTCTACAAACATGAGTCTAAGTGTAACATCGAGTCAGGATCAATCTGATAAGGGAACCACCGTGCCATTACTTCCTTAATTCCTTTACTTAGCGGTAAACCTGAATGCAAGCATTTGGGGCATGGACTTTTATTTCTCTATGCAAACAGAAGTAAAGATTCTGGATACAAACTTACTTCTGGTATGGGGTCTTTAACTCTTTGCAGCTGTATTTTGCCTGGGGGGTAAGAAACTTGGAGCATTTAACTGAGCGGGCAATCAGACAGCGCTAGTAATGAGAAAAACGGAGCAACTGAGCAATTCACAAGCTGACATCTGTCTGCAGGAAATACTTAACAGGTAATTCAGAATAGGAAATTCATAATGATGAAAGCTTGCAGATAAGCAGAAAAGGAGGTGAAATTTGTCAAGTCGATTTGTTCATTAAGCCTAGTCCTGCTAGGTGTACTCTGGAATGTTCTTCTCCTCAATGTATGCCGAAGCATGACCGTCCGCCTTCGCAGGTGCTCAGTACAGTGTGCTTTTCTTTTCAGCTGCTTGTTGTCTGACGAATTTCACATTATTTATTGTTTGTGTGAGTGTGGTGGCAAAGTAATAAAGTGCCATTTGGGAAATGGTCTGACACGTGCTGAGAGATGCCTACGTGATCGAGCAGGTTCTGTCCCGCAGCAATGCTCACTCGCACGCTTCCTCCCTCATCTCTGCCTGTGTGCATTGGCTTCGGTGGTTATAAAGAAAGCAGGCAGAAAATCAGTCAATTTAGCGCTAGCAAAATACACTGATCTCAAAGGGATATATTTGGGGAAGGGAAAGTGTTGAGATTACTTAGGCAAAAATTTAACCACACATATGCTCTGTTTCTGCAGGACCTGATCCAAAGGTTTGATGACCTCAGCCGGCTCTGATCACAGGACAGAAAACAACCCAAACACAGTCCTGGGAACTGCTTGTTACAAGTCAGGGATCTTCCTTCCTTTCTAGAACAGGATTTTAACTCCTTTTCTTACATGATGGCAGCAAATACCCTGTTAAAGTACTGTGGAATAGGAAAAGTATGCTTTGTTGCAGCTACTTAGTATACAATATAAGAAAGGAACAAAACCAACTTGGAACATTCAATTCAGCCTCAAAACAATTGCCAGAATCTATGGAATGCTATTTTGAAAAAGGCTTAGGTAAAAGTAAGTTTTTATTTAAAATGTAATGCTTGAGATGTAGAAATATATTACTATTATTTTCTTTATTATATGTTACTGTGGGTTTTTTTTTAAATGCCTAAATTTAATACTCTCTTAAAAGCAATTTGCTTTCAGGATTAATTTCCCAAAATGTCATCAACTTTTAAGAATGAATCCTAAAATGTTCCTTCATGAAGAGAAATTAGTATTATCCTCATTCAACCTGAAGCATAGTAAGAAGAGATGACTAAAATACAAGAGCCTGAACCAAGACAGAAAACTTCTGAAGATTTCTACACACCCAGTTCCTTAACATAGCAATAGGCATATATTAAAACCTTTCTGAAGAATAATACTGTTTATGCATTCTGAACTCTGATGTGATAATGAAGAGGAACATCTTTCCTCTTCTGATCAATATTAGGGTGGGTGTTCATCTAAGAAAGAAAATGATTTTTTTGTGATTGTTGTCCTTAGACAAAGGGCTCGGAATGGTGGTCACATACGTCTGGTCAAGAGGTCCTGCAGTTCTTCCAGAGCTGCTCATTCTCATACACAGCACAGAGCGCTATAGCTGCCATGTACATCCCAAAATTTAGGAGCAGATCCAACCAGCCAGTTTGTTGGGTTTTTTTTTGCCCCCGCCCGCCTTTTTTTTTAAATATAATTAAAATGCATCAACTATATCTTCCACCAAAATATTTGAAATATGGACAGGTCAAATATATCTAGAAATTAAGCCATCTTCTTCAAGGATGCAGATGCTCAGCATAAAAATACTTCTGGGTTCAGCTGAGCAGCAGAAGACAGAATGCAATCCATGCCAAATATCATTCAAGAAAATACACCAGTACTAGGACATAAAAGGTAAATTACAAAAAAAAAAAAAAAAAAAAAAAAAGGAGAATCATAGAGTCTCCCCTATAAGAAAGGTGATCTTAACACTTAACTCAAAAGACCACCAATTTACTTTTCAGTTTTCAGCTCAGCAGACTCCAACCGCACTTATTCTTGTCACTGTAGCTCATTAGTATCCCTGTTAAACAGGAAATTAATTTGAACTATGACAACAGCACCTATAATGGTAATTTCAGTCAAAGGGAAGTGTTGAATCCTGAGCAGACAATGCTCAGAATGAGGGGCATCAAATATATTCAGCGCATAACCTCACATGAATAGTCAGATAATTTTGCTTGAATGAGAAACGAACACTGAAAAACAATACTGGATCTACACAGTGATTGAATTAAAAAGCACAATCAAAGCACTGGAAGCATTCATTTCTTCAATGATTCAAGTCCCTTACGGTCATAGGCAATCAGATTATACACGGGCAGTATAGACAGATCTGCAGAACAACTGTTCACAAGCCACCGCACAAAGAGGCCACTGAATACATCCTAATGTCCAATAACCAACTCTATGGCTGCAATTAAAAAAAAAAAAAAAAAAAAGGCAAAACAACCCACAACAATAAAATAATGTCCAAAAATGTCAAACTGTGGTGTTGTCCTGGTTAAACTATGACATGTGTGTGGAGGAAGATGGAGAAGAGATCCCAGACATCAAGCCAAAAAGTGAGCCCTGCCTCATGTTACATAGAAGCGATACTTCGAGCTAACATTTGAGCAAACACAAGCTCCTACTTTGGGAGTGATACTGGTATGACTACAGATGGGTGGAACTTGGCTTTCCAAAGTATTGACCACAAGCTTTTGGCAAGTCAGACTTGTATTTTACCAGGAAAAGAGTTCTATGTACTAAATTTGTTACTACTTCTTCATTAATTAATGATTTATTAGACATTAGATCACATCTAAGAGTTTGGCAAAGTGAGAGACCAATGGCTAGTACAACGATAATAAGGATAAATTTGCACACATAAAAGCCTCAAGTATATTGTTAAACCAAGGCAGGAGGACATAGAGCATCAACATTGGCTACATGAAGGGAAACTTGTTCCTAGTAAAACAAAGCAACAAGATAGGGAGACATAAACTCCTATTGTAAGCAATAAGATAGATGGGTTATCATCATGGATATAGAACTGATTTTCTTAGAAGACTGGCTATTCCGGTCAGTGCTCTGCCCTGGTGAATTTTGACTTGCTAATTATCTGAATCTTAAAAGTTCAGAAAAGACTATGTCCAATGTGATCCAAATTATTCCTGTGTCAATATCAGATGAAGCGTGTACTAAAGGGGAGTATTTTAACATTGCTTACAACCTATTGAAAGCACAGCAATCCGAGTCAACAGTGATTATGGAAAAAGTAAACAGTCAATCCCTCTTAAAAAAATACAAAGAAATCTTAATAAATTACACACATTCAAGGTCAATGATGCTTGAGTCGTCTGAAATCTGAAATTTTCACAGGCACTATGGAAAACTGATGGTTTGTTTTAATACTTTGAATGTCAGCATTTCCTAGACTGTCAGAATGACAGCTGTAGAGAAGGCAATGTATTTATGTCTGTAGTCCCAGGGGAGTTAGAGTGATAAGGGTAAAGGCACGCAGCAGTAAATTTCATGTGTACCTCAAGTATTCAGCTGACTCATCACAGTTTATTCTCTCTTATTACTGGGGGGGTTGGGAATCCACCATGAAGCAAACGAAACAGTTGAAATACACAACATCTTGGGACGTGCTTAATAAAACCTACAGCACTCTCAAAGCAGAAGGATGTCTCTAGGCTTACACAAGATGGAACTGGGAAAAAGGGGACATTTTAAAGCCAATTAATGCAAGAATTTCAGTCTGAGCGCTGAAGATATTAGCTAATGAGGTGACTGCTGTGTTTGTGTGTGTATATGTGTATATATAAAAAGTATCCGTGGAGCCTGTTTAACATGTGAATTTCACATTATTGTTAAAACTTCGATGCCTAAGTCTTTTCTTTTAATGATTGCAAATGAACCACAGTAGCTCTGAATTCAAATATAAACTGAGATCTGATTTGCCTGAGATATTCCTGCCTTCCGACATACTTGGCAAAAATAAATATGACTTTACAGCATGGTCCAAGGGAAAAATACATAGTTTAGGGTGTTTTATTATTGTGGTTTTTGCTTCTCTGCAAATCTACAAACAAATCTGGTGCATATAGTTTGGGAAAGGTAAGCTATTATAAAAGAGCAAATGAAATGAAGAGAAAAATAGTATTTCTTGCCCTAGGCATGAAACAGTGCCCTTGAATTATGTGTTACAATCAATTTCTAAGCTTACACTATAGATAACATCTTTCAGTGATGTCTCATCAAACAAATTAGATCTGACCAGTGGTACTGTAAGTTAGCTGGAATTGATGAAAATATTAATGCACTTGCTTTACTGAGCCCCCACTGCCTAAAGTATTAACTCCTTTTGAGACCAATAGCAACTTTACTCTAAGCTCTGTCCCACGGACAACAGAATTTAACAAAATCTATGTGGATTTACAGTTGAGAAAGAATAGCATTCTGCATTAGGCAAATGCTCTAATTAAAATCTGGAGTGGTAGAATGTGGCTTCTGCTTATTAAACAACAGTATTTTGGGAAAAGAAAAGAATCCCAGCACAGGCATAAGCCAGCATTCAGCAGAGTGAAAACTTAATGGGCAGCTGCTGTTGGGCATCCTGTAATTCCGTCATGTATCGCAGAACCAAAAACTTATATAAACCTCCAGGAGTCAACTTAGAAAGTTTGATTTAAACATAGTTTACAGGTGGAAATAAACTTTGTTCCAGAATTAAACCCTCACTATTAATGTCACTATGCCAGAATTATTCGTAAGTTTTATTAAAAGTGCATTCAACGTATTGCAAATCAGAATATCAGAGATTCAAGCTTAATTCCAGTACTTAAACTGTTTATCTTGCTTGTTTTTCAGAATGAGGTGTTTAAAGCTACATTCCCACTTATATTTTTAGAAAACCAAAACCTGTCCTGGTGAGGCAGATGGGAATAGCAAGTGACTGACATTTAGAAAAATTAGATCAAAACTTACTTAGGAACCTAAATCTTGCAATTTAATTTGTACAACTAATTTCAAGTACCTGCTTGTATATACCCTGGCTTTCATTTACTTGGAAGTCAGAGTTCCCACTGATAAATCACTGCTACTCAAACAATTTGGGACTCCTCAATGGTGTAACAAGATGGGCTTTTATACTAAGCTGTGCTCTTCGGACATGCCTATTGTGTCTGTCATGTAAAGACATGAGAACCTTACCATCTACCTGCAGAATAGGATAAGCCGTATTTATATTAGCAAAGTATTTGAAAGAATAACTTGATAAATAAAGGGTTTGCAATAAATTAATTGTTAATTTTGGTGAATTCAAACTGAACAGGTCATAGAAGCCCATGCTTCCAACTAATTGAGTAAAAAAAGATAAAAAGGGATAACGGTTAATCTACAGCCTATGTTTTTATAGGCATGAAACACTTTAATACCGATAATGGGATTTCTTAAAATAAAAAAAAAAAAAAGCAATCTAAATAGCACCTTGCCTCCAGGTAAAGTTAAAGCAGTTCTATGCATAAAGTAAATTAAGTTCTAGTGCATCAAAGATGCACAGAAAGAGCAGTTTGATTTTTGCTTTGCTTTGCTATTCAGATTATCTCCCAGGGACTTTTTCCCCCATGGATCAAAGGGTGACTGTTTGCTAAGAGCACTGACATAGAAAAATATCTCAGGATATATTTACACCGCAGAGAGCCGGCATGCAGGCTCGGAGCTCTTCTGAATCTGTGCTATTGACTCAGAGCACAGACAGACTCTGCTCATGCCCAGAGCATAATGTGCAGATGCACCATCTTTACCATCAACCATATACAGGAGCAGAACTTTTCATAATGCTCTGTTAGGATACTTGAAAAGAAGGGCAGCAAAACCGGCGGTGCTTTGGTTTCTTTCAAGACAAGCTGAATGTGGGAGTCTGAGATTCAGGCTGTCCTGAGAACTGAACAGAGAATAACAGTGATGGGTTGGCTTTGCACAGACATTGAATATCTGAGATTACTGCACTGGAGCGCTTGGTCAGAAACCCAGAGGTACTTCTCAGGGCAAAGACTCCCGTCACCCTAATCGTACAGTCACAATCTGTTTCAATTTCTTGCTGAAAGGAATAAATAGGACCTCATACATACTATCATGTGGTATACACTACCGAGCAGTATCGTTAATTGTTTATGTTACAACTAGTGTTGATTACAAGCGTGCCACAATCTCTTCCCTGCAAAACTCCATCTGACGGAGCTTTAATGCAGAACAACGCAATTCCTTTTGATGGAATGTACTGGCAGTGCCCCAGACCTAGTCAAGCACGGAGCAAACAAGCAGCGTGTAATTTGCTGATGCAGTAATGAAGGCAACCAGAAAGATCCTTACAGATTAGCAGGCAATCAGGGAGAGTTTCACTGTATGCTAACTGCTTCTCTGCTGGCAAATGTGGAATACACTTAGGAGTGCTAATAAGGAAAAAAATAACAAACATGGTGGTTCATGCTTCCCTCTCTAAAGTAAGCTTTTCAATCAAAACTGAAGAAACGTGTTGTATACAATGCTACAACACAGGCTGACATACTAAAAGGCCTCATTCCCAACTAGCAAATTGAACACTGCATCTGTTAACAAGTACATAGCAGACATTCAGTCACACACCTAAATGCAGATTAATAGCACATACAGCTGCTGAAAAATATGAACACAAAGGGGGAGAGATAGTGAAAAGAGAAGCAAATGATTTGTGATGTCTCTGCTTTATTTAGGAGGCTGCATTGGCTATGGGACAGGCTTGTTTTCCTGTCAGTGATCATGCAAAATTCACCACCATTCCTGCACTTTAACATCCTTACTTTCTACATTTTATCTCCCTGGATATGTATTTTCAGGGATAATCTTGCAGAAAATTTTGGACTATCTGCATTTGAAGGAAATTATTCACATGCTAAATGAGGAAGTTCCTCTGTTGCATGGTATCAAGTAAATAAGGTAGGAGAAACTACTATATCACGCTTTTAACTTTTAGTAACCAGGTTTGTGATACTGATCTTTACATTATTGGCCAAACGTTAGGCAGACATTTCTTTTTGCTCTTCCTAAAAACGAAAAATCAAATCCTAAAGACAGCAGATACTCAGAGAAGCCAAACCTGCATTGTTATTCCACCTGACCTCAAGAAGCCAAAAAAGTTTATATATGGGATTTGTCTGAGCTCAACATAAACAGATTTCAAAGCCCACAACGATGGAAGGACTCAAACTGATAGAGGCATTTATGACCTGACCTGTACAAACATGTCAAGAAACGGCACTTTGTCTGTAGTTACCCTGTACAAACTAGAGAAAAAGGTTTCAGAGATCAGTAGAGTGGAGAATCAGAAAACTATATTTCAAAACATTTTTGTTCATTCCAAAACAAACAAATAGTTCTGTAAATTAAGTTTTTAAAAGCACGTTGCATAAACAAAATGAGGATAAAATGAAGGTATATGTCAATTAAGCTGAAACATTTGTTCAGTTTTCTAACTGGAAAAAAAAAAAAAAGTTAATGTATCCAATAAATTTTAAACATATTTCCACAACAAAAAGAGGAAACTTCTACCTCTTCTATTTCAAAGTTCTCAAAAGTTTGAAAAAACAGTTTTTAAAACATTTATTCAATCTTTATATATTCCTCTGGGAAAACACAATGCAAAGGTACCAAATTTATTCCCTGAAATTTCCACATCATAGGACTTTATCATATACAACATATGCACTGTGGGTCCACCATTCCCAAACCATCAAACCTCCAGACCTCCAAGGCAGAGCCAGGAGATGCTCAGCAAGCTTTGGATATGCTCAAGGCCTGTTGGATTTACTGTGAAAGCACGGATTACTGCCCAGCACATACAGAGCCGCTCCAACCATTTGTACTGGTCATTGCTAAAAGAATTGTTTTTTCGGAGCATGTCTGAACCACTATCAGGGGCTGCCATATGTCAGGCAGCCCCATGAGATAAGTATTCAGCCAGAAATAAATCTGGCATGCCCAAGGAAAAAAGGGGAGCATACAATAATTGAAGGCTGTTTGTAAAAACATGATTACATGACATGACCTGAAAAGACAAAAGCTAGTTGTTAGTATTAGCTGGTTATTACTTGAGTGGCCACCTAAATTTCTACTTATACAAAAGGGTCCATTCCTGATGCTTACTTTTAGATACGCAAAAACTTAAACAAAGAAAAGACAAACACTCCTTAAACAACTTTGGCTAAATTGTTGACCATGATCACTATTGTCTAGAAAGTGGAAATGGCCTAATAATTTGTAATAATCAGATGAATTTTAAAAGACCAAAAGTCCTATTACTGCCTTAAAAAATAAAAAATAATTAGTTAACAGTGTTAACAATTCACTAAAAACAAATATTTGGGCATTTTCCAGTAATGGCCAACCCTGATCTTACTCTTATTCACCTCTGACAAATCACCTCAAGTTGGGACACTACATTTCAAAATATGAAATTGGTGGGTTCATAAAAATATTGATTCAGATTCCACTGAAGACAATATCTGTTATTTAATGGATGTAAGCATATGCTGAACTAAACTCATAATCGGACACTAAAGAGATTCATGGGAATACATGGCTGCCAAACCTAAACGTTCATCTTACAAGACTTTCATGGCATGAGACTCAATGTACTTGTAAAGATAAATTTCCCAGTTCAGCAAAACTTAAAAAGCAGGTATATAGTGCTCACTAAACAAGGAACTTTTCAGTATTTTGGTCTCCTTGGTTATTGTAAAGAAGCATATTGTATTTCTGTATACTTTTCAAAGATTTTTCTCCTACTTCAGATGAAGACTTTCCACACTACCCTTTAGTGTAGCAGCTTAGCAATTCAGACACTAATTATGTTACTATTACAATAGTAATAGAAAAAGATTTTCAGTATACTTTTTTGTAGTAGTAGTAGAATTATCTAGAGAAAGGACAGGTTTCAAGGGGCCTGTAGTCAGTTTTTACACAATGAAAACGTACACCCATTCCTCTGCCATCCCTTATTCTTCCATGGCAGAGAGTAGGCATACAGAGCTCCCCCGTACCCCTCTGTCCTCCGTGGGGTTGCACCTGGAACTGCACACTGTGCACCTGATTCATACTCATGCTTTCCTAGGCAGATAATCACATTTTTTATTTCAAAATGAATATAAAAAATAGGACTGAGAGTTTCGCTGGCATTGTATTTCTAGTACTTTCTAATTTTTCAGTGAATGATTTTGTAATTTTCTTATTTCCTTTTTCCATGTAATTTCCTAGTTTTCAAAGCAACCTTCACCTCATTCATACCACCAAAAATTCCAAATTCAAACCCTTTTTATTTGCCACATTACATCCATGCTCATCGACCTGACGAAATAACTGACAGCAGAATTAGGTTCCTGTCCCCTATAAGAACCAGAAACAGACTGAAATACAGCGTGCGCGTCACCTCTATTTCCTTATGGTTAGGAATGATGAAACTCAACATCCTCTGAGTAAATCACAGATTTTACTTCTTCCCTAGATTCAATTCGTGTCCCCTCAAGCCAAGTGCCTTTTAGCTCAAAAGATCATTTAAATACCCTATAATGTGCATGTACAGTTGCTTCAGGAATAAATTGTCTTTACTCAAAACCACTGAGGATGCTACACAGCTAAGAGAGACTAAGATGCATTCCAGCTCCATCTTATGCCATCCCACACACTATCCCACAACAGGCACAGCTACAGCGGCCACTTTTTCTAGTAAATCCCCTTAAGTTGCTGAATTCAGGGAAGCATAGCAGATGGCTCAAGAACAATGTTAGGTTCATGTGAAAAATGAACTTTTTAATAAATATTGTTAATATCTAGTATAGGGTTGATATATATATATATTCATTAACTTGAGCCAGAGAGATTGGCAATAAAACCTTTCATGCTGAAGTCAGAAAAAAGCAAAAGTGTTTTCGTTTTTCCTGCCATTAAAAATCTGAGGAAAATAGGAGAAAGAAAATCTGCAAGATAAAGGTTAAAGCTAATCTTGTAGAAGTCAAAATAATTTTAGGTTCTGAATTGCAGAAGTATCTGATTAGGCATTATTGTTTCCTATAGTCTGGAGAACAATAGAACTGTGATCACTGTAAATAAATATTTTGCTTTCTGTGTTGGTTAAAAGCTGGAAATCAACTGCCAGGCTTACTTTTCCCCTCTGAATTGTGAAATGTTCCGTATGGGTTCAAAGCTCCTAACAATCAAAGGCAGAAACGCAGAGATGACTGCCAATTTCCTATGCCTGTTACTAAGCAAATATTTTATGACAAAACAGAAAATCATCAAGGCGGTTGTAGGGAAGAAGGAAACATGTTTAATAACACGGTAAAAGGATGGACTATAAAGCGTATCAGAAAATTCATGCGGCTACATACATTTTGAGTTTCCCAATGGAAGTCTCTACAAGATTATCTTCCTATAACTGCATTAAGCAAGAGACAGTCACATTCAGTTTCTTTGTATGGAGCGATACTGAAGCTGATGGGATTAACAGGCATGGTCTCAGGGGGGCTAGATACTTGACCTATGACTCAGCTTGGCTCCAGATGATTATTGATGCTAAAAGTAAGTAGTTATGTCAGTCAAAATGTAGCACAGATTCCCCATTTCCATTGGAAATGTCTTGATATTTCAATATTTCTCCCAAAGAGCTGAGGAACTACAGCTCCTGCGATACCTTCTGCTTCCCAGTACACAGCAAGGTGATGTGCCATTTTTACCTCCCCCACCTTAAATAAAGAACGAAAAGTCAAAAAGAATGTTTGGACATTAACTGAAGTATATAAAAAGACTTCTGTCTGAATTAAAACAAAATGGGGATTCTTCCAGTGTGTCATGAGCTTTAGGAAGAAAAAGAAACAATTAAAACCTATGTGGATTTCAAAGACTGTAACCCAGAGCACCAATGGTACAGAAGAGTCTAAAGCTCTCAATTTCCAAACAACACTTTATACTAACAGCGGTGCAAGTGCATCCAACCCAGGAGAGGAGCAGTAAGCCCTTCCACTATCTCTGAATTTAAAAGACAAAACAAAACAAAAACCCAACAGTAATATTAACCAATCCAAGTCTTGCCCTTCCTTCTTCTTTTTAAAGAAAAATCTTGGTCATGAGATAAATATAATCTCATTCAAGAATAGCTTTTACTCTCCATCCAATGCTTGCCTGTCACAGGTAAACTGCTAGGTAAGTTAAATTCGATTTAACTATAGTACTGGAACTAAATTTTCTCTTGAACTAAATTTTTAGAATACTAAAAAAATGAAAAGTAACAGAGCAGATCTGATATTATGAGAGAAGGACAAAAGTCCAAAACAGAATTCACTGAAAGGAAGAGGACAAGGATAGAGTCCAGTATTTCCACTATTTCACAGCTTGACAGAATGGGATGCAAAATGATTTGGAAGTTGAAAAGCACTTGGTTAACTATGATGGGAGTAAAAAATATCTTTTGTTAGTTTGTTTGTTTAAAAGTTGTCTGAGCTTTTAGCAGATACATGTTTACAGAACGTTGTTATTGTCTGCTTTCCCCTTACTTCAATTTTCTGAAGCATTTCTGAAAGAAATCTACATGCTGTAAGCAAACTTTTAATGGACATGTTAATACAAATTATACAGATGGGTGAGCTAAGGATTTATTAGGAACTCCAACTGTTAAATTTCCTTTGAAGTGTTTGGATTCAGCACATCCGCACTATAAACCCAGAGGTGAAGCGATAAATTTTATAAATTGAAAACATAGACAGACTAAGCTCCCAGTTATTTAAATGGTTGCTCAAGGGATTTAGGGCAGAAATTGATTAGTTTATGAAAGAAAGATGACACGGTTACCGCGCTTCTGTCACGGGTTTCTTGTCTGCCATAGCTGAAACACACCTTGTGTAACTGTTATGGTGTGGTAGTGAAACAGCAGAGTTGTCCAGAACCGTCCTTCCTCTTAAAACTCAACTGTTTCCTTCCAATATAAACTGTATTATTTCAGTTGCTATTCTAGCTTTGAATCTACAACATTGTGATTTCTCCTTGAGCTTCAGAATCAGATGCTTTGCTGATTGTAAATAGCAAACATGAAAGAGTAATTATTAATGTAATTATCAAACTTATCTTGAATGTCAAAAAACAACTCTTCAATAAAACCTACTTTATAAGATTAAAGCTTCCCAAGAGACCCAGAGACATTTACATGTTTTGATCTGGAAAAGAATGTAAAATAATACTAATGACAAGAAATTACACCATGTATGAACAACTCAATGCTCCTAATGAGAAGGTATTGAAAGAAAGCAAAATTCCAGAATAATAGAGAGAAGAAGGTAGACAAAGCTCTGCCCATCAAAGGTAACTCTTGAAATCTAGGACAAAACACTGTAAAAGGTACCTGGCTATACATAATTGACTTTGCTGCTGTAACCTGTGCTCAACAGACATGACCGTTTCGCTTTGTGGCTTTTGAGGACTGTGAGTTGATGCATGTCCTCTGTTTCTATCAAAAAAACCTCCAAGGGGTTATGAGAATGTACAAAAAAAATCAAGAAAAATAATGTTTTGAAGATGAAAAATGAAACCTATGTGCAGAAGGTAGAGGGAAGGGACTAAAAAAGAGGACTGATCCTGAAAAAGAAAGGGAAAAAAAAGGGGAAAAAGGTGGAGTAAGCATTGAAGGTACTGGATAAAAGTAGAAGAAATAGGAGAAAATTAGAAAGGAGAAGGGGAACATAGGAGAAAGGGGCAGGGGAAGAAAAATTGAAGAGGTTAGCATATAACATAAATGAATTACTCATGTTTAGCTTACCTAGAACCTTAGCTGCCAAAACATTGACCTCATTTGCTTTATAGTATCAGATGCCAGAAGACCTGTAATTAAGTCCCCTGTTTGACTAAATAACCAAAACTTCCTTTTTTTTGAATGGTTACTGCTTTGTCAACATACCTAACACTAACAAAGACATTGATTGATTAAAGTGTATTGCCAGGTCATTATTTCTGATAGTATAGGATTTTAAAAAAATTTCATCTAGAGTGTAAGAAACTATTTATCAGCAATTAATGTCATATTTTACATTAAATATTGTATTAAATCAAACTGCATGAATATGCAATGCAATATAATTTGCCACCACTTCTGAAATTCCTTAATAGATAATTTCTGTGAAAGAGTTATTTCAATCATTACTTATTAAATAATATTCACCAATTATAGCCAGAAATAATGTGGAAGTGTTAGCTATTACAAAGTGTATCTTTCTTTGAAGGATATTCCTTATGTAGAAGGGCACAGTGAGAAAAAGCTATGCAGTTAATTAAAAAACATCACACATGCACACACAAAAAATACACTCATCTGCTAAAGTGATTTCAGTTTCTGGTAATATCAAAACATCCTTCAAGCATATTAATTTACAGGTGGTCCAGTTTCACCCAGTTTTATGCCAAGCCCCCATGTGTACAAACAATTCAAATGCACATACACACATTTAACCTCAAAGTAGACTGCACTTAAATCCTTTTTATTTTAAGGTGGGGAAAAGTAATAGTTCAGAAACATAACACCACAGAGTAATAAAGTAAAAGCTATCGCTCTTATTACTATAATTAAAGTATCATGACTGCTAACAATAATTTTTTCCATTTTTATATAGCCTGTAAAGGTTTAAAAGAAGAACAGAATTTTATTTTATCAGTAAAGGAAAGCTTTAAAGCAATAATTTTTTGAAATAAATAATGTAGGTAAATATATACATGCTAGAAATAGATTGGTAAGACGGAGGAGAGAGATGGAATAAAACAAAAGGCAGTACAGAAATGAAGTTGTTCCTTATACAGAGCTCAAAGGAATTATGAAGTCAAACTTTATGTAGGTAATATGCTTTTATTTACCATCCCTTCCTTTGTGCCTTATAACACCACTGTAGCACCACTCCTCTTAATCACTTTGGTCAATGATTTGCTTGGCTTCTCCGGCTGTATGTTCAGCCAGGAAGGAAAAAGGACTTGCAAAATCCACTCTGAGCAAAAACCGTGAAATATTTTAATGTAGTAACATGAGCCTGAGCTCGCCGAGTCTTTCACGATGTTAGATACCCGACACAAGGATTATTTTGTCAGGAATGCAGAACGGCTGATTTTGAAGAAGAGGAAAAAGGTGGCCAGTGCATGAATGGAGAATCGTGGTGTAATGGTAGAGGAATCCCATCTGAAAATGACTTAGGATTCTGTTATCACAAGGTTTAAGTAGTATAAACTTTGAGGTATAAGATAAAGTATAGATGTTTTGCTCCAACATGAATCTCCATCTGGGCTGTTCACTGACATTAAACAGACATTTCTATTTTACAGGAGACTATGACTGCCTGATAAGGGAGACATGACCTTTCCTTTTCCTCTCTCTTTTCCTCAACAAAAATGGTCTACTTCAAAATGTCATGGAAGTGTAAGAACTTAATCTCAAATCTGTCACAGGACCAATAGATTCATTGCCAATGCAGTATCTTTTTTTTCCATTCTTAACGTGCGGTAAATAGAAAATCAGCCTTTGCTTTCCTAATTACATCTGCTCTTGAGATTACCCTCCATAGAAGTACAGAATGTAAATGACAATATGTTAGATGAACCGTAGATTCCCTTTTTAATTATTTATTTAGGTTATCAAAATAAATTCAACTTTCCATGACAATCCCTCATATGTATGCAGTAAACTCTTTTCTTTGAACAAGTATGTGAGATCATGTTTTGGGCGAGATGATTTAATTTGTAAGACGCTGATTTTTTGCTTTAGAACACACCGAAAACCAGCAAATGCTTCTCAACACTGGTCCTGAAACCATTCAAAATTTAGCAGCATAGGACACAGTCATACTAATACCGAACAGTTCAGAAATAATACAACAGCCAATTTTCTGAACGCAGGTATTTGCTGCTGACCTGGAATAGCAGCGTACAGAGTGGTTATACATCTGATCATAGTTTTCAGACTGGAAGAGTAAGAAAAAAAAAATTAATAATGTGTTCAAGCCCATTCTGCAGTACTGTATATGAGAGTTTGTTTCTTCCATATCCTACTTTATAGTAAAATGCATTCCCTCTAATTTAAGTCTTGTAAGTAGATGGGACTGGAAGATACTAAACTTAGTTGTCCACTTACCATCTCTCAAATGACAACCTGTATTTTGCTGAGTTCTTATTTATAGAGTAGAGTTCAATGAATTATACTTGAATTCTCCATGTGAATGCTCTGGAAAGATCCATCTACTTTTTCTTAGGAGTTTGAAATACCTTCTTCTTTGGGATAGAGTTATTTTAAATTCATTTTGGGAAGAAAGTGGACATATAAAGGATGTCTAAAGAGCAGGTAATTCATTTGATTTTCCAGTCAGCTTTTCTTTTTGCAAATGGTACTATTAAGAAAAGCAGAATTCTTTACTTCCATTTCCCAGTAAGTCTTGATTAAAATATAGCTATAATACACGCCTTTTAATTGACTTCAGATGATGTAGAAATGTGATATTATTACAGATATTACCTGTTCAAAAGAGATCGATGGATTATCTAAAATGTTAAGAGCATAAGTTACAGTGAAGACTCAATCTTACAATGAGCTCAACGTCCTCTGCTTCTACCCTGGTGGCCTTGGGTTCCATCGACTTTAAAAAAGGTTGAGAGAACTCAGTGCTTTGTAAGATTGCATCTCAAATGCACGTAATCTAACACAGATTTGTGAGGTAGTATTGAGTTCAAGGACATGACTGTTTAAGCTGATGTCATTACGGCAACATTTTAACACCATTTTACTCAGTAATTTGCAAAATCTTCAGCTTAATTACTGAATGCAAGTAATTCAATAAAGTCAGAAAAAGATATGAAGAATGTTAAATATTTTCTTAGAATTTCTTTTCAGGAAAACTCTTCAAAGCTCAGGCTTGGAATCAAACCTCTTAAGAATTGCTCCGGCTTTTAGTGGGAGCAAAAGACAAAAATCATCAAAAAGCCTTTAAGGAAATAGTTTTGCACCTCATTTTAGGATACAACCCAGCAGGGACCATGCACTGATGGCTGAGCATGCTACAGCAAATTACAAACTAACAACTCATATCTAGCTGGCTGTCAATTATTTGAATAACAGTCAACCTGCATGTATTTCTGAAGCTTCACTGATGCAACACTGTGTAGGCTGCATCCCGGGTGAAGTTTTCAGGCATGTAGCACTGCGATGTAATTCCACAGTATGTGGGAAAATACATGGGAAAGCATTACAAGGCAGTAAAACATTATTATGCAGTGGAAAGCATCCAACTTTTAAAAAGGCCTAGCTTTATTTATGTGCTATCCTGCAAATTCAATTACAGGATTGAAAATTAGCTACAGGTTTTCTACTTAAAAGTGCTTGTACTCATTTTCGTATAGACTTCTTTCTGTCTCTCTGCCTAAATTATTCCATTAAACACAGGAACACAGTGACAATCTTCTGCAGCTGCAAATTCTGCTCAGTGCTCTCCTAATGTGGACTGGTCAGATTAATACAGCATGTAACTCATCTTCCCTGAAACATCCGTATTTCATTTACCATTAACTTTATGAAAAAATGTCAGAGAAAGAAGAGGCAGCTATCTATAGATATATGCCTGAAAGGGTTAGACAGCCAGATTTCAGTTACAACTGTACTACACAAGAGGGAAGAGTACCTATTGTTGTCTGTCTAAAGAAACACCTATAGCTATTATCTCTGAGTACAGTTTTCCTTACATATTTCCATTTAAAAGTTCAAAATCAACATTTGCAGGGGGAATCATTAGCCTATTTCTTCTTTCTCCTTCCTGGCATGCTTTGAAAAATCTTCAGGTCTGTTATAATTTCACTTAAATGGTAATGTAAAATCAGCAAAAGAGGGTTTTTTACAATTGTATTCTTTTAAAGCTCCAGTTTGGAAAGGAAAATAAGGAAAATACCAAGCTGGATAAAATTTCTATCTTCTGTAACTTGCAAGTGACAATTTACAGCTAAGAATCACCATATTTTGGGAAACCTATGGTGTCCCATTTTTATGAGCTCAGATGACGAGATCTCAAGCTCGGCAGCCAGTTTCCTCAACCACATTTATACACTTTCCCTGGTCTCACTGCCCTATACCATCCCGGAACAGATTTTGCTGCAAAGACTTATTAGACAAAAAAAAAAGATAAGCATGCTAACAAAGCTGTCATTGTATGTATTATAAACTAAGCTTTTAATGGGATTATTCTTTGGAAAATTCGTTAAAGAAATGGAGTTCGTGGTGCAGCAAGCTTGGAGAAAAATTAATGAATTCACAGATGTTCACCTTAATGAACAACAGATTGAGAATATATTATTAAATTCAAAAGGAAAAGTTTGCATATGTTGTCAAAATTAGGTTTTGATCTTTACAAGCGTTGTGCTCATGTGAATAATCAATTAATAATTGATTAAAGGCTTTCTCCAAATTTATCATGTCAGTACAATTTATTATTTATTTAATTTCTCTTGAGAACTCAATAGATCAATGTGTGAAGAGGTTCCTCCTGGGCACCTTAATATATAGTGTCTAACTATGATAGAAAAAGTCCCATTAAAGTGGTTAAGAAGTTGTCGTATTGTTACGGCAAAGCCGTAACAACCTTCGTAGCACAGGAGTCCTTTTTCAGAAAGATTTTCTCGCCTTCCCCCTGTTTGTGCAAAGTAGCAGCTGCATTAAGGAATCTTAACTTTCTCTAACGTGGAAGGAAGGACGCATTTGATCCACGTTAGCCTTGGATCTCTTGCAGTAACCGCTTGCCTTACAGAACGAAAGGTGGGAAGGCAGGAAGGGGAGCGTGGCCGGCTCCCAAGCCTTACATAAAAGCCAGGCATCAATCCCCTTGCTCCTGGGAAAAGGTCATCCAATTCACAAGTCATTTAGAAAATGTGAAAGCAGTACCACGTATAACTGCAATTTATGGCATTCTAATTTAAGGAATGAAAGCTAACTGCAAATCTGTTCCTATAGAGCTACTTTGCATTTAATCCTCAAATAACTTGAAATTGAAGGCTGGAGGAAAACCTCTACCAAACAAGGAAAGGATTTTATCATTTTACTGCTTCTCCCTAAACTGCAGTCTGGACTTTGGGCCAGTCCTGTATGCAATACCATATTAAATTCACAGCAACAAACATCACGGAGCTTAAGGAGCTCTCTGCGGATGGTGGGGAAGCACTTGAAGGATCCTGCCTGCTGACAACGAGCAATGCCTCGGACGGTAGAAAATGCTGTTATTTCAGTGGATTAACTATTCATATCAGCATCCTGAGTGTTCAACCATGCAGGACAGCAAGACATGGTGGGAAAACATTTTACTACAAATAATTACATCTTTGTTACAAGAAGGAATGATATCCCATATGTGACTTTTGCCCTGGCCTATAAAGTGAAGGGAGTATCGTATCTACTACTGACCGTGAGTCAGGGAAGAAACCATGGAACAAAATCAGTCCTGTGTTTTCCATCAACAACGTGGCAGTGAAATGATGGTGAAAGACAGTAATGACAATTCAGGCCATTAAGAAGCACAAAAAATTTTGCACCTCTGAGTTAACGTTACTCCTCTCAAGTTTGTTTCACATTGGTTGCAACAACATATATAAGATCTTAGAAATAAACCTTACTGTACTGGGTCTGGCTTAGCGGCCTGACAGGGGTTAACCCACAACACTTATGTTTAATGAACGCATTGACAGTTGTTTCCCTAAACTTTGTATCTGTAAAGTTCAATAATTTAGAGAAAGCATAAATAAATACACTAGGAGTTTTTTTAAAGCCTTGTCGTGGTTTAAGCCCAGCCAGCAACTTGGCACCAGGCAGCCGCTTGCTCACTCCCCCTCACCCAGTGGGATGGGGGAGAGAATTGCAAAAAAATTAAAACTCGTCAGTTGAAATAAGAATGATTTAATAATTAAAGTAAAATAAAATGTACTACTACTACTACTACCAAAATATAATAATTGTAATGAAAAGGAATATAATAAACAAAACCAAAACAAAACAAAAACCCAAACCCCAAGAAAAGACAAGTGATGCACAGTGCAATCGCTCGCCACCTGCTCACCGATGCCTGAGCAGCAATCTGCCCACCCCGGCCAGCTCCCCCAGTTTATATACTGAGCGTGAGGTCCTGTGGTGTGGAATATCCCTTTGGCTGGTTCAGGTCAGCTGTCCTGGCCATGCTCCCTCCCAGCTTCTTGTGCACCTCCTTGCTGGCAGAGCATGAGAAACTGAAAAGTCCTTGACTTAGGATAAGCACTACTTAGCAACAACTAAAACATCAGTGTGTTATCAACATTATTCTCATACTAAATCCAAAACACAGCACCGTACCAGCTACTAGGAAGAAAATTAACTCTATTCCAGCTGAAACCAGGACAAGGCTATACAATAGTAGCCCACATGCATGTGGGCTTACTGTATAAAACTCAACCCACAAACCCACCAAGAACATAGCCTAAATACTGTTTTATAACTGGATCAGATTCCAGAAGTTGTTTTATGGGAAAAAGCAAACAAACAAAAAAACCCCCCAAAAACTTAAAGACGGATAAGACTACAATACACCACATCGAAGAAAGAATTTAGGCGGATTACAAAGCAAACTGCACATTCAAAGCTATGGAAAGTCACAAGAAAACTCCCTTTGAAATATTCTTCCACTACCTACTCCTTTTGGCAGTCACAATATGGACTATTCCTCATCTGCTCACAAGAGTTCAAGCCCTGAACTTTAGCATGAAGCAAAGTGCAAAGGGAAGAGCAGTGGAGTCGGTACGATGCTCGGGGTCCCGCTCGCTTTCTGAGTAGCTGGTCACCCTCTGCAATATAGTAGAAGATGAAATTTCCAGACAAACACCACCTGCAGCACTTCAGCACATTTAACTCGCTATTAGAGGCTTAAATCAAATTGGCAGCAAATTGAACTGGGACAACTAGGGAAACGACTCTCCTTAGCAGCCTGCCCAAAACCTCTCCTGGAGGATGCTGCTCTGCAAACCTGCTGCAAGGTTGCCAGAGAGCCTCTCTGCTAACGCAGCTCGCAGGCCAGCAGGTTAGAGGAAGCGGTTTCTGTTTTCTTCACCCAGTTTGGTTTGGAGAGAGATGTCCGAGGAGTGCCTGCATCCCACCGCAGCCGCGTCCCTGCAGGGACGTCACCTTCCACGAGGCAGGTGAACGACTCTGTCGTCGCAGTTTAGCGCAGAGCTCCGCGTAAACCAACACCCAAAGAGTTTAGCACTCCTGTCAGGAGCAGGGTTTCTTAACAGCCTTTCTTCTAGTGCTATCTAAAATGTTTTTGGAATTTCTTGGCAAAAAACCAGAAAGTGAAATAAATTTCACGGACACATTTGCAAATACATGGGCTATACAAATAAAATGAGTATATATTGGGTAGGAACTGAATGGCTCTTTGATGTAAATGCAACCTGTCCCTTTGGGAATCTTAATACAATGTAAATGGTATTTGGGGATAAGTTACATCATCACTGTCACCTCAATAGCTCTCAAAAGTTGTGAAAGAATGTTTTCGATTTATAGTACTGTATGTATTAGCAAGCTATAACATAAAGTGAATTTATGCCACCATAAAACCAGCCAGAAGTCTCTACACAAAATCAACGCCATCTTGCCAGGACTTAAATAGCAGAGCTTATTTTCCAAGGGATACGGGAAATAAGAATTTGTTTCTATACCAGTTCTCTTTCACTGAAATTCCAAATTTTTCAAATTATACTATAAGCCTAAAACAATTTCCAGGTTTACTTTAGATGAGCTGGTTTTTAATACCAGTAATTTAACTCAGAGCTGTAAAGCCTCATCCAGAATATTTCACAAAACTATTCCTCACATATCAATTCATTTAAAAATATTCCAGATAAGGGTGTAATTTAACAAACCTTTCATCTCTAAAATAATAATTTCAAACTTGGCAAAAAAAGCTATCTTGTTCGGATGCAGAATATTCTGAAGCCTAGACAAACAGAAAATGAAATAATGTACTTTGAGAGGGCTGATAACAGAGCTTGTAACAAAGCATTATTTTCCACCTGGCTTTTGCAGACCCTAGAAAATACATTCAAAAAATTCAAATGCATATTAGCTCATAATGGATAGTACCCAGATACTCTTCAAGATTCAGCAAATACACTGAAAGATAAGCCCTTCTCAACCGTCTGCTTTTGGAAATGGTTTAGAATAGTCGCGATACATATGGAAACGGGTCAGCAGAGACATTTGTTTAATAGCTTTATTAATTGTTTGTTTATTGAAAGTCCTTAACCAAATTGAATATTAATGTTATTTTCTGCAAGACATCCCAACAAACCTAATCCTCAGATGTGTAGCAACTAATTAAAAAGTTGCATGGATGAGAATTGGGTTACCCTTCACTTTGTCAGCAGACTTGCACATCGAAGCATGGATTTCCTGTACTTACTTAGATTGAAAGCGATTTAATTATGAAACAGAATGTAACTGCAATGTAAATGCAATTTATTGAAACAAAAGATGCAATTGTAACTATGTAAAAGTGTAAATTTACAGACTACATAAATATAATCTTTTACTGTGAAAGTATATGTTTTTTGAAATACCATAAAAACAGCAGTGAAATGCTGAAGACCTGCAGTAAAACTAAGTAAAAGAAAATTAAAGCTTTATAACAAGAGCAGCTCCTTTTCTGCAGAATTGGTCATATTTGCCAGAGATACTGCTCTCATACAACTATCGCTATTATCTTTCCTCATTTTAAAATTACTTTGAGGCATAAGAATAAAAAGAATAAAGATGATGAGTATTGAACGGTTGAGTCTAGACAATAGACTCAAGCTGGCCTTTGTCTTCTCTTGAGAGACCTTCTGAGATTATCTGATGCAGTACCTTTTTTTCTTTCTGAGAAATGGATGACTGAAGTCAGCAAATAATTTAGACAAAACCTAGCTTTCACAAGCCTAGTCAGAAGAATATTTCTCTGATGTTTTATTTTCTTTATAAGAATGGCTCTATTCATTTTATGCATTTAAATACAAAAAAAGTGGCACTAAAACAAGGGAGATCTTCCCTTTTGCTCCCAACAACTTCAAAAACCCAAACCTATTATATAAAACCAAATCAGACAGTATTTTCTCGTTTAGAATACTAGGTATTTTCTTAAACCTGAAGAACAGATGAATTATGACTGTTCATACCATCGTTTATATGAATTAGTACTTCTTTGCCACCCAGAGTATTATTACTAGATGCCAGAGATGAATGTAGAGACATGCAGAGACATGAAAGTGCTTTATGTATTTGCCAAGATTGTAATTTGTTGTATACTTAACATTCAAGACTAAAAATGCAAATACTGTTTTTCTTTAAAAAATTATGACTGATATTCACATCCCTAGAAGACAGCTTTCACCTGCTTACAAATAATCTGTTTGAAAAACAGAAACCAGAGCAGAGTAGGTCTGTAAGGCAAACGGACTGTTAATAATAATAATAAAACAAACAAACCAAACAAACAAACAATCAATTGAATGTATTTATATTTTTTCCCATTTTCAGTGTTAAAGATTAAAAGCCCACAAACTGTAAATAATACAAATTTTGAATTTGTAGTGAAAAATGAATTAAGTAGTTACTAGGGAGTTCACATATTTAAGACTCCGAGTGAGCCAGAGTCTGACCTTGGCATTGTCCAGCTGAATCTCAGGTTTAGTAATGTAAGACTGAATCATTCCTGGAGCAGTAGCTTGTGTGGTGCTTAAGGAGATTTTCCCCTGCTACAGCAGCTCAGAAATGAACCATTGCTCCACCAAGACGTTAGTACAAGGACATAATTAAAGTTCCTACTAAATGGAACAAAAATCAAAGTCTTCTTACATAATTAAGTATCTCCCACCCTGATTTTTAAGAAAAAGTGTCCAACTTGTCTAAATTACAGGCAAGATTTTGTCTTGTAAACTTACAAGCATAAAATTGCAAGGTGAACCAAACCAATATTTCTTTTAAATTTGCAACGTTGGACTCCTCAACACGCTTTCTCCTACATGTAATTTGAATGCAAAGTTCTCATTTTCCTAGACGCACCTTCCTTGGCCAGTGCTTCCGTCAATCCCATCAGGCTTTTATAATGATATTGTTATTCTAATGCTTGAGAGCATCCACAGGCAATAAGCAATGTATTGTAACACAGTAAGGACCAACTGAGACAGCTCTAGACATATTCTGGAGAGGTCTTTAAATGTTACCTATCCTTTGTTCCAAAACAGGCATTGTTTCTCCCATGCTTTAAAGGCTGATATGCATAGGCTTTCATAAGAAATCAGGCAATACAGTAGATTAAAGGACATAAAAAAACATATTAAAAGTCTGGTATAAATGTCTCTTCTTTAAAATTGAAAAAAACAAACCCAGTAAACCTTGTTTCCAATGAGATGTCAAAAAAAACCCCAATCATTTTACGTCTCAACCTCTTGCCACACATGCCAGAAGAAAGTTGTTACGCCACTGGTAATTTTTTTATTTTTATTTTTTTCTCCCAATTGAATAGAATTGAAATGATGTGAGAGTGGTTTTGATTTCCCCGAATCAAAGGTATGATTAAAAATTAAAGCCAAAGCTCCATTTTCCACATTTCTGAGTTAGATACGTACGATATGTGACATACGCAAGACTGTTTCATTGTGTGTGCATGCCTCAACATAAACTAACTCCATGAAGTCTATTCCCATCTTTGAAAGTCTCATAGATACAAGCCCTAGACACAGATCTATTCAGTTATTAAGTACCACACGGAAACCTTGCAGGCAATATAAAGTATTTTAAGACACTCTGAAGCAGGGTGCCTACACGCTTTGTACACCAGTCCGGTGTGCAGGCAGCAGACTGCAACACCACAGATGAGAAATGAGAAATTTTGAGGGCAATTGAGCACAATGAATTTTCACAGTGGATCAACACAAAGTCATTTAGAATGGGTATTTCTGAAGCACTGATACAATGAACACATTTACAGTGTTCAATGCCCCTAAAAATTCACCCTTTCACCTGTGGCATAGCTACTGCTGTGAGTGAATTCTTTGATAGTTTTTTTTTTAATGTATATTTATATGAGTGTGCATAGATATACATGTAGATACAGACACACGCATACCTTCAATGTATCAATCAGCTTGTTGGCACACTGTGAAAGAAAATATCTATTGAAATAGAAAAGCTTCACCGAGCTTTAAAAACCCTGATGCTTTTTGACTCTTTCCAGCTGCAAAGTAAATTCCATGGTAATGGCAAACCTCACTTCAAGAATACAAAACCCATAAAACTAGTGAGCTCCAGAAAGCTCTTTTATCTTAAAGAGAATGAGTGGGATGCTGTTATCCTCTCCAGTTCTTTTCTTGCATGTAAAATGATGAATTGAAGAGCGGGTCACCATCGGCTCCCTGTGCACACTTGTGACAAGAAGCCCAGCTATGGCGAGAGGGAGCTGCTAAACACTGTCCTTCAGCTTCCTACAGGTTTCCTGTTGTAGTTTATAGGATGACACACATACTCACTAATAGATTCTTATTTTTCTTTTGGATTTTTATATTTGAAGTAATTTGCGTTACTAAATAACAAACATCAGATCTGTACTTTTTACCATTCAGCTATTTCAGCTGAGCCTGTAACTCGTTTGTCAGTGCTGGGTATTTTAAAGCAAGCCTGTCTTTGCATCTACGCCTTGCTTTGGTCAATAGCTAATTATTATATCTGTAGGCATGGCAGCTATCAACAGGCAACACCATTCCAATGTTATTCTGCACCATCTCCATGCTTCTCTTCTCAGAGATGAAGTACCTTAAAGCAACCATCTTGTTTCTATTTCTGTGACCAATGCTGGTTATTTCTGAAATAACAATACATGCTTCAGTAATAACAAGTTATTTCCCCTTCCTTTGACTGCAGAATGAATTTGCCACATACTTCTACGTTAGTACTTTGAAGACCAGTCAAATTAACCTTTTGCCTGCGTAACAGCCTGCTGTCAGCGCTCTGTGCCCTTAGCACAACCTGTCAAAACAGTTAAGTACAGCAGAACTGGGAGACTCCAAGCCACCGTTTAGAGATTACATAGAGTTTTGGCACACATCTCTTCTGCTGTATGGAGGAAAGAACTTAGTACTTTTGTCTTACATAGGGGCTGCACACCAACCACAGGAGTTTCTTTTCACAAGCAAAACATTGAAGAATGCATCGCAGCATCACTAAAGCTGTTCTGAGAAGAGAGAATAGGTCTATACATTATTACTAAACTATTAGGTTGTAAATGATCACGATGTGATCATTCTAAGAGCAGGTGAATCCTCATTACCCTACTGTCCTTTCCCTTTTGACTTCTCCAGCCATCAGAAGGCTGCTGATGTGTTAAGCAGTAATGACACGAATGCCTCACACTAAAAGATAACATCTACTAACAAGAAAAGACACTTACTAAAATAGGGAGCTAGAAAAAGGATACTTAGCTTGATAGCTACAAGCTTCCAATGCCACCCCTCACTTTATGATACACATCTCTACGTTTACAATACAAACTTTAAGGTATTAACAAAAAAATCCTGTTTGATGTTTGACATCTTTTGAAAAAATATTGAGATCCCAGTGGTATGAACAGTGACGGAAAATAATACTTCAGTGACCACTAATTCTCTACAGTTATTTTCAGGAGTGGTGATATCTAACCCTTTCCTATTAGAGGGTTTTCTTTCACCTAGTAGCACCTGGAACAAAGCGGTAAGTAACCCTCCTAAATCTTGTTTCAATTTGTAAGGCTCTTGCAGTAGCTGCCAAAGGTGGTTCACTGAGGTATCTCCTTATCTGCACAAGCCAGTTTATAAAGTCCCTAAAGGCTCTCAAGATCCAAAGTGTCTTCAGGATATTGACAGGTATTCACTCATTGCGTCCTTGTACATTTAATAGCCTGATGCAAATCCTCAGTGCCAAGATGGAAATTAATCTGTGTGAATCTCAGCGATAGGCAAACACAGGCTGTCAGAAGCAATTGCAGTCAGGAATGGGAAAGCAGAACTTCATCTACAAAGCTGTTAGCTTTTTGACTTTGGAGTTCGACAGCTGAAATACGATAGGGAAGACAGTTGAGGAAATACAAAGTGTGTAGATTAAGATGCTATCATTTGTAGCAAATGCAGCATTCATTTCCACTGCCACCCCATTCCTGGGAGGATAATTTAAGACAGTTTATTTCTTGAGAGTCTCTGAGAGAGTTCTGAGATCTGAACAACCTTCATCAAGGGTCTTCTAGTTTTGTTTTTTTTCTCTCAGCTTACCTGTTGCTTTTTTCCACATTGGCAAATATCTGTTGATTCATACTAGGTTCTGTGCTTGAACAAACAGTACAATGAATCCTCAAATAATTTTTTTTTTTCCTTAACTGCTTTTGTAGATGATGAATATATTTTTGACAAGGTTCAAGGGATGAAAAAAAAATCAGAACGGAAGAGAATAATTTTGGTTGAAAGCAACCTCTGGAGCTCACCTAGTCCAACCTCCTGCTCAGAGTATGCCCTCCTGGAAGATGTTGCCCTGAGCCATATCCAGTTGGGTTCTGAATGTCTCCAAGGATGGAGATTCCAGAGCATTTCTGGGAAATTGCTTCCAGTGTTTGACCACCCTCATAGTGCCTCCATCTCTTCTCTGCTCTTTTCTAAGACACTTGCACTTTTGCAATTGAAAATCTCTTTCCCATCCAAAGGATCCTCCAAGTCAAGAAAAAAACACGCAAGTCTGAAATATATCAAGGTCCCAGAGTTCAGTCTTTGGAAACTTCTGTTGTAAAGGTTATTATGTCAGAGCGTCCTCCCAGGAAGGGCTGACAGAGGAAAAAATCTCAGGATACAACAGAACATACTGTGCAATGCTTTTCACAGCTCACTCCAATCAGCAACCAAGGATACAACCTCAATAAATTCTTAATAAGTTTACAAATGCTTAAACTACAGATGCTCACAGACCATTAATATCTAGCTTGCAGAATATTGCATGCAGTAGTATATGAACTTACTAGAGTCAAATAGAATTTATTTTCTGTACTCAATGCAAACACTAAAAGGAAGAATTTCAGATGCTGTCATAAAAATCAGTAAAAATACAGATTAGTTTAGCTGTCAACATTCCAACAATCTAGACTGTACTTATTTTAATATTTATATTCTGAAACTACTACAGAGATGCTGCTCTGAAACTGATACTATCATCTACTTTAAATTATTACCCTAATTCAGAACTTACAAATTCACTTTGTTGCAGCTGCCCAGACAAAAAGATGATAAGCTCTGTAAATTCTCTCCCCACACCATGAGAAACTAGGGTAAAATAGCAGATCCTATATTGTCGCCGTCAGCTTAATGAATGTAATCAAGGGACTTGAAGATACAGCTTGTGCTTCTCTGCAGAAACACCTCTTATTCCAAAGAGTGACCCATCAAAGACAACGGGGTAAAAAAGCGCCTTTGATTGCGATCACCCTCAGGACGTTCTCTGTACTTCTCAACCAGAGCTCAAGAAACTCCAGAATTGTCCACTAAGTTGGGGTTTTTTTTCATCATGTTGTTTCAGGGTTGCTGAGTAATTTTTGCAATTGGATTACAATTTGACAGTTAACTTGTGTTTTCATGAGATGAGTAAGAATTTGAAAAGAATTGTTATAATTTTCACTGAGTTTTAAAAAGGTTGTTTACAAGCAAGCACAGACATCCATTCCTTGTCTGCTTCAGCACTGTGTATTGTATCTGCATATTACTTGTTCAGATATTTCTGGTTTGATCTACTTTTAAGTGGCTTTTCTAACAAACTCCTTTTTAAAAAAAAGCATACTATAACTTACTAAGGTTAAATCACCTGGAGAAATTAGATTGAAAAAGAAAGTTGTACTACCTTAGACTATAGTAAGCCTCTCTTAGTATGGTAAGGTTACCTTTCTCCACAGCAAATCCAGTCAAACTTCATGTTGGTCATCTAAACCAGTTGTGACTGGGATTTCAGTTGCTGACTCGACTCAAATCTTCACATTAAAGTCTACCTACAAAATCGTTAGCTACAAACAACGCGCAGTGCAAGGCGTTACAATGGAAAGCAAATAGATGCAAGGAGACGAAACCATTGTAATATCTAATTGCAGTTAGCAGCTTTTCTATTTCTTCATGCAGCACTCCCTTCCTCTTTTGGAGAACACAGCAGAAATAGTGCCCACCTGTCCTCCTCTCCAACTATTATGGCTTATGTTGCAGCCAGGGGAGATGGGAAAGCTCAGTGAGGGAGTGACATACAAAAAACGAACCATTTTTTATATTGCTATAAAACCAGAAGACAGTATAAAGGCAGCGCGATGCCAGCTAAACTGGCGTAGTTGACAGGTATATGGATTGAAAATACGCTGGCAATTAGAAGCCTTGGCTAAAAAAAAAGCAAACATATACAACTTTCAAAACTATGCTACGACTGTCTACACGTTTCAGCCGTCTCAAAGCTTTGACATTGACTCGCAGCTGGCAAGTAAGGAGGACCTGCCCTGGAAGGGGATCCTGCATGGTTTCTCTCCGATCTAACAACCCCCTTTCTCAGTACTCAAAAAGGATCAAATACCTTTTACTTCAAGGACCTGATCTTGAGCCGGAGGCCCGAAGGAAAGGATTAAGCACTCTTACAACAAAGGCAGCAAGTATGAACGTTAGTCCTTCTCTGGCACCAAAGCAGCTTTCATGGGAAAGGTGCTCGACATGGATGAAGTGTTCAAGAATCACCTGCTCCCTCCTGCTCTTCCTGCTGGATCTGTCCTAACGAACGAGAGCCCCGGCAGCGGCCGCAGGCGTTATCTTCCTACGGCTCTCTGGTCCCATGCGGAGACCTGGAGGAGCTGCAGTCTCAGGCTGTCCCCAGCATCTGCAGATAGAAGTCCTGATGGAGAATAACGAAAGTTTTTTCCAAGAATTCTTACATTTTCATATTTTTTGAAATAGGCAGGCAGGGGATTGAATGGGGTTTGGAGGCTTCCGAGGGCAAGAAAGCAGGTGATTCAGTCAGGACTCGGGGGCATGCTGTACACTGCGAGGTTGAGGTTTTATTTCCTCCTCTGGTAATTTGTCAAACGGATTGTTATAAGGAGTTACAGAATCAAGAAATGTCAGACAAATACAGCACAGCTTTGAAACCTTTTGTGATAAAGCAAAAGTAACAAGTATAGTTACAACAGCTGCATGCACAACTGTGTTTCCAAGGCAACAACTCACAATCCTAACAGCTATAAAAAATCCTATACACCATGGGGGACTTGGGAAATTAGGGAGACTCCAGCTAAAATAGAATATAGAAAAACGGACTGAAGCAGAGAAGCAGCAGGAACACTGAAATTACGAAACTCATGCTGCTTTTAACAGCTGCAGCCTGAGAGTGCCTCGGCAATGTTTTGGTGAAGTCCTGGCCTCCAGGTCTATCACACCGGTTTCCCTTTGACTCCCAGGTTCCAGATTGTCCACTCACCAGTGCCTTGGGAAAAAAAACCCCACAAACTACTAGCCTAAAATTGGCAGTACAGTTACTGTCACTGTGTTTACTTGCAAAGCAATGGCACAATCCTGCCCCTGCTTTTTGCTGGCTTAAGCGCCTAGCCTATTAGCAAACCAGCGCACTGGGATAAACTAGTACTTTGGAATCTCTTCATGGAAAGAGCAGCCAGAGGGAAGCCGGGCCACGCAGTGACAACGACTGCCTGCACGATTCCTAGAGTGCAGAAAGACAAATAATTTCTAGTTACATACGTACAGCTACACCAAAAGCTAGCTTTGTAGCAGAGGCTCATTGTAAGTAGCATAGGTATCTCTTAGATGCACTGGATTATATGTCATGTAACTGGGTATGCAGGCGTGCAAATCATAAACAGAGAAAAGTAAACTTAGGGAATTAAAACCATATAATTAAACACTATATATGGATGTTTGGTAAGAATTGCCAATTTAAAAAGACAACAGGCATATATCTCTCCTCCAAAGCATTTGAATTTGCAGTGTGAGGATTAGGATGGTGCAAAATCAAGTTAGAGAATTTAACATATATAATTACTAGCACTGGTAGTTGGTACACAGATAAAAATATCCTGGACAGGTAAATAGGCACCAGCCAGCTTTACATACTGGTAAACAGGAGTCTCCTCTGTTCCAGTTGTGTGAATCCAGGGCAATAGGACTGAAATCAATAGTTACTTTGCGTTTAAAGAGAAATAAAAGTACATCTTTGTTCAACGCTGTTGCAGAACCATTGGCCATGTTTCTGTGCCATTGGATCAGCTCTACGTTCAGTCCCTCCAATTCTTTTCATCTAAACTCAAGACACTAGTTCTGTCATGCCTTACTGGTTAGTGCAGCATTACAAATATTTGATTTGCACGATTTGCATTTTTTGCACATAGTGAAGTTCCCAGGTAAATCCTAACACCCCCTCCCTTTCATATCACCATTTCCTGCTGCTCGACAGTGCTCAGGACAAACAGTGCAACTTGATCATGGAGCGCATTTCTCCTCTCTTAGTAACATTTCCTATATAGGTGCTGATCAAAGACTAAGTGACAAACTCTGTATCCTGATCCTACTTCCTTCTTTCATCAGATGAGTATAAATAAGAGATGACTACAAACATCTCTGCAGACATACCCGGGGAATTTTTAGATCAAGATCATTGTTTTTTTTCTTTGTTATTTATGTGAGTAAAAACAGATTTTGATTGCAAGGGAACACTTTACAAAGATGGCTTTAGATTGACTAATGTGAGCTGTGATCTCTTCCATAGCTTTTTTCTGTTCATATCCATTTTCATTTTAACAGTGATATCTGAACCACAAGGAATGATTCATGACTTCAGGAATCATGACAGTGGCAGAACCCAGGCCAGTGCTTCCAGCCTACTCAAGCACTCATATTTTGATGGTTAAAAGCCTTCAGGGGTACATTCACCACTGTATATATTATATACTTATTCTAGAGTGAAGGCAGGAAAGCAGGACAGTGTATATATGCTCTGCTGAAAAGAGCTAATTTTCATGAGCTAATGAAGTGACTAGTGAATTTTAATGCTTTGTGAAGCATTAATCACTCATTTCTATTAAAGTATTGAAGATATTACATACTATATCATAACCTCTACACGTTCAGCAATACAAAAGCCTATAAAAAGAAACATGAACATAGACTTAATGGAACGTGTGATTTTTCCACAGTCTTCACTGCACTGTTTTCTAATACGTTTGTTAAAAATGGGACTGAGTTGTGGTTTGCAGGTTGAGTTTGCTGTCCCGTCCCCAGCGTGCCCTCGTCCCCTGACGCACTCGGGTCGGTACTTAGGTATTTCCACACAACCCAGAGCTCAGTCTGGTCACAGTGAAGCTAAAGAAAAAGACCCTATAATCCCAGTGGCAGAGGGCTTGGACCCACTCTTTCCAGGAAATATTGGCGTTCAAGAAAATACAAATGGACTAGGAAGCCCCACCTCCCCGCAGTGAGAACAGATTTTTGCCTTTTGTACCGAAGGTATTGTTAGCAGCTCAACACAAGGGGAAATATCAATAGGTTCTCTGAGAATCAAAGCGGCCTGTATATAACAACGCTTTTGTCTTTGACGATAAAGCTAATTGTTCTCTACTTTCTAAAATGCCTCTGTGTCTCCTATAGATTTTCCATACATTATTTTTCAGCCACTTCCACTGGACAATGTAAAGCTTTCTTAGCGTTGTAGTCAATAAATGAAAATATAAAAGTCTTTATTTACACTACCAGACAGGGCTCTAATGCAGTCCTTGTAGTGCAATACATCACAGGTCTATAGCTTGCCTTAGGGTTTATTCTCTCTCTTACACAACTACAAATGGGTCTAAATCAAACGGAACACCTGGAGATTTTCCAGTCATATTTTCCTATCCTAAATGAGTAGATGTCGCTCTACCTGTCATATACCCAAGCCATACAACAGTGAGTAACAGTTTCAAAGTATTAGGGAGAAAAGGAAACAGTCATGCTGGCATATCCTCCCATTTGTGCGATACAATAATTTGTGCTGACATTTGTTCTTTTGTATTTACCAAGAAGAAAAGAACGAACACATTTTTAATTGCCTGTACCCTTCAAATAGAAGGAACCCAACTTGTTCTAAATAAATAAATACAAGTAACAGTAACTACTTGCAAAAATTTTAGAATGAAATAGCCCTAAGCCTTTCCAGCAGCATCTGCACAGATTGAACTAGATTAGATGCTAAATCATTTTCACAATTCAGATACTTGATATTTTATCTGTTTAATAGGTTCCCCATTTCTTTTCTCTTTACAACTACTACAGCAATTACAAGTGCAGTGAATATTGATATGACATAAAACCGAGTAATTTTTTCCTCACACTGATTTTAAATATGCAATAGATATTTAGACACTACTAGTGTTGTGAATAACACATTTCACCAAGATAAACGATAAGACTGTGGACAAGAGGTGGCTGAAATGTCAAGCATAACAAGTCCTCAACAATAAGGACAGGCTCAGGATAAAAAAAGACAGACACACATGAAAGAGAGAGAGATATTCCAGGGAGTGGAAGATAAAAATTCATTCTTTCAGCATCTGAAAACAAACTACTTCAAACTACTACAAGCTACCTACACACCTGATTTCTTCAGGAAAAAATCCAGACATACCCACAATTGTCAAACAAATGCAAGATGATTTTCAGCCACAGGGACACAGCCATACTGTCAGACACACACGCACCGCACACCAGCTCTGAACGCCGGTCTCACCTGAAGCTTGTAGGGAGAACTTAAACTGTGAGGACTGTGAGTGTGCTTCCTTTGCTTTTTCACATGGTACGTTAATGCATACCTATTTGTGTGTAGCTTTTCTTAATTTCAGCTAATAATTAGTGTTCTGAGACACATTAGGGATGAAATCAGTTGGGAGGCTTGATTTATGTATGTTGTTTCAGGGTAATGAATATAGCCTAGCAAGTACACACTATAAAATTAAGAAAGAAGGGAATATTAAAAGGTGAAATTTGGGTGAATTTCATGAACATGTAGTAGAAATGCACTTTGTATTTAAGAAAAACTCAGTATCTTTTCAATTTCAACTCGCGTCAACCAATACTTTGTCCTCCCCAGTAGAATGTGAAATTTTGATGCATGATCTCATATACAATATCTACAACTTGCACAAATTTCCAGACCAAGTTACAAATGACGTACAATTTAAAACACAATGTACTTTAATTCAACCTTCTCATTGCTACTGATTAAGTCATATACTTTTATTTATTTATTACGACTGGACATGAAACCAGAAAACGAGAGCCTGAACACCAAGTTACTTTACCATTCCTTTGCAAATTAAATGTGTTTTCTTCCATGGGTTTTGTTTTTCTCTATATTGAAAAAGGTACCTAGTCATATTCTAAACATGTGCTGATTATTTCCCAGACAAATTATTTAAATAATCAGAAAAATATCAAAACAAAAAATTTACATTCTGGCTACTGAAAAAAAAATATGCACTTTTTACTAGCCATGCCTTGTACAATTCAAGTTTCCCAATTGTTTTATTTGGGAATTCTAAGAACTCCCGACAACTGATGCACTTAACCAACAAACAGCACAAACTAGTAAACAGTGTAGAAGAGCTTAGGTTGGATCCTAAATAACTGTATTATTTTACTCTCTCTACAGTTCAATGACTGTGATGTCTTGCATCTCATTTTGATTAATGAAATCTAGATTTTTGACATATTCACAAACAGTCCTTGTTCTTTGCAATATTTTGTTGCTTCCAAATTGGCGGTTGTGGAAAGACATTGTTTTATTGTTACAGCTGAAATCTGTTAAATGATTTTAATGAATGGTAAATCAGTTTTACTATGTAAGGTCTTTCCTTTATCCCATTTTACTTCCCCTGCCATGCAAAGGAAAGGCTGCAAACCGAACACATTCTTGTCTCATACCCTCCCACAACCCATCGCTTGCTGTGATGACAGAAATTATCCATGTTATCATATATATATATAAAAACACATGTTTTTAGACACACACCATCAATTTATATACACATGGATGAAATAACAAGAAATAATGTTTCTAAGGAGTCACCGAAGCAACCTCCAGTTGCTCATGCTATCCCATGTATCTTCCAATAATTCCATGGGGCAATATCCTGATACATAAACCCATTATTTATAATGGTTAAAGACAATTTCCCATGGTTTATCTGTTGCAGATTCTAGCTGATAAATCTTGCCACCTTGTGCCACTTGTGGATCATCTTCTCTTTGACACTTTGACAAAAAGCATAATTACTGTCTCCCTGCTGCATTCCCTCCTGTTTGTAGCTGCTGGTCGTTGATTATTCCATGCAAATTCCACTTTCTAAAGGCACTTTCTTCACTGGGAGTCCATGCTGTCCCAGGAATAAAGGCAGTCAGAGTTCTTTGCCGCTTCTTAAGGTTTGAGAAGTTTCAGAACTACAGCTGAGCTCCGGCTGCCAGTCAGTTACAAACACAATTGCTGAATACGATTCTTGTAGCTGGACTCAATGAGGCCCATGAGATTTACAGGAGAGTTTAAATTTCTGAATTTGTGGTAAACAATGCATTCCCATTATCCAAATTAGTTTGTCTGAATACCTAACAAAGTATACATTAGACAGAGTTGTGACACTAATTTTCTAATTGTTTTACGCATGGGAATAAAAAGAAAAAAAGTGCTCTAGAACAAAATTCCTGGAAATGTACCAACAGCCACAATGAAATTGTCATTCATCTTTGCATCTACAAGGAACAAAAAAGTAAACTTCTGAACCTGCTCCAGCCACCTGAATGAATCTTGTTGATAACTTGCCTGCATCCTTCACGCTATTCTCTGCACCTCAAGTCTATGCATCAACGTTAAGTTGGTTGTTTCAGTTTCGGCAGCACCTTGGCTCTGGGACTGTTCTTTTGTTCAGCCCAAAGACTGAGCTTAAGTGTAATACTTTGTTTTTCAAAGAACTATGTCTATACCTACTTAAAAAAAAAACCAAAACCAACACCTCTGACCTTATTGTGGCTCTCGACATTACCTTCAGCTCCTGTTCAAAGGAAGGCTTCTTTATTTTCTCTTCATTATTCCCATTCTAAATTAAAGGCAGCAGTATAATGCAGTTTCTAAACATTTATCTATAATCTGCATCTTTCCGTGCAGTTAAAAACTTTCTGAATTCTGTTCTTTCAGGAATGTAATTTCAAATCTATGTTCTTTAGAAGCAAAGCAATTTCACATTAGCTTCAATACTGCTTTCAATAATCTCATGTAGCACATATTTACTTTCCTTTAGCACTAACCCCATTCTTCCCACAATCAAATTGATTCTGTATTTTGAGATACAACTTTTCCACCACCGTTTCCTTTTTACTCTGTCATTGTCAACAGTAACTTCACCATATAAATAAAATCATGCCTTGTGCACCGATATCTGGAAACTGACTGCTAATTGCTGCATTATTAATTGCTAAGTCAACTAGTGGCAACAGGGAATCCAACTGCTGTCTCTGGAGGGCCAAAAGGATTGTCAGAGAAGTAGCTTTTTTTTGTCAGCGGCTCTGTTTTCTTTCTTTCTGGGAATGCAGTCTACATTGTTTTCCTGAAAACATGCAAGCGGTGACAGAATACAAAGAAACCCTACGCAATGGACTCAGTACGCTCTAAGAGAAGCATACTTTAATTAGATTATGTTACTAGACTTGCTTAGTAACGACTATTGAAGGCACAGAAGAAGAATGCTACAACTATAATTATAGTACCTGACAGACCAACAAATTAAGTACTAGATACCTCCAAATTTACCAAGCTTTTCCTTTCCTGTCTTTCTACTGATGCAATATTTAAAATGCTTCACAGATTCATGCATGTGCAGCATGACAATTGATTGGCACAAGGTGATTTGTTTTCCTGAATGATGCCAGTATGATCGTCACTCACAGTCTTTTATTGATCCTTGAAACAAATATCATCCTGTACTGGTTTCATTAGACAGGCGCTCTCTTGTTAATTACCGCTCACTCAAATCTTTTGGTGTTTCATTAAGGTGAACAAATTGGAAGAATTAAATAAACAATCCATGTCAGCTGCCACCGTGGCCTTCTCGTTCCTGGTCTTTAATTCCCCAGAATGCCAATAAGGAAAGGGGTTTTTTCCCCCCTTTCTTTTTTTCAGTATTTCTGACATCAAGTCACAACAAAGTGGTGCAATGCACCATAAGAATTGACTAAATCAAGTTGGAAAATACTCTGAAAGACTTGGCTGACTACATCCCAAATCCTTTTGGACTTTAGGGAGAGTTCTTCTACCTAACTGCAGATACATGCAGTTTCATCAGCTTCTCTGCAACAGATCAAAAAGAGTTGTTTTCCTCTATTCACAAGGAAGAGAGTGAAGGACTAAACTGCAAAAATAATTTGTATGGAGATTTCCAAAATGAGTAGTATTAAATTGCTCTGATAAAAACATTTGAAAATTGGTTTTGCAGAAAAAAAAAATTACTTTTGCATTTCATTTACAAATAAAATAAGCATTTTTCCTCCTGATGAGTACAATCGGGATATCTGAAAAAAAGGGAAGAGTAAAAAATTTACTTATTCCCTACACTGGCTATAACCGATTTTGGAAGGTTGTAAAACACTAGCCATTGGAATTAGAGAGCATTCCCTGTAGTCAGGAATACCTAATACAAGCTCAAGATTCAAGATGATTAAGAATAGCCAGGGCACTTTTTACTAATGAATCCTTTACTCAGTGTGTTCTCAGGCTTCTGGAAATGTCCAAATCTCCCTAAGCATATTTAGCAGCTTTATCGGTATTAATGTAATGATTCCCACACCTCTTTTCATTGCACTGTCACCCAATCACTAACAGATTTCCTTATGACCTGCAGTGAACCACTAGAAAAACAGAAAGCAGCAGAATTCAGAGGAAGCTGCTATTTTTCAGTATTTTCCTAAACCCAGAAACATCTGAAAATAATTCAGCTGCTGCTTAAGTGCCTTTTTCCCCTGTTCTTTTCACTTCCTTACTAGCTTGCCCTCCCCCCAGGACACAACCTTTGCTGAAAGAAACCTCAAGACCATCTAGACCTAAGCTGCAATAAATAATGGACCAGGAGGGGATCTGGGCAAAAGTCCACTTTCTTTTTTCAAGATAACCACACTCTGTGTCATATTTACACTGAAGAAAGTGAGAGACAATAATCTTAAGATGTAAACCAGAGAGATTTTTGACATCTTGAAGCAGACAGTGACTATTTTGAACCTACGCTTTTGGTTTTGGGCTTTTTGGGGAGGCACTCGTAGTTTTCAGCAAACTTCTGCTCATTTTCAGAAGGATAAAGCAGAAAACCCAAGAATTACACTGATGAGCACCACTATCAGTTGAAAGCTGCAAGAATTAACAGCAATATTAACAGACATTTAAACAAACCGGAGACCAAAGGAGCACAACTACAAAGTGAGGTTGTAAACACGGATTTGCCGTCTTGCCTTCCTCCTCTATCCCCCTTTCACTCCCCTTTCTCTTCAGTTTTCTATCTTCTACTTGTCTTTATCTGAAAGGGACCTATCAGCTATTATGTGGCTGACTGGTAGGGATGAGACTGCCAAAATGTGACAGCCTTATCTACAGCACAGCCCTGCAAATTGCCAACCATTGATCCAGCAGTCTGTGCCAGCTGATCAGTGCAAAGCTGTTTTGATTTCTTTTCTTCTGGGAAAGAAATGAACTACTCTGCCAGCAGCCACTATCCTGCCAGTGCTATTCCCCAGCCAAACAAAGGGCCTGAAAATTAGAATTTAGTTAGATGAATTAACATGACATCCCTTTCTCCTCACTTGATTTTTGCTGTATTACGGATGTTGCATCCCATTCTGAAATGCGAGGAAAAACAATACAATTGATTATAATAATTTCTCTCCAGGCTTTATGTACATAAATGTCTTCCAGGTACATAGTTTAGCATTGCCAGATCCCCATAACCTTATATCACAGGAGCTTTTCAAAGCAGTCTTCCTCTATTATTACAATCAAATTTCACTACTGAAGAAATTTCAGCTAGTTATGTCCTATTACGAGAAGGAATAATATTTTGCTTAGTTTCTTCTCCCCAAATGACGTCTTTGTGGGATCATTTGAAAAACTGTATTTATTTACCTCTTGAAAAGAGATAAAAAGAAAATGAAAAAGGCAATCTCGTTGTGCTGGTTTTACATCTACATTCTATAGGTTATATACATTTGTCCCTCCAGTCTATAACAACCATACAGAAATAAAGAATGTGTGTATGCTTCAACACACAGAACAGGCTAGATATACCCAAGAAAGATCAACAATATCACTTTCTTGGCTAATTTACTCAAAATGGGGCATTTCGTAGCTTCTCTCTTTTTAACTCTGAAATCTACATATTCTTTTCATGGGCAGAGGTCCATGAATAGATTTTTATTTCTTTTTTGATATCAATCAGTGACTTTGCTGAATGAAATAATAGCCCAAAGGCTGGCAAAGAAGAACTTGCTGACAGTGGAATCAGAAGAGATTTGTAACTGAAAAGATATAGTGTCAGTCCTGAAGCTTTGACTCCTGCTTTAATATACAGCAAGATTAAGTGGAAAAAATAAAATTCAAATGATTTTGTCTCTTTTTACACCAAATTGCCTATCAAAACTGAAAGATTTGTTTTTCTTCCTTTTTTTTTCCCCTGAAGCATTTCTGTTTCATCCTTCAAAAATTCTTCATTTTATGTCATCATTTCCTTTCCTAAGTATTTCTCAGTTTAGCTAAACTTTCTGCAGAGGCATGCTTTTAATGGATTTGATTTTACCTCTGCAGACACCTTCTGATCATTTCCTATTTTATTCTGAATTCCTGAAATATTTCCTGGAACTTCTGACTGACTTCATTACAACGTTTTGTTAAGTCAGAATATTTATCAACCTACACAGTATGTTGCAAAATTAGCAGAGTATTCATTAAGCCCTTTCTAAGTTCCCAAATTGTGGTGGAGCCTATGAGGAAACCCACCCCTTCTTTCACGTTGCAAAAGATTTGTTGCCACTTCACTCAAAATAAAGCATTTTATATTGATGGACATCTTCTGGCTCCAGGCAAGTCTAAATCTGTATAGCCAGCTCCAAAATGTAACATCAGAAAGGAACTCGCACCTCTCATTACATCAGAGAAAGATGTAAAATATGCATCATGGCAGCTGAACTCTTCAGAGGAAACTGGATTTGTCACACTTTATAACACTTCTTTCCCACTGCTGCGTTACCTTTACTGAACTTCAGTGTATGGGATAAATCAAAGGGGACACAGGCAGTCAGTGGTCCACAGGCAACCATTAAGTAACATTAGTACAGCCTTCTGCAAACACAAAGCGCTATGCAAGTCCTAAAGAATATTAAAATGCTTTTTATCTTGATTCCTCTGGGCAGACTGGAGTGAGATCTCATTCCTGTCCTTCTGGGAAAAACGTTTTTAGCATTACTGCAACGCTGGTTTTAATTCCTCTTTTAGATGTTACTCATGCTTCTCCCCCCTTTGAGTCTGAAGTCTTCATTACACTTAGAAAAACACACAAAAATACAAAGATGCTGTACCAATAAAAAACACTTGAAGAATGAAAAGCCATGCAGAAAAAGAATGAATTACTAAAAGATTAGCGTACTAATTAGCAAACATAAGCTAATTCATACTGGTAACACATGAAGGAAATAACTTCCCTCCAGTTCCCCTCAGTAAGAAGTACAGACTGTAAAATCTGCTGCAATTGTACAAGTTATATTCTGCCTGACCACTATGTAATGCTAGATGGAAAAAACATCATCCTCATCTAAATAAAGCAGTTACAAAAGACTTAACTGAAAGCACATGAGTAGCTGAAATTAAAGTATCTAGTTAACCAAAATTAAGTGGGCGTTTAAGTGCTAACTTAGATTAACATAATTTTACTAATTTCTCATCTTGGTATCATCTTTCTGGATATTGGAGAAGCATCAGTTTATAGCTCCATGGGAATACCAAGTCTGGAATCACTGCATCACTTTTAATTTCTCATTAGGATTTTATTTGCTGACTGCAGATGTGATGGGCTTTAACTGCAGCCTATACTTAAGGGTTCATGAATCAGAGTAAATTGCAATTACAAGTTTTCTTCCACTTTCTTTCCACTACTTCTTGCATTGGTCTCAACCATGCCAAAAAAAAAAAAAAATCTTAGCCAGCCAGAAAACTCTTACCATAATAAAAAAAGTCACTGACTGACTACAAGCAATTTGCTGAAGGAAAGACTCAGTCAGAACCAGTGGCAGAAAGAGAGAAGAGCAACAGAATCGAAGCCAACATTTGACGAGCTGAAGGCCTAACAGCCTATTGACAAAAGCGGGCAATCCCAATTAACAGCAAATTACATAAACAAATGAATGTGGAGTTCTGAATTCGAGACTGCGTTCATCCTCTGCCTACTTACAAAATTAAGATTTGTTGAAAGCCTGGGTCAGGAACTTTCACAAATCATATATCAAATATGCCGTTCTATGCTTCTTATTTATTTGGAAAGCCTCGCAAAGCCTTATTATACCGATTATTTAGCAAAACAACATGACAATTAGAAAAATAAATTAAAATAATAGTGTGCAAGTTTCAGACATGAGTGAGAATATCATCAATCCACGACTTCAACACAAAGAATTAGAAAAATTATTCACTTAGTGTAATTTTTAATGATCTTATACTTCACAGAAAAAATTAGTGAGACAGACTAGAAAGAAAAAGGGCTAGAAGAATAGTGCTGTAAAATGAAGATGCAACCGGCCATCTTTCTACTTGTTTCAATATCACTTCTGCTATTTCTTCAAAGCCTAACAACTCTGATTTCGCATACTGTATCATAGGCAGCTACTCTAATTTTATGCTACTTCACAGTGTACTTGTAACCTTTACACTCATCGCAACTACTAGTTAGGTATGAGGTCATCCACAAACTATGTAACAGACCATCATGCTGCACCACCATACTATTTGGTGTCTGAGAACATTTGACAAAGGCAGGAATGAGATCATGCTCCTGCTATCATATCCAGAGTCCGGAGCTGGTGCAAAATCCTGAGACCTGCTTCTGTTTGGAGCATTGATCCCAACCGGTTCCACAGCCAGAAGGAGACAGCAGTCATTAACCCGCATGAACTCTCATGTCTACTGAGTTTCCCTGGTATTAAAGGCTCAGAAGAACAGAAGCACAGAAGTAATATTGAAGTCACTTTATTTGCATGTGGGCAGAAAAATCATTTTGGCTCTCCAGACGTTTCACATTCTGTCCTGTTTTAGAGAAAATACTTGATGCGAACTACCTGTAACTCCACAGGTCCTTCTTTACACTGACCTTGACTGTAAAGAAAGGACAAGCCGATTCCTACCTTGCTTTTATTACCTTTAACCACTATACTATTCTGTCTACAGACACAAGTAACTTTGGCGTTTTCCATTTCTGTAATGTCTGTTTTCCTCTTCAGGATTAATATATATACACACTCACTCTGACTGCACACACATAAACCTCCACAGATACACACACAAATACATAGAAGCCTGCTGGTGTTGTGAATTCATCCACAAAAATGAAATTATGAAGATAAGATTTCTAATTAGTTTAACACTGGCCTATCTTTCTCTTTGCTCCCCTTGCATCCATGAGCTCCTAATGAGGCTCTGGGAATACAGATCACTACAGAGGCTCTCCAGTGGGCTCCCAGTGCACCCCAGTGAAAGAACAGAGCTTCTCTCCGTTACAAGTTTCTGCAAACAGGACAGAGAAGATAAGTGTACTGGGGTCATGAGCCCGGACTTCTGCAACTGCCAGAATCCTTCAGGCTGCAGACGAGCAAGGGGAGGGATCGACAGCAGCGAAAAGAAGTGCAGGGTTCTGCGTGGGAAAGTCAGCCCGTGAGAAATACGGCCTGCTCAAAGGGGGTAGCACTGGGCTGCTGAATAAAATGGTTTATTTTTCCTTTTACAGGCTTGTAGGAAGAAGGTGAATCGTTACAGGGAGCCGACCTCTGCTAGCTGCTACCCATTCCTAACCCTCATTACCCACCGGAGCACGAAACCTGCTGACGCGCTCCCGGGCCACAGGATAACGGCCCTGCCACAGGCAGAGACAGCCCTGATTTAACCACACCGTTGGACGAGGTTCTTGTAAGCCATTATTCCGCTGACTAAAAAACTAAGAAAGATTTTCACATTTCAGAAAGATGAATGCACCACCTGTGCTTAAAACACTCATGGTGTGGTCTCTGCTGAGAAAGATCTATCTAAGATATACTTCTTATCATCGCCCATTCTTATGGATACCAGCTTTAAAGAAAGTTGAATTCGATGTTTCAAGTTTTCCTTCCCCTTGAAGGGCTGCTGCCATCCCCACTTCAGTTTTCTAGCTGATTAGGATTACTTCTCCCAGCATTCTGCAGGTACAGCCTCCCAGCAAGAGCCAATGATGTCTGTGCTGGTCTACTAATATCACATGGCAGCTTTCCTTTTGTTCATTCACAGCTTTTCCACGAACTCATGTCATGAAATGATGCAATTTTTCAGCACTGCCTACTAATTAGTTTACACCCCAAAGCCGAAGGAGTAAGAATCTTAGTAAACAATCTCTTATGTAATTAATAATTTTATTTACATGCTGCAAATATCTAATCCTTGCCAAATCTAAGCTATTTAATTGATGAGGTTATGTTGTGTTAAATGCCACATTTCTTAATATAGTTTTCATTCTTCTTCCCTTCCAATATTTGAGATATGAACAAAGTGCACTAATGAAAAATGAGCCAGAACCACTTTTGTAAGAGGAGAAACTACATACACCATGTCTGTCCAGCTCCTTGAAATCAGGAGTCAACCTGGACAAGCTACAGCATCAACACTGTGAGCGACAGAGTGTGGATTTCAAGCTAGCTGGTGTGTGTATAAGTCTCTATTGCAAAGTTGGATCATCTTTATTGGCTGGAATGAGTTTATCCACTGGTAACAGCAGCCCTTTACAAAAATGTAAAGTCATGTACCAAACAGTACCTGGTCAAACCAACAGTGACCAAGCTTGACCACAGCAAGATCCTGTAAATAAGTCTATTGTCAAGGAGGAACAACACTGCACGACACACTCGCACATCAACGCTGATTTTTTATTTCAATTGCTATACATGTGTTAGAGCCGTGCAAAATCTGCAATTATTCCCAGCACCATTTATTTGTATACGAAGCCCTGGATCAATCTGTTATTTAAATAACACTCAGCTCCAGACTTCTCTATATATCAGACACCTTTCAAATTTTGATGGAGGGAAAGAAAAGGCAAGAAATAAACAGAGTTTGACTCAATTCAGTGGAAATGTGACACATATCAATAATGGGGAGGGAAATTTATCTTAAAATTACTACTGGGTTTGACAGTATAATATATACATAAGATTTATTTCCATCTTTTTCTCTGGAATATATTGAGCTTGCAGTGTTTCTACTTAAACTTATTCATGTGGTTGCATCTGTTCCTCTCTTGAGTAAACTACAATGATTCCCTTTTAGCTAGAAAATTTCTGCAGAGAGGCACGTTTGTGGATTTCCGTGAACAATCCTGAAAGATTCATGCAAGATAGAAAATTCACCTTTTTGAAGAGGCCAGCATCAAGCACTTTTATCAGTAACATCTTCTTGGCTGTAATTCAGAATGTCATTTATGACAAATATCCAAATCCCTTTGATATTAAAAAGTAATACCCTACTGAGGTGAGCCACAGTTACACAAGTCTGAAGTCTGAAGCAGTCTAGGTCTCATTTACGAGAAGGTAATGGCCGTTTCTTACCACCAACAGATGGGAAAGAGAGAAGGTTGGAGTACGAATGAGGAACATCCTTAAAACTAGAAGCACAGGAACCAGGACCACAGAGTACATATAGGTATATTCTGTGTCCAAAATCAAGCTGCCTTCTTATATACCTGTTAAAGTTTCAGAGGTACAGAATTCAAAATAGCTATGAAGCCAGGCAATTAAGAAAAAAAATAATCTAGACCTGGTATTAAATACATTCCACAGAGAAACAGCATTTTGCATTTTAGCAAATACATTCGCCTTGCTACTCAATGGTTTCATAAGTTACCATTAAATAATGGTAATTATTTGCCATAGCAACTGTAACAATATATAATTTATATATAGTTTTGAGCTGTAACGATAGGTCCATTTCATTAAGTAGCACAGCTAACATACAATGAAAATATCTGTACTTCCAATCAAACAAGAAGAAACGTGTTTGACAACAGGGAGATGTGGCTATTTGTCATTATTTTGCAAAAACCACTTAATCATCTGTTTTTCTCCAAATCAGAGTGTATTTCTGTTATTTATTATATTAAAGCAGATCAAAGCATTAAGTTCAGTAGGAGGATACAAAGTCATTAATTTAGACGGTTGCCATTTAGCTTAAAAACAACCAAACCTCAAGGTAGTTTATGTAGAAATATTTAAAGGCACATGTTTAAAAAAAAACCAAAAAACCTTCAGAGTTTTTTATCCATGCCCTTTAGCATGTAGAAAAATTTACATTAATACATTAATTTCACCACTAGTGGCAAAACTAGAAAAAACACATTTGGAAAATAAACCAGAGTCCTGACATTTCACTCAGATCTTTTCCACCTAGCTTCCTATATGTCTGATTTTTCTTCCTGCTCCATAGAAGCCTCTTAAGAAGGAAATCTATTTTATGATAAATGGACCGGAAAACCTGATCCAGACGCTTTCAGTTTTTTTCCACAGTTACACAAATCTGAGCCTGTCACTGCTGTGGGAGGGCTGGGGGAGTACGGAAAGCTGCTACCGTGGTGCCAGAGCACATCATATGCATTGAGCATTGCAAACCTGAGACAAACCTTTGAATCCACCACAAGAATCCCCTGATGGAAAATGAACAAGAAGAGTGGAAGATATTCAAAAGCCCTTAGAGATTAGGAAAAGGAAATGAAGGATTAAAGGAAAATAAAGGGTTGGGAGAAGGCAGGCAGGTTTGATGGAAATGAATAAAGAGGTTGGGAAAATGGAAAGCAAAAAGCCGAAGAAACCCAGCAGTTCAACCTCAGAAATACACCCAGGCAGAGAGACAGGCAGAGTCCTGTGCCCGTCTAGTGGACTGACAGCAAAGAAGTGAACAAGCAACCCAAGGACGAGAAGGTGCAACAGATTTACTGAGCGTTGTTGATAAATTACCGTAGCTCTTCATATATTGTTCCACAGTGGTGCTGAGGAAGGACTCACTGGTGTTACGGAGAAAAAACAATATGCTTGTCCTAGTATTTACTATTTAATTCCTACTGTGAGCCTGCAAACAGGCTTATTTAGTGGGAACAAAAAAAAAAGAAGCACACTTCACCACCAATGTACATTTTTATGATGTTAGAAGCTTCTACGGTGTCTCATTCTGCAACAGAGATATAGTGTTTTATACTCAAAACTTGTGGTAGACCATTTTCCACGATGAAAAAAAAAAACCCCACAAAAAGAAACCCAACAGAAGACTGAAAAACAACTTCAAAGTGTTTGTACAAATTCAAAGGACAATATGAGATGAATTTCAGCAGATATGAAGCTACACTACTCTTTACACATCCAACATAAATCCATCAGTAAACATAAACACAAAAAAATAAGTTCTGTGTGTACTCTGCTGTCTTTTCTAGCTTCAGGTGAACACAGTCCTATTGCAGTCCAAGAAATCTTGCTGCCATCCAAGAATTTAGCTGGGTATTGCATTATTCTAGAATAATTACTGTATTTCACTGGACCACTTCAATCACTCATCCATTGCAATCCTTTTAGCCTGATTTTGATAAAAGCTACCTATGATTTGCAAAATATAACCAGTCAAGTTATTAAGGCTGACACAGAAGCCAAATTAAATAAGGAGTTATCAAATAGCTCATTGCAAAAATATTCTCAAAAATGAGCTTATTTATTAATGTCTTCCATTGCACTCATAACAGTTTTATTTTTGCATATCAATAGTTAACAAGCTTTAATAATAGCAGCATTTTCTGAAGTCATTAGATCAATCTGAAAGGAAATGTCTTCCTAAAGAATCATGCATTTCCACTAGACATTGTACTATAATGGAGTTAAATTATTTAAATGTAATTACAAATACAAGCAAGGCACTGAAGCCATGTACCAATATTACAAGCTGACGTGATAACAATATATAATGCATTTCTATGAGGCGTGCTATGAATGCTAAGAATTTTATATTTTTTTTTCTTATACAGAGGAGCTTTTAAACTATTTGGGCCCAGAGAACTTTCATCTTTTTAATTCCCTTTTGTGATACTTCAACGTGTTTCTCGTACAAATCCAGGTACAGTGTGCCAACTAGATCACCAGGCTTGATTTAAAGCAAAAAACCAAACAAGAACAACAACAACTGAAACCCCAGAAAGAACAAAACCAAGAACAAAACCTACTGCAGAGGAAGATGAATGACAGCTGACTGACAGAGAATTACAGAAATAGTTTTACACTTCCCTGGTCAGAAATAAGTAAATTATATTTCACATACAAAAGCACCACAATGACACAGTACAATTGCTTGCGAAGAAAAACCCTAATCCTAATATATCCATTTGACTTCAAAACTAAGCTATTATATCCTGTTGAAAACAGATGCATTTTTGCTTTTAATACAGAGTTTAGTACAGGAAAAGCAGGTTGACAAAAACATTTGAAGTATGGTTAGAAAACAAAGAACAAAAAAGCAAACAAAAACTAGCAGGCTGACTTTTAGTAGTTATCAGCTAGCAAGTCAAACTCTGGAGCTTGAGGGCAAGCGGTAGAAGGCAAGAAACAGACTATAATAAAGATGAACAGAAAATGGACAACACAGACTAAATAATAAGTACCTTGGGTCTCCTGCCTGTATTGTAATCAACTTTTCCCTTTGTACTGAGTCCGAGTGATCAAATCAAAAGCCACACAGACATTTGGACATTATTTTACTGCAGCCAAACTGTTTTAACATCTCCCTTGCAAACTCCCTATTCAAGAGAAGCATTAAGACCCACTGCAGTCACAGACCAGCTGGAAGCCTAGGCTTTATTTTTGGTATTTTCATTTGGCTTTTGGGCCCCCCAAGATATCTTTGAAACAAACAGTGCCTCTGTTTCCTCCAGTGCCTACTGTGCCACAAAGGCTTCCAAATGCTAAAAATCTCAATTTTTAATTCAAAACACCTCCTATTTAATATTTTCCTTAGATCTCTGCTTCTAGAGAGATGTGATTACATGACACTCAGAGATTTAAGAGATTGCAGAAGGATTTAGTATACGAATCTTAATCAAAGCTGTAAAGCAAATGTAGAAAAATCTTCCTAAAATATTCAATGCAAATGTTATGATTTTCAATCCAGTCTTATGATCCCCGAACAAATGAGACTGGAAAAGTTGGATAAAAAGTTCCTAACTTTGGAAAAAAGGATAGGTGCAATTTATCTATTTATTCTTTAAAGATTTCTGACATCGCCAGATGGAAGATGCTATATATGTCATGTAGCACAATGCTAATTAAGAGTTCCAACAGAAACATCTGAAAGGCGATCTAGCCCATCACCCCAAAGAAGGAATAAAACAAAAACTTCCGTCATTTTTTTCTTATATGCTGGTTTTCTAGGCCACCGTCTTCCCTGAAGGATAGTTAGCTGTGATTGCTCCTATCCAAATCAAGAAGTAAGTGCATCAGAAGCGTCTCTCAGGACGTTTTCCGAGGGTGCCCGCAGAGAAGCAGCTCCTGCCGTTGAGCTGCTGGTCAGGACCTTCCTCCTCTCCGAAACGCCCTCCGGCACGGGCTGAGTTCGCATCCAGCAGGATCCAGCAGCCGCTCTCCTTCCTTCCCGAGGTACCTGGTGTTCCTGTCGGCAGGACTCTGTCCACCTACCCTTTTTCACATTGTTTTATAGGTTCACAGCTTCATGGAAACGTCAAAATGAAGGACTGCTAAAAAGCAAAGTCCTTGCCTAGTCAGGATATGCTGGTTTGATGTCTTCTCTTTCCAAAGCCAGCAGATGTCATTGTCTCCTAATCTTCTTTTTCTTATCAGAAGTGATACATTTAACTCAAAAGCTCTCATTCATAAGCAGAGAGAGTTACAAGTCATCCAGACAAATTTATCTTAGGTAGAAATGAGGGAAATTGGCTCATTTGCCACTCATGTCTTTCCAGAGGATTCCAGCACGTCTAGAAAGTCTCGGTTCACGCAGCCTGCTCTGCAGGGTCTCTACCTGCACGTACGGCAACGTTAAAGCTCTCCTTACTCGATTATCGTTCTGTACCTTCTGGCTTCAGGTCCTCTCCTGGGTGGGTAACGCCGGCACGTGTCCCCGGTGGGGAGCGGTCCCTTCCGTGCAGCAGCAGCGAAGCTCGAGTATTTCAAATGAGAAGCAGCCCTTATGCTTTACAGGTATTGTACTGACGTGATTTCAAAAGAGAGCTGCAAAACAAACAGTCTGCATGTGGCAGCTCTTAGCAGAGTCTTCCTCGAGTGATAATAATGAGATCAAAGCAATTAAAGTTGAGGGGGTATTGGGCTTGTATTTTTAAATCTTTTCTGGTAAGGTAAGAACTCTCCATCCCCTTAACATTCAATGAATAAGAATACGGGGATTTACAGTCTCTTGTTAGCAGAAGAAAAATGAAATGGAAATTAAAATAGTGGTCACAAATACAGAAAAGTGTTTTTAAAAAGTTCTAAGTTTTACTTGTCAAACAGGGAGTAAAACTGGCATTTTTCACTCACTGACTCTGACTTTGTCCTCCTACTCAGAGTATGGATTTTTACAGGCCAATTTTTTAAAGTGTTTATGCTTTAATTCCGACAGAACTCAGCTCACATAAGCAGTACCTTTGATTTTCTTTTCATCATTAATATGTTCCTATTTAATTTACCACAAGAGCATCAATGTTGGTTTTATTTCCTGGTTTGAAATATACTCATATTCTCACTCAACAAGCACAAAAACACAATGCCACATTGCCAAGGGTGCTACAACAGAAAAAGTCAGTCACGATCATTTACCAGTAACAATACAGTTTTGATTAGAAGTCAGAAAACTATAAAACCTTGAATGGTGATTCATATACCTGCTTTATACATAATTTTGTTGTATTTAATACAAATGATCCTTCAGACTTCAATCACACTATGAGCTGCCCCTACAGAAATAATTTCCATAATATAAATATACTCTCCTGCAACTACTAAACATAGAAGAGCTTTCCTCATTATCACTCTAATCATTGCCTTCATTTTAAGGACTTCATTAATATTGTTACATTCTACTGCTTTTATAGGAGTTCACAATCCGGCAGTAGTTGTTAACATTGCTGCAACAGGTAAAATTAATATTTTGGAAGTGGTATCACTGTTAAAAAAAGTACTCCAGAAAACACCTCCATGGAACATGGAGAGCAAAACATCATGTTACTGGTCTACGCATGGAACTACAGGATCTGAAGCCTCCCCTGTTAAAATAATATTAGCATGATTTTACTATGAAGAAAATCAAACCCAAAAGCTTAGGTTTGGTTTTGTGATTGAGGCACAAAAGAAAGAATAAGGATTTCCAGATTTTAACTCCAAGTTTCTCACTAAATACACATTTTCGGATATAGTCAACCACATTTAAAACCAGAAAAGATAGAGATTTCATGTGGTTTTGTATTTCACAATTACAGAATAGTTACAAGACTTCAGTGCAAAATTCAGCTCTGTACGGGGAAGCCATGCAAGTCGCTGAGCACCTCATATTGCACTTTTTCCTAACGTGTCTCTTAAAATGGATTGCAAATAGTACGCAAGACTTTGGACAAGAGTGAATTGCCATATGCCAAAGTTGATATTATAAAATTGTTTACTGAGATTCCTGTTTCACTGTTCTTACATGTTTCCATACATAATATATACGTATTAGACTTTGCTGCAATTTTGAGAAGAGTCTACCAAAAAGCCTGACACACAGTAACATAAAAAATAAGATTGGACTTGATGATTCTAGCAGATATCCAAATACCAAATATGGACAAGAGTTCATGAGGTTAAATGATTACATTTTCTTGCCATTATTTGGGATAGCACTTATGGGTTCTTAACCTATTGCAATTACAGTGTGTGCAAGTAATTTTTTTCTAATAAGTCATCCCCTTAATTTGTCTCCAGTAAAGTAGCAGTGCTAATATAAATGCTGCATGATGAAGCGAATATGATTTTTCTCAGAGACATTTATTCATTTTGAAATCTCTATTGTAGTATTTCTTTCAGCAAGTGTGTGTGTGTCATTCTCTCCTACATACAATAGCAACATTGAAGTAAGAATAGGTATAGGATTTGCCTTGCAAAATTTGTGGCACCACCAAATGATGTCTTAATTTCTATTTTGATTAAATCAAAATTTTGGTTTTGCTTTAACACTAGCTATTATTTCAATTGCAGGTTTACCTTGTCAACGCAACACTTCAGATTGGCTAACTCATTAGTCTGGCTGACCCATGTTCAGCCTTAGACACCTTCAAGGCTAGTCTCACTTAGGTTGCCACATTTTATTCATCAGTATCAGAAATTCTACAATCATTGATATATTATTATATTTAATTCCTATATATCTTTCAACACCTATCTGTTTCCATTATGTGAATCTCATCTTCATGCCCTAACACTGACTGTGTGTACTTGTGTTCCTCTTTATTATTGAGTGAGATAAAAGAAGAAAGCTCTAAAATGCTGAAATAAAAAAGTTTAAAGTTATATTAGACTGAGATGAGCTGTGGTTTAAGCATTATTAAATACATAGTTGGGAGAAAGATCCTTAACTAAATACAAAGCCTAGCAGAAAAGCTGAAAGAATTTACATTACTGAAAGGGCATCAGATGCAAAAGGATTCCAAAGGGTTACTTCAAAACATATCTAGCTATGGGATAACGCAATTTCCTTTCTAAGAAAATAGTTTGTGCCACGGACCAAAAGTAATATCCTTCCCCTCTCACTGTGAAGACCTAGGAAGACTACATATACCATAATTGTTCAGAAATCATTTAGTACTTTTGTCTTTGAGCCTCCCTCAGCTGATCAGAGTACAATCAAATGCATTGAGGAGAACTAGTCCACAAATGGTGCAAACACCTTTATATCAGAAACCAGTCAGTTAGCTTTAATGGAATTATTCTTCCCATCTATACAGGTACTTAGTTATGGACCTTTACAGACATGTAGACTAAAATCTGAAGTTTATGTTAAATGACTTCAGAATGTGGGTATCTGAGGTGTATGAGAAAGGTGAAATTAATTAAGAGTAGATACCACCTTTTCTTACGCAGTAATTTCATTCGAGTTTGCAATTGAGAGAATGAAAACATTTCTGATCCAGTTAAATAGGAGGTACTTTAGTGTATTTTTTAAAGACTTAAGCAAAAAAGCTAAAAAACCCAGAACATCCCGTATACTATCTATAGGCCTTGATACTGTACTTCACCAGCTACCCAAATTGTTTTCAGCAGTTCAGTATATCTCATTGAGATTTCAAATTAAATGTGAAACACAGTACCTGATATGGAAGGCTAATATTTTACACACAAAACCACCAAGCAATAGGTCTCTTCTTGCACAGCATTTTAGAGAAATTACAAAGCATTAGTAACATGCAATCCAAAAATATAAAACTGATAGTCTAGAATATATCCCATGTAAAATACCAAACTATATTTGTAAAAATGAGAAGTTTCCATATAAAACTATGTCCTATAAACTTCTAGATGAAGGTGAACCTTCACCTGAAGAAAAACTGTTCTGTCAATAATATGCTAGTGTTTGCTGCAGTCAAACAAGCACTTAGAAAGCAACCCTAGTTTACTGCCAATATAGCCCTGGGTTTTTTATTCTAACATTTTATGAGGATGAAAACACCATTTGAATGTCAAAGCTTTTGATTTGAGGAAAGACTATCAAAGACTTTGGAAGCTAATATGTGTACAACTATTTTAAAAATTGGTTATGCATGACAGTGTGTTTGTGTGTGTCTCCTTATTCACAAAATGTAGAATGTACCTGTTCCTAAAGTGTCCCACTCGCATATTACTTTTTTTCTCTTCATCATCATCTAAATTCTCCATAATACTGCAATGTGACTCAATAACTCCATCAACAAATGGAGATTATAATGTTCTGTTCGCATTATAATGGATGGAAAGATAAGATAATTCATATTTTATGATATGCTTGAAGGTATTTGTCGCAGATCCTGATTTAGGACTGAAATGTCTTACAGAAAGTCAAAGTGTTCTTATTTCTCTAATCTTTAAATAGGTAAAGAAAAAAATATGGATAGGTTAATTCTTCTTTCACTGGAGAGCAAGAATATTCACATCAGCAAAGTTGCCAGAAGGTAATTTGCACTCTTGCTCAAAATATGGAATCAGTTTGCAAGGCCTAAAAACCCCATATATATTGTTTCCCTTTGAAAGAATCACAGAAACACAGAAGTAGTGATATGCACATACACTTAACAAAAGAAGACATCAAGACTAGCAGACTTCAGGTTTTGTAGTTTGGTTTTCCTTCACACTACCAAGGACACCGGAATGGAGTACCAGCTCACAGGTACTTTCCCGTAGCCAGACCCCACGTACTCGGTGAAGTTCGTCTCCCAGGAACAATTAATTGCGAAGAGCCCATGATGTATACTGATGTGGATCTACCTCAAAGGAAAACAATTTCCTGTACTGCTCTCCAGCTAACTGAAGAGTGTACAAGTGGGCAGATTTTATTCTAAATACGGGATAAGCCTTGCTGCTGTGGAGCATTTATTTTGGTACCTATACAAAACCATTCGTCACAGCAGGAGAGGTGCTAACCCCATTGTGTTAGAAAATAATTTGATTCATGGCACTTGATATGGTATCATCCTGAAGCGACAAATCAAGCTTTAGGCACTGAATCAAAAGCTGTAAATGGTGAAAAATGTATTTGGAAGCATGGATTCCATCTTGCTGAGCCGTAATATGAAACAAGGCCCGTGTTAAGGATATGGTATTTTAGGCGAGAGGGAAGCGTGTTAACTGAGTGACTCCATGATTTTGACACCAGTCTTTCAACTTAGACGTCTTTATTTCAGGAAAGGCAGCTAAAAACCACCTCAAAACAAAGACTGAAGCAAGCTATGGTTATTGGAAGTCACAGGACAACACCATCTGCTTGCTGTGACCGAGATCTGCCATTAGCACCTTCTCTTCTCTCCTTCAGAGAACTCCCTCCACACACCACCGCTGACATTCAAACCAGACCAACTAACTAGTTCAATTATCGCAATCATTTTAAGCTATTAATGCAATTATGGAAATTTTACTTCTTACTCCAGATCACAACTCAACGTACAAACACAAACTTTCTCTCAGGTTCTTCCACATCCCCACTTTTTCCTTTCCAGGAGCTTCACAAGACTCTTCTAAAGGAAGCCATTCTTCACGGACCTTCTTTGACAACATAGCACGTTTCAACCCATACCTGGAATCACTAGGCATGTTTTTCTTTGACAGCAAGGTTCTTACGAGGGAGTACAAAAATATTTCTCTAAGATTATAATGGTCAGGGTAACATTTTTTTTTCTCACGGTTGCAACAGTTCTATTAAGTTGCTTGCTAGAATAGATGTCTTATGATTTTGGTAGCTACATGCTATACAGCTTGTTCCTCCATACAGAGGGAAGATCTAAGTGCTTTGCAGATATTTGGAATTTATAATGAACGTGATGATTAATTTAAAACTGTTATCTGAGGTCATTATTCTACAAGAGGCTTTATACAAGCATATGCAGCAGCCATATATATTCAAGCGTACTTTCATGGATCTCTTTGAAATCTATTCAATAGATATGGACATGCAAAGCTGAACTTATCCTGGAGAATGCTACTGAATACTTGTTTCATTAGGAACTTGCTCATGGGTCCACCATGTTAAAAAATATATTTGTTGCTAAGTTAACCTTACAATCAGTGACAAGCTAAGAGGAAAGAAATGGAAACAATATTATTCCTGTGGATTATCCAGTTCCTCTGGAGAAAAGAATATAAAGATAGTAAAAAGTGCTCCATGTTTAAAGTAAAATACTAAGCTAAATGTCCTTTGCAATGGAACAGTTTCCTACCATTTGGTTCTTTTCCTCAAATTTTCAATACCAAAGCTCTGCTTCAACTTGCTAGAAATTAATTTCTCCTTAAAATACCTGACCTAACCTTACAGAGCAACTTACCACATCACGGGTTCTTGGGATTCAATTGTTCTTGAAGACAAAACTCAGCTGGCTCCATGCATCATTTTCTTGACAATGAGAGTACACATGATGCCTTGTTGTCAAGAATAGGACCATTTTCTGGACAACCAAAACACTACAACAGACTCAGTGCTAAACACAGATTCATTGATCTGGATTCTAGTGATAAACTATTTCAACATCTAAGTTAAGCACTTGGTTTAGACTCTAATAGATTCTTTCATACTCTGCCTTCTGTGATCCCAAGGATCCTCTAGCTACTAATCTTGAAGGTAGCACACAGATTAAATTTAGAATGATATACTTAAATAAGTTGCAGTTAGCAATGTGTTATCATGTGACACTTGAGTCTATGAATTCTTTCAGTTGTCAATGACAGCTCAGTGATAAACTTCCCTCTCAGCCATAACATCCCCCGATGCACCTTATTTTCCCATTTGCTTTTATGTTTAACAAAATGTCATACAGATACAAACAAATAGGAATATATTGCACCAAATATTACTCACACGAGCGTTTTCTTAACAGAAAATGACACGGACAAGAGATACATTTTTTTCTTTGGAAAATACAAGAAAAACTCAATGAACCATCTTGTGTGCCTTCAAGTTTAGACCCCTAGAACAGATGGCATGCTGACATTCCTCCCCCCCCCCCAATATTTCCAGCTCTATAATAACATATACGTTCATATTCTAAAAGTTTTTTTAAACCCATTTTGACTATCTTTTATTTTAAGCAGTTATTTTCCTCCAGTAACACCCTTCTGAACAGAAACGTTGAAGAATCAGGACGCTTTTTTAAAGCTGGTATCGAGGACCTCACGGAAAGCATGCAAGAGCCCTATTAATTAAGGTAACTGCTGCAGAAAAGTGTGTTATGCTGCTTCAGCATCAACTAGCTGACCCAAAAAAAGTTGTTTGTTAAGCCATCTAAGCTCCATATAAATCGTAACAATAAAGACTAAGTTGAATCGCATTTGAGACACAAGTTTAAGCATATTTTTCTTCCCTCTGAAAAAGAAGTGGAAGAAAAAAAGGATATACAATCTTGCAAGTAAAGAGAAGAATATCAATATTCAGTGGCTCATAACACAGACACACTTAATACACATAGTACTGTGTGAAGCACTGCAATGAAGGTGTGGAACTCCTAGTTCTTTGCTGTTAAAGAGTACGCCAGGGATTCTTAAAAAAAAAAAAAAAAAGAAAAAGAAAAAAGCAATAATATCATTCTCTGCCAGCAAAAACAAGAAACATCAATAATCAAGACATGTTACATAGTTCAGGGTACAATAAATGTTTTCTTTGAACAAATCTGTCAAGCCCACATCAGAGATTTTTATGTAGCATAGAAGAAATACAATATGCACACAAATGATTTCTTTCAACAGGCCATTTATTAAAGTGGGTCAATAATCCCATTTATTGCTTACTGTTCTTCAACCTCTCTAAAGAATTTAAGTGGTCGTCTTAGTGTTCAACACACACACACACTCATGCACATCAGATACCTACAAGCACACCAGAAAAAAAAATAACCAGATTCCCAGATAACTCAATTGCCTTAACCAGGAGTTTTCTTTCTCTGTTTTATGTTCACATATATGCACCCAGAAATGGCTATCTTTTGGTAACAACACAGAATAAATAGGGATATACATGCCCCATTTCCAGATGCACCTTAAGGCTACTTAAGCAAGTCTGCTATGCTTCATTTGCCATGCTGTCCAGCCTATGAGATCAAAGTAATATCACACCTTCTCAAAGGTTTTAAGAATATGAGCCTATTACAGCATGGAAAAATTTAGGTATTATAGAGGAAAGTACAACAGAAAAACTCCTAACAAAATAAAGCAACTTATAAATGACTCATTCAGCAGTATTCATACTCTGATACCTTCTCCTGGAGACAGCCTTCCCTCTGGAATTCTGACAGACACACAACTGCATGAAAAGATAGAGCTTTATCGTTTCAAACAGCTCTTAATAAAAGCATGAATAAAAGTAATAAACCTACATAATTTTAATTTTAATGTTTCCAAAACACATCTATATTTTAATCCTGCCATACTATTACCGCTATGAGATGGATAAGCTATGAGAGGTTATGAGCAGGAGGGATGTTTTCCAGCTGGTACTCCAATTACTCTGTAGGTATTCCGATATTGTATCTCGAAGCCCTGACGCTCCTGCATCTCAGGCTACACACTGCTGCCCGTCTCTTGTGCTAGTTCTGACCATCTGACCCCTTCCTAAGCCTTTTCCATAGACTGGGCTGGTAGAAAGGCTAGTGTGGTCCCCTGGTCCTGACTTTGCTTTAACTCAGTCATTATATCAGTACATAGAACAGCATTGTAATGAACCCCATTACCCATGTTCTGGTCTCACTGGAAAAAAGATAAAAGCAGAAACAACCTCTTAAACCATCATTTAAATACTAGAACTAGAAAAGTGAAACTAAGGAGGTTTTAATCTTCAAGAAGCAGCATAGTCAGGGTCCGAACCAGGTACTGGTTACCAGAAGCTCTCAGAATTGTAGGGAATCCTATACTCCAAAAAAACCCCAACAAAAAAAACCCAAAAAACCCAACAAAACCCACCCAAAATTCTGTATTCTACTTTTAAGTAAACATACACACAGAGAGAATCCAATTAAAAAGGAAAATGGCTTTACTTAACACACCCAAAATAAGTGTATGAATCTGAAAATCAAACTCATGCAGAAAAAGTTGGTACCCTTAAAGTAATAAGAAATTATTTAACAAAAATAAATGAAGTTAATGAATGGCCTGAAAGGACTGACAAGATTTATTCATTTATTTGGCATCAATGCCCAAAGAGCAGCCAAAAGAGGTGGCTGGAAGAAGAGATACATATGTTCTCTTTGACGCTGCTTCCAGCCTATTAACAGTACTGAAAACATACGCTGCTGCTCACTCATGCTTATCAAAACACTCTCCCTACACAGTTGCAGTCCTACGAACGAAAGAAGTCCACAAAGATCTGATTTTATATTAAAAGCCTAATTACGTGGACAAAACTACTTTTGGCATGTACTCTGGGCTTCCAGCACTTAAAGTACTGGAACAAACTGACAGCTTCAGGATTCCTTATTCAACTCAGAAATATATTACATCCTTCTGCAGTGATAAATAATTTCGTTTTGGTTGTTGAGGGTGGGGTAGGTCTTGGGCTTATGTGTCTTTTGTGGGGAGAGGGAGAGGATTTTTCTGTATTATTTCTCAGAGTATTCTGTTCATCACCTATTCTGTCCACCACACTTCATACTACATTTTTCTCTGCCTCCTTCTGCAAGTTAAACTTGGTGATGCAGTATCACGCTTCCCATTTCTCTACTATTAAATTTATGACTGAGTACAGGTAAGGTGTGAGGACACTGATTATTGGCTCCTCTCCGCCACCACCTTTCTAGCAAACGTGTTACTAAACCAAAACCCACCCCTAGTCCTCTGAAGCTCTGTGGTAAATATTACTTCACAGTAAATTGCTCCCTTTAATATATAGATGTGTGTGTATGTGTATTTACATGCGTGTAGTAACCATGCATCTTTATAGCGATTCAACCTCAATAATCTCACAGAGACAGGAATAAGCTCTTCTTCAGACATGTATGTGCAATATTGGTTGTCACTAGGGATGAAACCCCATACTTCCCGAGATAGTTTCTAAAGCTTCAGCTGTTGAAAGATTTGTGTATTCATTCAATGGGAATTACAGAAAGGATATTTTGGGCTGGAAGTGCAGTGAAACATATCAAGCCCTACATAAGCTATGCAGATACAAGTCATATGGAAGAGTGAAATTTTAGTGCCTAGTCAAGATCTATAGTTTTCCAAATACAGCAGAAAACGTTTAAACATTAACAGCCAGACATCTGAAACAAATGGTGTTGGCTAAAACCTCCCTTGACTGTAAATATTTGAACTATTTCCAGATAGGGAACATACTCATCCCATCAGTTTAGAAGTACAGATTCCAGTCACTGCAGAATATGTAGGTCCCCCAGCAATCTGTGGTTTTCATCTTTTGAATCAGACTTTGTCTCGAGTTCAACAGGACTATTTGGAAGGAGAGTGGTGCTCAGCATGAGTAAACGTAATAGTTTGGACACCTTCATTTCACTGCTCAAGATGGAGAAGTTACTGTAACTGCATCCATGGACGGCTGAATTATGATCCTATCTTTACAAAACCTATTATAATATACACAGCACACTGTTTTATCAGTACTTTGTTATTTATACGACATAATAAACTTAAGCTAATGATTTGGTCCTTTTCCTAAGACAGCACAATATACTGAGTCAGAAACAAACCAGTGCAGTAGCCTAAATATTGTGTAAATGAAACGTTCTAACAGAATCTCGAACAAGACGCTTCTTAAAAAGCTGATGTGTCCTAGCTGAAACTTAAGGACATAACTACAGTCTCTGCGTCCTCTTTCAGCAGGTAGATGGAGATACATAATACTTCAACTTTCCGACTTGCTATTTTACTCAAAGATTTAACATTTAACTGAGTGCTGGTGCGCAGCCTCCGAGTAGTTAGATTTCAGTAAAGCATTAGGGCTGCTATTGTCAATGCAGTCACCATCATATAAAACGTATTATGGCATTATACACCTAAGAAGTTGTGCTGGAGCACGCTTTCATCCATTGAAACCGGAATTGTGGCTATTTGATGTTTCAGTAGAAACCAATATATAAATGTCTAGTTCCATGAAAAAAATTCAAAGGATTTCAATTATTTGCTGTTAAAAACTGTGCCAGGAAGTGTCCAAACTACAAAGAGAAATATTACTATAAGATTAACGTACGACACCCAAATCCATAATATACACCTATATGAGACAGTCTAGCAGCACTTCATCAGCCGAAGAATTTGCATGTTCAAAATTGCTAAGGCAGGCAGAATGTAATGCCTGATGAGAGCTGACAGGCAAGGGATTAACAAGAATAGAGACAAGTAATTCCACCATAGGTTTTACCTGCAACTGACACAGGTAGAAGTATTTAATGAATTATTCCGAAGAGATGAGGAGAGTGACAGAGTCCTCCACCTGCCTCACATCAGCTCAGGCACTGTTTGATCGCTCTTGGCACCTGGTAGCATCCTGGATAAATCCTAGATGGGATTGCTGTATCACTCCCATAGAAGCAGGAATTAGTTTTTAAGCAGGTGAAATGCAAACTGACTTTACAGTCCCTCAACGGTGCGATCTTGATAGTGAATATGGATTCAAACCCACATGCTAACAATACTTTGTATTACATCCTTACACTTCTTTCTCAGGACAATGGAGAAACAATTAAGCAACTTGTTCAAGAATATATAACAATCCCCTTACAAGGAGTCCAAGCACTCGGACTTGCTGGTATTATGCTTTCCTTGGAGGATCACCCTCTCATTCCCTCGGCTATCTGTGTGTGTTGCTGAATGTTCGTTTTGTCATTCACGGGACTACAGCAGGTTTTAGTTTGCCTCTGGATCAGAGATAAAATTTCTGAATAGAGCTTTGTAGCTTGGAGTGTTTAGTTTTCCTGTAACATCATTACTGAGCTAGCTACACACATCCTAGGACATCAATTCCAGATATCCTGCCAAAGATCAGATGAGATCCAAAGGACTGCATTCATTAGCTGCCAAAAAAATGCTGGGGGGAAAGGATAGAAAATTGTCTACGTCTGTGACAGTGGAAAAAAGAAATACAATGCAGTTAAATATGAAAATACAAGGAAATATTTACATAAGTTAAAAATGAGAGTAGTGAACGAAATTTTATTTTCAAAACACCAATAAGCTAGCTGAATATTAGAGAGATCGGGTTTTTGAACAGCGTCTTACAAAAGCACTAAAGGAATATTGTCACTTGATATTTAGGTAACATTTTCATTTGCTTACTTTTGTACTGTGTTCTCGTAGTACTCTCCCAGGAAGAATGTGAGCCGCTTTTCTTGATTGTTCCATTATAATGTCTGAATATTCTGTATTCTCTACAGATGAAGCTGTATATTAATAGAGTTGGTTTTGTACAAACAGCTCAATCAATGTAACACAAGGATTAATCATCATATGCCTGATTTCCCATAAATGCTGGGGAGAAAAACAGGGGCTTGCAAGAAGACCCCTTTTCAGCCCTCACAGGAGCTGTGTGTTTTTCAACCTCTTAAGAGAGTTGGGCCTTCAACGGAGCAGAAAACATCTCATCTTTTTACTGGTTGGCATCCACCTAAGTATCCTGAAAGCAGTATGAAAGGAGCTGGGGCATTAACCTGCTTCCTGGCATTGATTTTACTTATGTTCATTGTGCACGTTATAAATACACACTCTCCTTTTCAAAGCACTCTCATTCTAAAGATGCTTTATTTTACAGCTTCCCGCTCAAAGGAAGCATTTGATTACTGCATGCATGTCTATACTGCTCCTCGAGCAGCTGTTCAATCCATACTGCTAACTGAACAGCAATGTAGATAGATCTATGCTGTTAGTGCTTCAGAAGGAATAGTGATTACATGAATGGCTGTACGTTAAAACAGCATACATTAAGATCTTTATCTGTCTGAAGTGTGAATTATTAAAAATACACAAAAAAAATGGCTTTCCCCTCCGTTCTGTGTACCTTTGTAAGGTTAATCTGAGACACGTAACCTCATCAATAATACAATTCCTGGAATTGGAAATAGGAGCACAACAGTGACGATAAATGCAAAGCAAAGAAGTCAATTCCATTTTCTATACTTTGTTGCTAGCACATTGTTAACTAATACAATATTATCTTGTTAAAATAATGTTTGTGATTTTAAATACACATATACAGTTTGACGGTAAGGGTTTTTTCCAGTAAGAACAGGCCAGTCTTATTCATTGCTCTTTAGACCATACTTAAAATTTGAATTTTTCTCCTGAGTTATTTTAACTTTATATAAACTCGTCAAAAGTGGCTTTGAAAGCCATATGTAATAGTGAGAGAGGTAGAAGAATATAGAAGCTTTAAGTTGTTACTTAATAAAAGTTTAATTCATAGAGTAGGTCCATCAGTAATTTAGACAGTAAATAACAAAACTAGTTTAAAAGAGAACATAAAAGAGAACACAGACATAGAATTCATATAAGGCTGTTTGCCTAATGGTTTTGCCTAATGGTTTTCGTGCAAGTTAAATAATTGCTTAACATTATGTTTGAAAACTAACAGGTAATTAATTTTGATTACAAAATAATTCATTAAGTTTGTTTTATTTAGTACTAAAATTTTACAACGCAGAAAAGCATTTATAAAACATATGCATTATATTAGAAGCAAGAGGGGACTTTCTCCATTAAAAGAAATTGAAGGATTTAAAAGATTATATAAAGTTATTTAAATACCGACCAATTCAGAGGAACCTGCCCACCCTTGGAATAAAACCAGGTGTAGTTTCATGGCTCCCTGTTACTCCTTGCAAGCCCTGAGCCCTGTGCTGAGAGCAGTTTACTCCCTCTCCTACAGACCATCAGCTCCGACCAGACAAGCAAAGCAAGTACGAAGAGACAGTGATTTCTTTCCGTGTTCCTCAATCCTACACATCAGTAAGGGTAACTCCGGTGTAGGACTGCCTACTGCTACAGGAGTGCCGTAAAGCCTCACAGACTTACGTCAAAGCTCATTCCAAGAAACTGGAAGAAAACTTAAGGAAAGAAAAAACCGAGAGGGATCTTTCAGCTGCTGCACCCATGAGCTAAACTAAAAAAGGACTCTTGAAATTGTATATAAGGTTCTCGATACTACCCAAACGCAAGGTGGCTTGGACTACGTTTCAAAAGAAACGCTGTAGAGCAGAACATCCATCCAAATGATCCTTCACAAGGGCTGGATTTCCTCCCGCTCTCCCTCACACTCCAGTTACTTCACTTTGGCACATGAGGTCAATAAATTTCCTGCTTCAGAAAGAGGATGTAACAGGGAGCCCTGCTAACCACAAAAGTCTACATAATTAAGCTCTAGCTTCCTATTTTACAAATCATCTTTGACAATCCTTAATAGCTACTTAGCAGAATAACAGCATAAATATTACTTTTATAAATAGGAATGATCTATTTAATACCTTTTTCTTTATTAAGGCATTTAACATAATTATAGAGGAAATAACATTTCCTTAGTTCGAAGCCATACATGCAGTTTGCAGTCTTGAAAAGTTTGCTTCGCTTCGACTATGAAATACAGAAGAGACCTGAAGGCTCTGCCCTGCGACAACCACAAGCTGTACTCCGGCCACTCGACTCGAGCTGAGCCTTACAATTCCACAGGGAAGTTTGGCCTCCGAAGAGCAAAGGCACCAAGCGCCGTCCAAAGCACATACTGAAAGGTGAGACCGAGTCGAAATCGGAAGAAAAAAAATCGCCGAAGCGATTTCCTACTACGTTGTAAAGCCGTGAAATGGTTGGTGGGATACCTGGGGATGAAAAGGCGCAGCACGACGCTGGCAGGCGAAGGGGGAAGTTTGCGTTCGAACATACGATTCCTTGAGCCCTCGGAGGGTTCTACCTTCCCAGCGACGGAGCTCCTGGGGCAGTTCTCTGCCAGCCTCGGCGCGAAGGAGCCGCTTTGTAACTTCACCTCAGGCAAATACGGTGCGGGACGGACCGCACTCCGCCGAGAATCCCCCTCTGCTCTGCTCCTGCCGCCTCTCGTTTAGCACTTTGGTGAACACGCTCTTACATGGCTGGTCATTCGCTCGAGGCCTGAGGGCGATTTAGTTTTAGACATTAGTGAGGGAAAAAAAAAAAAAAAGCCTTCACGCTGAGCGGGAACCTTTCCACCTTAGGATCTATAGGCCAATTTAACTAAGAGAACGATGATTTTTCCTCCTCGTAGGAATTTCACCTCTGTGAAATAGCTACACAAAGACAAAGAGTCTCAGAGGAACAAAACCTCAACTCCACCTATAAAAATACTCTGGAGAAAGTCCTGACATATCTACATATATTTACATACACATGTACAGATCCGCTCCTTACGTGTCTTGTATAAAGGCAGCAAAATAACTCAATCCTCTGTGTATTTTTACTTGACAGAAATGTGGTGAATATGTGCTTATTTGTGTGATATTCATTGCTCTCATCTCTAATGCCCTTGCTCTGAGAAAATTGAAACTTGTATTAATTAAGAGAAGTTCATTAGTTCAACAGATTCATTAACCTTTTTGGGGAAATGTACACTGAGCACCAAATTAATCAGCATCCTGAAATCAAGTCACAATTTATCTCCCTGTATTTTATTTTTTAAAAAGATTTTTCAATATAGATATGCATAAAACCAGCATACATCATTTTGGGAATACTTATTTCCTACTATAATTCCCTACTGGTCAGCTCTCTCAAAAAAAATGCATTTTTTACCTTATTTAAACAAAAGACCAATTTAAGTAACCACCTGAGATTTCAAATCTGTTTTCAGACATTATTAATTGGGAAGTATTAGGCTGTGCCCTCCTCTGACTCCAGCAGTGCCCACTGAAGAAGCTGTCTTTCCACCAAATTAGCCCAATCCCCACTGATAAACCCCCTCCAGATCTGTGTGTTTCTTAATCACTTTCAGCCAAATGAGTTCATTTATTTTAAGCTCAATTTTTACCTATCAGGTCTTTACCAAACCATTTCGTTTTACTTGCCAGGGCACACCTGAGGCTGTGATGATGCCAGGCACATTTTGGTCTGGTTCTTTTTGGTTGTAGATAGCTCCAACAAAACCATAGCATGTCAAGGCGGTCAGGGTGGTGATTACTGAGGTTGCCCAACAGTCCCTAGGGTATCTTATTTATAATAAATATCTGTTTATAAAGACTCCACCAGATGTTAATAAATCTGATTTATCTTTTTTATGGCCATTTCAATTTAGTCCATTACTGAAAAAAAACATGAAAAGTAGGTTACTTTGACTTTATTAAAAACTTACAGTGACATTTTATTTGAAATTTTCTCTCAGTTCCATAGTTAAGGGCATGGAGCTTGTGCTAGTGATCTGCTATTTGTCGTGCATGTGAAAAGCTGACTATACTGTAAAACCTTTGTTCTTCGTAAAAAATAAGGGCATCAGCCTGTGGACCCAGGCAAGACAAGCCTAATTTAGGATAGATCAAGTCCTTTCAGCGGCAACGTCGACACAGATCTGCCAGGTGCCCTTGCAGCAAAGGCCAAACACATCATCATTTTATCACTGCATTTGTTTCAGAGCTCCTCTCATTACTTTACAACTCCTAGTCACTAATTTTTGGCACGGTGAAACTGAGAATTAACATCGGTGTAGTTCCCTTTATCACTGTGTGTTACATTTTAATATAAGAATATTTCAAAGTGATGTTGCCAGCTGCATGTAGTTTCCAAACAGCAGGAAATATATTATTGGTGGGAAAATAAAGTCAGATTGAAAACCGCTCGCAAGATGAGTAGCAGAGAGTTAGCACTTTAAAATACTTGTTTCACAGAAATCAGCACATTTATATCCAACAAAAGGATCTTGGGAAAAAATTCTCATCTTCAATCACAAGTAACTAACATTTAATTTTCTGTTTGAAATGAGTTTCATTCTGAAGAGCTTCTATAAACTTTAGCAAGATCCCAAATTTCAGAAGAAACTCTAACTCATTTTCAAACAAAGAGGTAATTGTAACTGCCTGATCAGCACAAGAAATAACTGACAGTTAATTGTATTATTTTTTTAACTGTTGATAGGTAGGCATGTAAGTAACCAATACTGTTATGTTGGGAAGTTTTCTTTGTTTCTTTTTACAAGTAGTTTATAAATATCTTTAAATTGGCACCATCGTGTCTTATTTACTCTATTAGGACTAGACTGGAATAGTCAGAGGTGAATGTCGGTGTTTGGCTTTTTCATCCCGGAGGACACAAAGATCCAATGGTCCCCATGATACAGCAGAACCCCAGAAATAGTCCCAAAACAGCCATCTGGACTTTTTGATTATTATCGTTGCTAGCCATTAGCTAATACAGACCTGATTAAAAAGAATTGCACATGCCTCAAAGCTTACAAACAATGTGTGTGAAGTACTAGGGATGAACATACTTAAACTGGGAAATTTTCTCTATAATTTTACAAGGAAACCGATTATGAGCTGTTTAATTTTAATCAAGATTTTCTCGGATATGGTCACGTCTCAGGCCAGAACACAAATCAAACCCAGTCCACATCATTCTCTGTTACTGCTGACACATGAAACTGCTAACAGTGAGATTTTGCCCAAACTTACACTTGTCTGCTTACACATAGGGTGACTTCATTAGCACACGAGACATCATTCTATACTTCACCTATTACATACATCTCCTTAGCACAAGCCACATTTGCATTGCTTTCCTGTTCCCTATTTTTGCACAGTTTTTACAAAGTGTTAAGCACAGTACGTTTTCCAGCGCCACTTGGGTTCCATTATTCACCACCGATCCAAAATACTAAGATGATAACGATATGGGAGGGAGGGAAATTCTCATTAAAAAAAAAAATATCTATAATCTTGCCTTTTAAATATTCCTACACTCTAATTTAACTAGCTCTTCAGAATGCAGAGTCTAGGAAACATCCACTTAATATTCAGAAGCTATCATACCTGCAAGGAAGAGCATTCCACTCTGAAATTAATCCAAGCTGTCATTTATCCATTACTGTTTACTAACTTTTTTCAGCATATCACTAAATCCTAACTGTCTGCCAAAACACTGCTAGCTGCATGGGTTTAATTCCATAATCTCATCTATTCCATTAACTACTAGAAACTAATTAGCAATAGTAAAGCCAGTGAAGACTGCTATAAATAATTTTCTTTCTCCTTCTGTTAGTGAAGAAGGAACTTGGTGTGCAAGTTTCATACAAATACTTGTTGCTTCTTCCCATCTAAAAGCTGGAAACTTAATTAATGGAGATACTATCTAGAAGCTTCAACTATCAATTCTTACTTTACCACACCTGTGATAAATTCTGAGGCAATACAAAGATATCTATTAGTTTAAAATTTTTGGGGTAGTTTACTATTTTATATTGATTATTGGCTTTTAATGATAGGGTTTGCCTTTACGTCTGCCAAATTTTACATGGTGTGGAATTTCACATTTGTACCAATATGGAGCATAACTGAGAGGCAGCTATCTATCAAACAGAGCCCTCAGAGACAAAACACAACATCCTAACCACACACACAGAAATTCAGGTGTGGTTCAGAGAAACTAGATGCTTTGCAAAAGCACGAAGAAGAGCACCAGCCAAAGTATTGTCATAAAATTCCCAGTCTCCACAGGCTGGAAATCCAAGGACCTACATGACTCTTTATTGTTAGAAATTGTGAAACCATTCACCTATACAGATGACCTTCCTAAGACTAGTGACCCCGTGTTGAAGGTCACCTGTGTGACCAAGTCTTGCTGCTAACTGAACATAAATCTCCTATCTCCCTCCTCCTGCCCCTTTTGCTTATAAATCTATACAGCAGTCTGCTCAAACTTCATTCTGCTTTCCTTTGGGAAGTCAAACTCTATTGCGTGCATTCTCTTTTGATAGAAATATTGGATACCACATCCCCAGAGAATCTTGAAAACTTGCAGCTAAATGGAAAGAATACACTTGACCATAGATCTCAGACTGACGGAGATACACTTCATGCAAGTAATATAAATAAAATATTAATTCTAAGATAATGGGAAAAGTGCCTTCTGAACTTTTCCTTCAATTTTAAAAAACCTGAGGCTTGCTTAGCTCCAGAGAAAAATTCCAGTAAGTTTTGAATTTTCATTTAAGCAATAAAAGACTTTTAGCAGAAAAAAGTTCCCCTCAGATCCTCAAAGGAATTTAGACATTTACCTCTGCTGAAATCTTGTAAAATTAGGAGTCACGCAATTCTGAAAAAGCATCTGAAATATGGATTCTTACCAATTTAAATGAGGACTGCACACACCCTTACAAAACTACATGTAGAGCTTAAAGTTTAACTAATGCAAATATACTAAACATATAAAACTGTAAAACAGCTCATGTGGATGGCTAGACAGATGCATCTCCATGCAAATTTTAATTACTAGTCAACATTTAGGAGTGTTTTGGTGAGACACATGATTTATATTAGTGCTGTTATAGACCTAAAGCTGATTTCATTGAGGTCATGCTCCAAGGCAAAATTGCACCACATAGCAGTAAGCCGGTATAACAGACAGAGTATTAAATCAATATGGTGTCTCACATTAGCTAATAAATTACAAGTGTGCTATCGGACCATCCACTGGGAGCAAAGCATGATGAGTTGCACTGATCATGCTGATTGACATTCTGGTTTGAACATCTAGTCAGAATTAGTTCACCTTTTTGGCTTCAATAACTACTTCACTTGTAATACATATTTACAACATTGTTCACGGCGCTAGTGGGTAAGAGGAAAGTTCATCCTCACCCTCCCACAATCCTTCGCACTTTGCCTAATAGAATCTCCTGTGAATGGAAAAAGTAAGCACAGCTTCATTTGCGACCAACTACATTAAGTGAATAATTTTATAAACTTGAGTTAATGGTTTGATACTCTTCAACAGTTCCTACAGTAAAGAATTAAACTATCACATCAATGGTAAATCAGTCTTAAACCGCAGAAGTACAGTTTTTAATATGTTTTGTAAGAGGACAGAACTGAAACCTGAAGGGAAGGAGCTACATCCAGATGGGTTTTATGGTGTGGGAGGAAAACCACAAGCCTTAGGATTTTCCTAAAGTCCCCCGCGTTCACACAAAAAACGTTTGTCAACCATTTGCCTTTGTCCATGGTTGAGTCACACAGTCCTCTGTTCACGGCATATAGGATTATAGACTGCTTTGGGCCACATTCTGGGATCTTTTGCAATGCATATTGTGAACTTGTGTTCCCAACATGACATTTATTGTTCTCATCATAACACCTTGCATTTAACTTTTCAGCTAAGGATAGCATAGGACTTAAAAATACCAGCTGGTTAAGCCTTACAAGAAAACACCTATACGTCAACTAATTATCAACTGATTTTTAATATAAACTTTTTTATATATATATTACTATATATATAAGTGTCACATATAAGATCACTCTCTCCTTCACTGAACTGCACCCATTCCCAAAGTTAAGGGAAATGAAGATCAAAGCATGGGTGATACTTTTTAAGTAAACAAATTATCATTTGCTGGTGAAAAAAACAGAGGTACATAAACCATGTCATTGTATGGCATGTTGCCAGGGCAATTTCTTTGGATGCTATAGCCACAGCGAGCTTAGTCGTGATAGGTAGTGATTTAAGAAACAAGCTGCAGAGCAAAAAATATTTGGTTGCAGTTAGTCTGATTCATCAAAAATAAACAGCGGAGTCTGAGAGTTTTTTGCATGGACACTGCTGGAAAGGTTTGCTTATTCAGCAATTTGACCTCAGTTACAACAGGAAGGGTGACCAGCAGAAAAGTCTGAAAGTCCTGCCTCTCAATCCAAAATATTGCATTATTAGGAAAATCTACAGTATGAGGTCATTGGAAGCATAAGCATTATAAAGATTAGGTCACAATAAGAAGTTTTACAGACTTCATATTTAATACATAAACTTACTATATGAAGTCTGCAAATCTGTTCACTGAGCTAATTTGACAAAAGAAGACACAAACAAGTAATTCTCCAAAACCTCACAGGCAAGGTGTTAACAATTCAGAGATTAAATATTACTATTTACTATACCATTGTTCAGAAAAGACAGATACACACAACGCATACGGAATATCATCTGAGCACTGTAACTGAAAGTGCATTTCTAAAACCTTCGCTTTTATAAGATTTACAAAGTTGATCAACAACCAGGCGATGAAAAACTTCACCATCAACAGAGAAGTGCTGCAAGCGACATTGCTACACCAAAGCAAGGAACTCAAGGCATCAAGTTCGTCATTCACGTTTGCTGTCAGTCAGCAAAAGATTAAATGGGGCAAAAATCAGCAGAACCATCTTTGTGCTGCTCTCTATTTAAAGCAACTTGAACTTCGTGACAAAAATTAGAAAATAGATTTCTATCACCCGGGTAATTCTGAGCAGACTTCAGGCAGCGGAAGCGTTCCCCGTGCTGTGGAGGTCACCGAACCATCATTTCACAGCCTAATGCAGATGAAGTGCCACCCTACACCAATAAAGCATTGCCATCTGGCCACATCTCTCCCATCGCCTCTAGGACTTAGCGGAGGATGCAAGAGCATCCAAGGAAATAACACACTAAAGGTGGCTCATGTACCCTTGAACCTCAGGTGCTTCGAGTGTGGCTCCCAGGCTGTAGCCCTCCACTGTGCTCGAGCAGCGCTGCTGTAATCCAGATCTGCATACAAATGCAGGAGAAGGTGAGTGAAAAGAGCCTGCCCTTGCTGGCTGGCTGCTGGACGGAGATGCAAATCCAGCCCAAGCGCACCTCTGTGGGAACAGAGGCAGTCAAAACTCCTCTCCCTGAATTAATTATCCCTCTTCACCCTCAGCTTCATAGGTCCAGGACAAACACTTTTGCCCATGGAAACATTTTGGTATGAGGCTCTCAGATTCAGATATGCAACTGTGCTGATCTGAAAAGACCTTCCGTTTCACAAATACCGTTAGAGGTCCCATATGACACACCTGTCGAGGTTTATACAAAAGATACCCATCTCTTCTATAGGATGCGCCCACTGGTGAGATCAGAGCCACACCATGCAGCCTCCCCTGTGTCCCGAGATGTCTCTCTCCTAGACCCGAACGGCAAAATTAGTTTCAGCAGTAAAGGTGTTACCCAGCGTTACCGCTCCATCACCTTTATCTTATGGGAACTTCTGCACTGGGGATGGGAAAAGTTGAGGTCAACAAAAACTGGTATGAAAATTTCAGTAGTGGAAAGATTCTCACACCTAGTAGAGGGCTGGGGCTCCCGGCTGCCACTGCATTTATGACCAAATAAATAAAACCACTCTATATCATAACAGTCTTCAGGTAAGCAATGACAGTAATTGGGCAAGGGAGCTCCCCTCTGATACTTGAATTGCAGTACACATTAAAAAAGAATGCTAATGAGATTATTAATAAGATAGTACATTTACAAGGCAATACCACCTTCATTACACAGTCAGTAAAAAGCACTGCAGAGTGGAACAAGCAAAAAAAAAAAAAAAACACAAGAAGGAAAAGACACTGAGACATTTTTTCCCTTCTAATACTGAAGTGATGTCCTTAACTGTTTCAAGAATAACAATGACAATATTTTGCTCAACAAAGGACTGCACAGAGCAGCAAGTAAAATCTGGCAGAGGTTGGCAGTAAAGTCAAAATTTACAATCCATAACATGCCCATGTCTTGACATAAGAATTACTTTTATTGAAAATGTTGTATATTCTCCAACATAGTTTGAAGCCAAGTTGTTCCACAGATGGCACCTATAATGAAAACAAACTCTAGCAAACATAAGACAACTTCCACATTAGAGCAAAGCACCAGCAGGGAAAAAAAAAAAAAAAAAAAAGCAAATATTTCTTGCTAAAAATCATTATAACAAAACACTGCATGCACAATGCTGTAGACCTGATATCATCTACAAGGACACTACACCTACTTACAAATACACCTTCTGTCAAAAATTAAAACAAAGAAATGGAAAGATTTCCTCAGTTGGTATGCAGCTCTAGTTCAAGGTGAACTTGAAATCCTAAATTACAGGAAGCAAAAAGTGTCAACAACATTTACTGAAAGAGCAAATTAAATATGCTGAAACAATGAGAAAGCTCTAGAATCTAAAGTTAAGCTCAGCTTAAGATGCAGGATGCAAAAACATATTTTCCTATTTGTCTAAACAAAATCTCCATGGAACTAATAATTATTATTCTTCTGCCATTTGTTAAGAGAAGTGTTAGGGATCTGAAGGATTGATGTAAATGAGAAGAAAGCTTCCTCACATCATTTATAAGAAAAACATCATATCCTAATTGTGCCACAAAACTTACGGGACTGCCTTTACTGAATCAAGCTAAAGCATCCAAAACTCTTTTCAGGGCACGGGTTTTAAAGTAAAATATTCTCACAGAAAAAAAAAAAAGAAAAACATAAAAGTCTCTGGATGACCATAAATCTGTCACATAAATTGTACAACACGTCCTTTTTCTAAGCTGGGGTTCCTATGACTGGAAGGTACAGTGAAAGAACAGTAATAAAGGACATAAAAGGATCCTATGCAAAAGTTTATGGATATTGGCTGTTCCTAATATTCATCTGTACAGTGATTTTACATAACTTCTCTTTACTGCATATTCATTTTTATTGCATATTCATTTTATCAATGTCAAGTGAAAACGAGTATCTTCAACTGATGGTAGAGGGGCTTCCTTTTTCCCTCTCCCTCTTCTTAAAATCCATTTTATTCTCGCCTTTCCATTGCTGTAAAACTTCAGGCTGCAGTAGTTATGTTCTGTAGCATATATTTGGTACTAATGAATCACAGCCTTTCACAACCTGGGTGAAATGAGTCATTGTAATGACACCTTTTTGCTACACTATATTTATTTGCCAGCAGGATCCCAAATGGCAACACTTGCCATAACACCGCGGCTGCTGCTGCTGCTGCTATTCCCATTCCTTACGGGAAAGCGACAAATACGGAAATGTTATTATTTGTAGAACTTATGGAAGGAAGCACAAGAAGTCTTTTTCATGACCCAAAGAGTACTAGAAATTGGCTGCCCTGAGAAGACCAATCTCAAATGTACACCATTAAAAACACACACGCATTCACTACAATATACACCATTACTCATGGAAAAACTTCATTCTGGAGCAATTCTGAAGTATGTTGATCTGCAGTATCCTTATTTGAAGGTGCAATATCATACTGCTTTATTTTTTATATACCATGTATAAAAATCTGTGTGAGTACAAAAGAAAGTATGAAGAAAATGGTACTAGAAAAGTAGGAAGGAAGCAAGTATTATAAGAACAAATGCACAGCTTTTTTCATTTCTTTCTTGCCATGCTCTGGTGCTCAATATGATCAGCAAAGCAAGATGACTGTTTTAAGGTTCGTGTAAGCTTTCTATGATATTATAAATTCTTTACATACCCAAATACATTAAAACAGAGTATAAATGTATAAAAAAAATCAGTTATAAGTATTAAATAATTATGATATGTAAAGCACACACTTTCAGCTACTACTTAATATAAGCCCTTAATAATGGAAAACAGTATATGCCCATTCCTTTCTAATAAAAAGGGACTGCATCAAAACACATCCAGACAAAAACTGTTTCTACACCATTCCTAGTAGTACCAAACTTTAGACAGAAGATGAAAGAGAGAACATTTGCCTAAGCAAGGCAACAGGTGGTAATTCAGTAGCAAGCATGAAGATGGTGATTATTTTCAACCTCAAAACTAGTTGCTGGGGTTAGCTCCTCCTGTGTGACAAAGTGCTATCAACACTATCAAAAATAATACAAACCATAACCATATTTGTCAAAAAGCATTAGATGAGCCTTTTAAGAATTTGCAGCACTTGCCAAAAAAAATCTAACAATAACAGTAAGCAAACAGTTTAAAAAGTAATTTGTTTTCTGGAAACATTTCCTCTCAGTATTCCTGTTCTTCCTGTTCTTTCCATGCTGTTATACAAATTAAGCTTTCTTCATCCATTTGGTCTATGCTGAGACTTTCATTGTTTATGATATCATTTAAAATGAACAGACCATCCCGGTGTTCTCTTTTTGGACTTGTAACTTTGAACTCCACTTAAAATTCTCAAAATTCTGTATGTCATCATTTTGTGGTGAATGCCAATGAATTAACAAGAATGCAAGAGGCCTTTTTTTGTTTCTTGAAGCAAAAAAAAAAAAAAAATTCAGTCAACATTTCTTTACAGATTATAAATTTTCCTTGTATTATTGCCTGTACAGCATAATGTAAGATAGCAAAAAGATGTGAAACATCTCTTCTTAATTAGAAAGGAGGAAGGGGGGGTCTAATAACAGCAACTGAGTTTTAAATTTATGATCTTCAAATTATTTCTATTCTTACATATCATAACATGCCTGTATTAAAGAGGATGGCAGTCACCTGTTCTACCTGTAATAATAACGTCATATAACTTAATCCATGAATGTTAAATCAAGCGCACCTTGGAAGCTCAGTCCATTTGCTCTTAAAACATCCTAGCACTATTTTCCCTCTAATTTCAACAGTTTGTATTGAAAAATGAGTGTTGCTCAGAAACTTGAAAAAAATACCATAAAAGTTGAGTGAATGTCCCATAAAATCCAATTCCCTTGAATTTACAAGACCGCTAGTCCAGTCTTCACACCAGTTCCCCTTGCCACGCTGCCCAGCAACAACTTCTTTGTGTACAAATTCTCATGGGAAACAGTCGCCAAATTCTCCCATCAGCACAAGCATGATTTACGGAAAAGGCGCCTGCTTACACGTAGGAAAAGGGTAAAAGTCTTAAAAGCCACCCAAGAGAACCAGGATTTAACTGAGCCTCACAAAGAAGTACAGCTCCTTGTAGCTCCACTGAACCTAGTTACTAAAGATATAGTTTCTCTTTCTTTATCCTAAGCACCTAAAGCTTCAGCAGTTGTATCAAGCCCTCCTCTTAAGATGCACGCTTCGCCGAGCAGCACAAGCGACAACACCAACTGAGCTGAACGGCTCAGATTTGATTGCGATGAAGCAGAGGGCCAAAGCAAACAATTCAGTGCCTCACAGAGTTAAACCAAAAGCAACAGAAATAGCAACCACCACGGAGGAAAGCAAAACTTGCTTTCAAACAGCCTCTGAATTGAAAAGGAAGCTAAATTCACTAACTGAATTATTTACAATTAAATTATTTGCAAGGCTCAATTTCAATAACAAAGTATTTGATCGTGCTGGCTTCACCTCAGATCATTACTTTAAACTACTCAGACTCACTTCAATCAGATGCAATTCACCTAATCGCTGGGTCAAGATTTTAATTCAACTTTTCAAAACCATTATTTAAGTTCAGGAACACCTTGCAAAGCAGATTTTTGCCCTATTTACTTCTACTATTTATTAGGAACAACCTGACATTGTCCGACCGGGCGCGATGCCCTTGTTGAGGATGGCTACCGGGGACCAGCAAGCCACCCGCTCTTCTGAATAAAGGTGCCATATAGGAAGAGCACAGCTCTAGTACTATTCCTTCAAACTAACAATTCTGAAATAATGATCCAGGTGGTACTTTACGTGTATATATAATTATATTGTTCTACAAGATTATTTATCCCATGTATTATTAGCCTGCTTCAAACATCAAATCGACATCCAAAATTCATTTGCTTTTAACCGTCTCCCCAGCTTTAGCACATTCAGTTCAATAATCTCATTTCAGAACAGGTTTTAGCCGAGTTTTTCTACGCATGGGAAAGGCTGTTTTATACCCTGGCACCTACAAGGTCAAAACGATATCCTATGAACACCGCAATGTGGAATCACTTATAAAATCATGCACAATTTCTGACTTAGAAGTTTTAATAGGGAAACCTTTAAAATGCTCTATTTGTTTTTAGAAGATTACTTATAATCTTCTATTCAAAACCAAAAGCCTTTGCAGAGATTTACCATAAACATGAATGATTGATAAACATAAAGTGTTGATAACTTCAACAGATTTTCCTGTTTCTGACAAGTTTCACTTTCGCTGAAAAGAGTTTAAATAGACCTCTGGAAAATGTATACGACTCCCTGAAATCCCATTTATACCAGCTTCCTTCTGATGTCAAATTATTTTTTCAGTTGCCTTAGTTACATCATTTCAGTATCTCAAACATGGATACCTGTGGCTTATCTCCACATATAGATTTTAGAAAATTCATTATTTCTCTATGCATGGAGTCTTTATTTTCAGAATGTTGCTCGCACATTGGTGGCTTCATTTATTTCTGTACTTAGGGCAGATAAGAGAGAGACAGTGAACTTGAAGCATTTCTCTGGAAGATTTATACAAAAAATGCTCCTGCCAGCTGGAGGTCTGGAACAGCAGCATAAGATACATTTCCCTATTTTCGGCATAGCCGGACATACTGGCTGTTACTGGTGTTAGGAAGTTGCTCTTTGGTTACACAAAATCAGGCACAGCACTCTTTTCTAATTTACCATTTAACCACACATCTGCTCAAACTTTCCTTATCAATAAGCTGAGGCACAATGAGGGAATTGCACCCAGATGTTTTTCCATGCACAAATTAACAAACACACTATATCCCTAATTTCTACATCTTTTTTTCCAGCTGGGGGTGCACGCCCCCCAGCAACTGGAAAGCCAAATCACCACAGAGAGATCCAACTCTAACAAACCAGCCAGCTTTGAATAGACTCCGTAAGTCAGGTTAAGTTTATTAAAAGCTTTAAACATTTATAAATCTCCAGGGAAGCATGACTTTAACGCATAGCATTTAGAGGTAAATCATTGGCGTAATAGAGAGGCTCCTTCCTGCAACCTCCCGGGACCTGAAGGCTGGCACAGACGATGAACTCCTTTATCATACTCATGCTAATTGTAGCACATCTTGAAATGATTAGATCTATTGTTAGAACAGGCCTTGTCAGCAGCTGGGACATGGTGATTAATAGAAATTTCTCTTTAATTCCTTAGGATGTAGAAGTCTAAAGTCACAGTTGAGCCCTGGACCCCAATTATTACGTGATTAATGAAATTATAATTGCCACCCTTTTGTTCACATTCATCACTAGGTTTACTATTACTCATTAGAGGTAAAGCACAGGAAAAAGAAAATATTTTACAACCGCTATGCTATGGATACACGGGAGAAGCATAAATGGATCTGGAAAATAGTCTCCAATGCATCAGGCTGGAGCAAATGTGTATCATTACCAACAACTTAACAGTACTGATGGTTGAAGTGAAGGTCAAACTTGCTAGTAGGAATCATTTTCTGCCCGATAACAACAGCTACCACCTTATCCAGTATTTGAGAGACACATACAGACCAGCTGGCCATCAAGGTAGAAGAAACAGTTTTTAGCATCCCTGTCAGTTAATGAACGATCAACCCCAATATTAGGATTCCCTTCCAAGCTTTAAGAACGTTTCTCTTAAAATCATGCAATATAGAGATTATATATATACATTGTGTGTGCCTGTCTGAGTGCACAGACAGCCGTGCACCATTGGACCTGTCCTCCAGCCGTCGCGTACCTACACCACGCTGTCAATCAGTTGACAGAGCCGCCAGGTCGCTGCCAACGCTCCCCTCCCTTCCCACTCCCCAGCGCTTTTACTCGCTGGTGCTGCTGAAATTTTATGGGTCACATTTTCCAAGCCTGATTATTTCTCAAAGACAACTCAAAGTGGCCAACGCTGCTCCAACAATTAGGAATTAAGTGAATAATTCTTTTGTCTATAAAATATACATTTGGAAAAAAAAAAAATAACAAACCACATTTAGAACTGCTTTAGCCCTGTAGCATTAATGTCAGGAAAGGTCAGATCTAAGGTTTTTTTTCCCTTCTCAACTGATCAGATTTTACAGAAAGGATAATTAGTTTTTCACAGATCAAAAAACTATGCAAGGAAATGAAATGCAACTGAAGAGAAAGACTGAGGCCCCTTTATCTCCTTCGGCATGAAGATTTAAGGGTCCAAAAGCCATCACCCCCCCCTCAGAGAGACTCCAAGGGGAGGAAGGCAAGCTTCCTCGGCTGCCACAGACCCGTCTGCGCCCTTGTGCACAAAACAGGCAGAGAAAGGGACAGGACTTCATCCTTCCCACCCTGCAAACTCTGCTGTTCAACACTGCAATACGTTTGTATACACTTGCAGCTACATGGTGTAATGTAAATGACTATTTACTTTGCACTGATCTGTATCAGGTGAAAAATCACTGTAATTTAGATCTCATTTGTTTATATAATAAATGATTTGTTTATACTGAACTTGATGCTTTACCTCAGCTACTTGAAATTTCATTAAATAACAAATCACTTCTAAGACCATGCCTAGGTAAGTCAGAAATAGCAAGTCTGCCACACATGCCCTCTCTGTATTAACATCCAAAGCGCACAACCACTTTACTGTGTTTACCAGCAGAAAGAAATCATTTCTGTGATCAGCCATTTTTGAATATGTCTGAAACTCTGATTGCAAGTGCTTTCTTTCAATGCTGATTTAGGCAAATGCTGCTCAACTTACATCCTGAGAGTTTGAAAACAGGAGGTGTTTGGGGACAGCTATGCTGGTTAATTTTCATAATGCTAAATTTCAGTCTCCTGGGGAAAACAAAAGACCTCACTAATCTTTGACGTAATTCATCTGAGCATATGCCAAAGTGTACTAAATTGTGTAAGAGAGGATAATAAATAACTACAGTGCATGATAGAGTAGGAATAAAGCGCTGTGGAGTTCTATCGCACTGCTCAATCAGACGGTTGGGTCAGTTAATGCATGAGCTCAAGGCTGAACATCAATCTTGGCAGCCGGCGTGACATCCAGCAACGTGGACACCAAGCAACTCACAGTTCCTCAGTTGGGTGGCCACGAGAAAGGGAACGTCACAGAAATTTACAGAAATAAGCAGTATTATCCATCACTTTACCCTATTTATTTCCTATAAACCAGTAAATGTTATTATGAAATCTCATCATGAAATTGGATACTAATATCTCCAGTTTCTATCTGGAAGCTAACAGATATCTCTGTAAATTGGGTTACAAATCTGGCAGAGGACTATGGCTATTCCAGATTACCCCTCCTGGAAATTACAACAAAGTTGCCTTTCCATCATTTCTTAACCTGACAACTATATACTGGGTACTAGAGAGCTTTTGACTTTCTAAGCCTGCAGTACTGCTAAAAACCAAGGAGGGTTTTATTTTTTTTCATTCTGATTTCCATTGCAGAATAAAATATTCTGCTCTTTTTTGCCCACAGTTATGGATTAATAATAATTTCACAAGAAAGTAATACAGCATCACCTAAATGCTAGGAAAGATTTTAAAGTTGTATTAAGGTTCTGATCATTCATTTCTAGTGGTAGATGACATATATTGTGCTAATATTTAGTCTAATGATGCGGCATTTCCATTAATTTCTTTTCTAATAAAGCTCGCGTTTTCATACGTTAGAAAAGACACTGTTAGTGTATAATGTGCTAGTGAACATGTTACACAAGAATCTCTCAACGACTTGTGTATATACTCCAATCAAACTTTTCACAAACATACGCAGCACTCCTTGTGTCTCTTATGTACACTTGCACATAGCAATTTTACTTATTTTATATCGTGAGGGAAATCACACCAATTTCATTCACAAGAATAGCACAGCTATTTTACAGATATGACCATAAAATATAATTTGCTCTTCAGAAGTCGAAATTACTTTGCATAGGTTAACCACATACATAAAAATATGATCCTCCATATACTCCTCTCTGGATTCCTTAGCAAACTGATAATTGTCCGAGTCATTAACCATTTGAGGGCTCTATACACAAAAAGAGAAGTTACTAGTTGGATACATAATTGTGGCTGCTGGTTCATAGTCCAGATGTAACATAGTGTGGTAGGTGCATGTGGTAGGTAGGTGCAGCTAGGTAACTGGGTGCTTACAAAAAATAAGCTAGCTAGTTAAGCAGGTATGTATTTGGACGTACCATAGAAAGATGTACTTAAAAAGAAGCCCAAATTCAATAACTTCTTGAATAGATTAACTCTAGGGAAACAGTGGCTTTCTAAATAATACAGCACATATTATAAAGGGTCACGTTTATACTGGCTTTAACAGACCCAGGAGGGAAACTACAGTGGTTGACTTTGATCTATTGGCCTATATTAAACAGTGATGTGCTGGAGCACTGGGAAATGTCCTAATTTATTCCTGGAAAATATGTATGCATATTGTCAGATGGAACATTCTTTATACTGCAATGGTCTATTGTATGAGAAGGATTAAAAAAGTAAAAGGAAACAGAGAAGTATGTCATTCCTCCAAAATTGAACAGAATGGCTGGCTAAACTGCTGAGAAGCAGTCTTGACTGTACTTCTTTGCATCAAGATATTAACTTCATTTTGTCCAACAAAATGCTCCTTTTTAAGCTCAGAAGCAAAGTAAAGAAAGAGTGCATAATAAGTAGCTAACTTCAGATCACAGATATTACAAGGGAAAATAAGATTTCCCAAGAGATATTACAGTCTATGCAGGTACAAAGAACAGAATTTGAGTTGTCACTCCTGAACCAACACTCAGGCTTGCAGGGCTCTTCCAGTAGACTCTTGGGTTTGGGGTCCAAAGGCGCAACAGAAGGAATGTCACAACACAAACATCACTTGAACTTCACTAAGGTCTGGGCACACCTGTACAAACTTTACAGCCTTGGATGTAGTGGTAGCGTTCATAAGCTTCCTGAATTTTAAAGAGTGCCACAGCTGTATCAGAACTATTCAACCCACACCACAAACTCCATACTTATTCCCACATATTGAAGACTTTTGTTAACAAGTGCTAATTAAAAAGAACAAAACAAAAAACATGCTCCAAGACTTGGCAAAGAGATATAGGGCTGTTCTCAAACACTAGATAAGTCACCCTTTTTCACTTTTTTTTAGAGCACAAATAGCAAATAGAAGAAAAAATAGCCTTTTCCTTTGCATTTTCTAAAATTGAATTTTCCCTCTTTTCCTCATACGCTCGCATTGAACTGCAGCATTACAGTCTGATAATACTTTCTGAAACAGGAAACGTTGCACATCTGTTTCTAATCAGAAGACTTTAATAATATTCCATCAATGGAGGCAGCCTGCATTTATACCATCACATTTATTTATTTTTTATAAGAAAGGAGTGTGAATATTCGTTGCTGGTCAGTGTAGCCATGGACATGAATAGCAGTCCAAGAGACCCTCTCTGCATACAAAAAGCATACCCCTTGGTACCAGCCGAAATTCTAATCAGAGTTCCCTCACAACACAGATATTGTAGGTGTGCTGTGCTAGTCACTTCTGTTATTATAAACGACCATTCAGGAATTGAAAAAATTGTAGCTTGTCAGTTGAGACTTGTAATCGTTATCCATTCAGCTAAAGGATTTCACAGGCCTGCTTGTAAAGGGAGAAAAACCAGATTCCCTTCTCACTAATCTCAGAAAAACAAAAGTGGTCTAAATCAACAATTACCTTAGACATTGAGGGAGATTTCTAATAATGCTGTATTAGAATGAAAGTTAGTATATTCTAATGGGAATTTAATAACCACCATCAGCCACAGCCTGACCAGAACATGTGCAGCAGTTCGATTACCAAAGCCGCAGCCGTGATTCCTGTCCCCCCGAAGCACTGTCCGGAACGGGGCCAGTGAACCCCTCTCTTGGGGTGCCACCTGCATCGCTTCGGCATCTACTGGAGGCCATCTGACCATGCTGAGAGTTCAAGGGGCGCAAGAAATAACACAGAAAGGTACATACCCTAACGCAAATAGAGGCCACATGATATATTTACTATAGAAACAAAAGCTGTTTAATGTCCTGCGTAACCCAAGAGGAGTTCCAGTGCCTGGTGTTGTTATTGCAGTCTTAAATGGAAAGTTATTTTAATATAATCCCTTATGATAACTTCACATTGCTTCTTAAAATGAGAAAGATACATAAGAAAGATAGTTTAAACTTTTGGATCTTTAACGACATTTATACATGTAATCTGTATAACGAGCCTGTTACTGTCGTTGCACAAGAAGGTAACTTACTTATATTCATAATCTAAAGTACATTATTAACTCTTTAAAATATTTAATAGCCTTTCTAGATGATAGCCTATATTAGAAATAAACATTCAGGAATAATTCATAGTACAAGCAGAAAACTATGAGATAAGCAGTGAAAAAAGATAATAAGGAACATGATTAATAATAAAGCTGTTGTACTGGCCTACTTGGGGGAGGAAAGGGGCAAGAAAGTAACCACCATTAACCATAGACTTGAACCAGTGAATCACCCTCAACAAAACAGGGAAACCTAAACTGTTTGCAGGTACCCCTGTTCCTAACAATATTACTGAATTATGAAATCTTATCATTCTCCAAGGAGGGTCTCTGCCATTAAAGTTAAGCAGAGCATTCTTTTTTTTCCCTGCGCTCTCCTGTGTTACTCATGCTGCCGCAACCCCAGAACTGCTGTCAAAGCAAGTTGAAATCACGCTGTCCACTTAGTCATAAAATCAGAGCTACCTTTCCTTCACACGAAGCACTTCATACTCTAGTAAGCATTACAAAAAGCATGAAACGCTCTAGGAAGAATGGCTGTGTAATAAAAGTATAATTGAAATGGCTCTACTGCTGCCTCATTTCATCACTCATACTGGCCTCTGCTTGTTAAATTTTAAGATCTCTTGGGAAACCAGTGCATAATATAACTACACTCCAGAGTGTCAAAACAACCACTGCTATGATTTATCTCATGCATGACATCAAGGATCTGTTTTAATGCAATGATTTTACCAGTGAAACAAGCCCTTGAACTTTCACACTTCCCTTAATTTAAAGAACGTAGGCTAAAAATTTTGGAGGAACTTAAGGAATTTTTAGACTTCCAGTTGTCTCTGCCTTTCAGGAATGTTTGAGTCTCCTTACTCTTTTGCATATCCAAACTCATTGTAAGAGGAAAAGCTAGTGTGGATTTCTTGATCAAAGATTAGCATTAAAAAAACCCTAAAATTTCATCAACAAGGCAACTAACAGAAGAAAAAAGAATTCAAACAATTACAAAATCCAATGAAAAGTTTTAGAACCAAGAATTTCTAAAGTAGTCTTGTAAGTTATCTTAGGTTCCATTCAACACACAGGGATTGCAAATTTTTCTGGGTAACACACACTAACATCTTCAGGAAAGGATATCTGGATACCCAACAGAGATACTGCTCCTGCCACGAGGTGCTCTCTTGGGCCACCTCCCAGCTGGCCACTCTTCCCACTCAGTGCTTTGAAGTTGCCTTTTTAACTACAGCTTTTCTAACATGCTGAAGAGAACACAATTTTAACAGTGTATGTTTCTTAATTTTGTTATCTTTTCATGTCAAAACCAACTTGTCATTGTCCTGACTTGATTTTTCTTATGCCACTGAGGAATTTGTCACCCACCTCCAAAAGAGGTAGGGATCTGCATATTTGCTGTGGGAGCATTTATAGCTCTCTTCAGCCAAAAACATTTTGGATCTATACACATTGTTCTGTTCTTATATTTCTTCTGTTGGGATAATATGACGTAAATTGGGCTGTTACACCACTCTCACAGGTGACAGAGGCAAAGGATATGTGCATTTCTGCGCCTCCTTGCTAACTTCACCAGCATCTACAATTAAACCGGAAAATCCTTAAAACCACAACTAGCACTTGAAAAATTCCTTCTACCTCACACCCTATTGCAGCAGGTAAGGTCGCCACAGAGTATTTCTTGTTATTTGTTTCTAAGCAGAACTACCGCATGCACAGCAGCAGTGCCATTTCTTCATTTGGCCTTAATTTCCCCATTAAAGTCTGCCACAGCTATATGATGCTACCTATAGGAAACACACCATAAAATTTATTTTGTCGAGGCTTAATTAGCAGTTACACTTTTAGTTCCTTCTACTGCACAGAGAAGCCTTAGCTGCTTTGTAGTAATGCCTAGAAGTCAGTAATAGGCCATATAACATACAATATTACTTTTTGCTTTCTGTTCCAATAGCTTACTGCAGCTATGGAAGATTGATCCTTTCCAGTATGCCTTTATTCAGAGGCAATTTCTTGTTTGTGTTAGGAAACTGTTGCTAACTCTAAGGCAAGCACCCCGACAGAAGAACATTCAGAAGAATACCAAAATAATGATTTAAGCAAGCACTTTTTTATACCCACCTGCCCTCACCCCCTAAAAGCTGACCAAAAGATCAGAACAGGCTTAGAAATGACCAAAGGCAGTTTTCCTTCCAGATCCTAGACCTGGGATTTTGTTCAGTACAATCCAGCCACAAGCGTGTGTGTGTGTATGTGTGTGTCAAAAGCTTAGATACTGCACGTGTCAGGATACCCCAACACTGTATCTCCAAGGAAAAACAGCAAGAGGACACACAAATTACGACGGAGATTAAATCATATCTTTAAAAAATTCACCAGCAGCAGTAGGCATGTCGGGGTTTTGTTCTTTGTTTTACTGTTTCTTCCTTGTAGATCTATAAAGTGAAACCCTTAAGTTATGACTACTGTTCATCACTTAGTACCCCTCGGTTTATTCTAGCATTGACTGGCATAAAAAGAAGTGCATTTCCTCGGCATTGATAAAGAGAAGAGGACAGCAGGCTGCCACAGTTAAATTTGGTGACCAGCTCCCTTTCATTCGCCCAGCGAGTGCCGATCATTAGCCCTCGGCCCTCAAAGTGGCAGAACCACCCAATACCACAGACGAACGCAGAAGGAAACGTGCCATCGAAGCCCTGTGTCTCCACACTGTTAACACACCCCGTCTATCCTCCCTATTTTCTATATAAATTTAAACAATTTCAACCTTACAGTCTAAAACGTATTGGGGAAGTAGAAATCAATGGAAGCTTTGTTATTTTAAGAAAGCAATTCTAAAGAGCCTGAAATATTCCCTCCTTAAGACTTCGGTTTGCATTTTCCTGCAATTGTGTGGTGAAGTCTTTGGCTGTAGAAGGAAAACAAATGAAGCAGCTGTGTGGACTTTCTGTGCAATGTTCCCTATCGAATGCATCACAGTTACCTGACTTCCCCCTTGCATAAACAGTATTGCTCATTATTATACTAAAAAAAAAAGAATTTTTTTTTATTGTTACAGAATCTAAACTCTTCCTGAACTCTGCAGTTCTGTCAGGTGGATAGACTGTAATGATCAAGATCTCAAGGTCAGAAATATAAAGAACCTAGTAAAACAGTAATTTCACACTGTGTAAGAGTCTCTGAGAATACTGGCCCCTGACATATAATGCCATGAAAGAAAACAACGAACTTTCATTTTTGATTTAAAGAGTGTGAGTTTACTCAAAGGTGCTTTGCTATCCCCCAAAGTTTTAGAGCAGTATAACCAGCCTTTACCACTTGTCAACATTTAATAGCCTACACCCCAATGATTGATTTTGTTCAATTGGATTTTTTTTCTTTCCAACTCATGTATTTAGCTTTTAGCTGCAGCAGGTTGACAACACATCTATCATAGCTAAACAATCTTATTCAGAAGCATTTATTTTCTGCAGCTACGTTTGTTTGGTCTTCTGCTGTATACACTGTTTTGTATGTTCCCCCATACCAACACAAGTTTACGTTGTGACGGCCTACAGTACTACATAAGCTATTTAGTACCTCCTCTTCATCCTGTATCTCTCTCCTTATCACCAGGACTGCCACCCTTGCCTTCTAGGGGAGTTTAGTTTATTTGGAGAATGAAGATCACTGAATAAGGACAAGCATAAGTGTTTTGGTAGTTATTAAAAAACATTAAAAATATTCTATGCTTACCTCATTTAAAAATATGATCTCTCAAGACATTAAGTGGAATGGGAATTTTCCTATCCAAAAAGGTAGTTACTATACTTTCCAACAATTTAAGTTATGCTCTCCAATAATTCTGATATCTGAGTGCAATTGATATACACGATTTTAAATGTATGGTGTCAGTCACATTCCCAGGTTTCTACAGCAAAGCGATAACAATGAAAAAAAGTTAGAGAGCAACTTCTGCTAAGTTCTTCCAGTGAAGCACAGCTGTAGGTAAAACTTATCCCCGAAGACCTAAAGCATGTTGCCATAAGGGGCGCAGTAATTCAGCAAAATATACAGCGTGAGTTACCTGCAATCCCTTAAACTAATGCAGATGTCACAGGGCTTCACAAAGCTATGGGACTGATTTAAAAAAACCAGAAAGTAATAATTCTGGGGTCTGTTCCGAGCTCTATCTCTGAGTGTGGAGATACAAAAGTGGGAGTTAAAGCCTGCATAGGAACAGCGCGGGAGCAGGGAGGGAATCTTCAAATAGCAATCTTTCTGCTTCGGAAAAAACTGCACTAGGCAATGTTTTTAAGATGTTTCATAAAACTGAAGACCCACCTCCTCTTTAGGAAGATAATTAGGAACTGCCTTTCATCTCACTTGTTTGGTGAGGGTAAGAGCAATACACAAATTACTGGAGAGGCAGCTGAGTTATATCATGCCTGTTTGCAAAATTAAAGTCTGTCAGGGTCTGAGTACTGCTTTGTAAAGTATCAGTAATAGATAGCCCACAGAATAAATATCACTAGCAAGTAAACTAATATTTGAGGAATATGCGAGGAGCAACTATTTCATATGTAAGCAAAGACTTCTTCAATAACTGCCCATCTCGCAGCTCTCACAGGTGTTTCCCAGCTCCTTCTATCAACTCTCTCTAGGTAGTTCTAGCATGCAGATTTATTCCTTATAAATATTGGTTTATGTTCTAACTGAGGGCTAAAATTTGTTATTTTCTCATTCAGGAAAAATGCTATGAAAACCTTGCTGGAGAAGTAGCCCGAACAGAGTCCAGTTGTCAGGCACAACTGGCTTACTTTACAATGGCTAGCAAGAGAGATTCATTCCTTCTAAGGGGAGAACAGCATTTTTCCATTAAGTGAACTCTTGTATAATACAGCAGCATATCTCTGCTTCTTAGAGTCTACGCAACACTTGCTATCCATGTTTCCAACCGAGTTGTTTACTTTCTCTCAAATCCTCAACTTGGCAGAGCTTGTGAACAGACTGCCACTCTGCCGAGCACAGTTCCACAAACATGAAAGGAAGAAGCAATTCTGAAGGAAGCACATCTGAAAGAAGTAAGATAAAATAGTGATGGCACGATTATTTTTATTTTATCAAGTTGCTGTAAAACTGCCAAGCCCGGAAGCCTACCATTTTAGCTATGTTCCGAAAAAGTAATAAAGCAAGCTAGTCCCTCTCACTGCTCCTCTTAAAAAAAAAAATAAAAAAAAATCAGATGCTTCTGAGTCACAAAACTTGTAAATCCTGAAATAGAGAGAATGGAACAGATCATAAAGCATCATTACTTTTACTTAAACAGACAAAGATCTGTGCCTTAGACATATATATGAAAGGAGTTAAAGAAAAAACAATCAGAATTCAAAAGCACCAAGAGCCTTGTTCTTGCCTGCCTTGTCCCATCACCTCACAGGCAGGCTGCTGAACAGGGAAATAAAATCATAAAAATCCACTGTGGACAGCAAAGTTTTTATGGATCTTGAGAACTGATCCTTAATGTTCAAAAACAAAATCTGGAAGGAGAAAAGTGTAACGTGAGCATGACAAAGGATCGCTGTAAAGACCAGGTTTTCCTACAGGAAAAGTGGAAGAAAAGAGCAAGTAAAAGCCAATTAAATACATGAGAATGGACAAACAACTTTTGTCATTCATCTTTGATTATAGAGAGCGCACTTTTCAGAAAAGGAAAAAAAACCCACAGAATTTTCTAAAGGCCTCAAGTGATAGCATCCTCAAAACAAAACAAGCCACTAGTTTTAGACCACAGGTTTTCCCTACAAACAAAATGAGATACTTCCATACTTTGACTTATTCGTACAAAGTTATCAAACAGAAGAACCAGGTTTACTCTATGCATTTCTGTCAGTTTGCTTACACTGACGACAGGCATGGCCCACCACTGCCATACCTGCTAAACCAACCCTCTGGTCTGTGGAAGGCTGGCTAGGCAGCGACCCATGTGTGAAGTGAGAGAGAGCAAAACCCATCGAAAAGCTGAATCCATTTTAAAAGCATTTTGTACTGCTTGTTGATCCACCAGTAGCGGCTATTATCCTGATGAAAAGCCATCACAAACCAACGTCAGCATAAGATGTACATCTCAGCTGCAGGGCAGACAACGTGCTCCTTACACTTCCCACTCTCTACTTGGTCAGTGCTGCTACAGGTTCAATGCAGGTTTCTTTCCCAGTAAAACAAGAGACTGGATGCTCATAGTCTGGTTGCATAGAAATACCTGGAAAGCTGTTCAAGACCCTCTAGCAAACATATGTTCTGTATTAAACATACAGAATAAAGATGATAGTATTTTATCATATTATCTGAACCACAGACCCAAGAACTACAGCAATTTGGAGAGTAAAAATGTAAGTATAGAATATTACCAGATAAATGACCCAGTACTAAAAATGTCTTCATACCGTAAATACTTAGGGAATTGTTAGTACTTTAAATTACAACAGTACTGCCCTGAGCACCTTGAACTGTAAAAATGAGCACCTAGAACTAATCTTGGCCATTGCAATAACTGATTGTGGGCACCTCGGGAGAGGAAATTTCCACAAGTGGTGACAACTTGACTATTTAACATGAATCTTTGCCCAAGAGTGAAGAGGAATTTAGAATAAAATCCTGAGGGAGAAGAGTAGCACAAAGAGAGGGCATGACAAATAAAGTGCAATATCTCCCTCAGTTCATAGTTTACACCATTCATATTGCAGCCATATAGTGAAATCCATCACATTACAAAGTACTGTGCTACTGGTGAAAATGTATGGATTTAAAAACAAAGCAGTAGAATATGCATCTTTTCAATGATTATGAATTCTACTGCAAACACCAACCACTGTCACAGTGTTTGCAACATGAATTCCTTTCTGGGTCTGTGCTAATCCTAATATTTGTTAGAGTTAGAAAAGAGCATTATGCACAACAAATATTTTTATTATCCTTGCGTGGTATTTGGGAAAGCATAGAGGCATTTCAAAACAAGGCCAAAATGCAAAGTTTTGATCATCATTTTCCAAACTACAGTCTTGCTCTGCAGCACCAACATCTACTATCTGGAACCTGGCATTCTTTTCCAAGGGCATTTTCCCTAATTTAACTTCATAACTAAATCAATTACAACCAGTTTGCAAAATCTGTATTCATAATGGCATGGAAGAACGTTGTAGGAGCCTTCTAAATGAAGTTCATACACAGGAAGAATGATATATACCAAAAAACCACCTTCCATCATCAAAGCAGAGTTAGTTGCTAAACAGAAATCTTTTCATTGCTAAGAGAAGACAAATACTGTATTGTACAGACTTATTTTAAGTATCTTCAGAGTTAGCACATACACTATGTTTTTCATCTGTGTCCTTCAGCTACAAGCAGGCAGACTGCAGGCTGGATGCACCATTTCAGTGGCAATTGATTCCAGGCCACCACCTTTTTGAGAACCCCTGTAATTTGTCTCCAACTGTTACAAAAACTTGTGCTGCTGGAAGATGACAGAGGCAGGCTCAGCCAGATGGACAGAAATGGCTTGGAATCATATGGCTTGAAAATCAGGAACTGCTTCTGGTTTGCAGGAATATGAGATGGGAGAACGTGTGAAACAGAAGGAAGAGATCTGGAAGAAGGTCTTATTTGTTGAACTAATTATGAGAAGACGCACTTGCTTCCCTACACATTGCACAGACGCTTGGACGTAGATCAGGCAGCGCACGCAAAGGAGCCATGTGGCCAGGCTGGACTCTGACGCTCCCAGCTCAGCATCAGAACCTGCAATCAAAAGCTATCAGAATAGGCAAAACCTCCACAACGCCTTTTTTTTTTACCCCTTCCCTATTTTGCAATCCCTTTTAGAGGAAGATAACCAATAAAATCTTAACAAGCAGCACCGTGCGGCTTTGCTCGCCGGCGAGCCCACGATGAGCAGCCCGAGGAGGGAGAAGTGTCCGTCCCCAAGGCCAGTGCTGCTCTGGGTTAGGAGAGCCCACCCACGCTGAGTGGGCGCCTGTCTTCTTACAGTGATTAATACGCACACTGTAAATGCCAAATATAACATGTTAATCTTCCCTTATATGCCTCATCATTTATTAGATTCTTTCTCAAAGGCAGATGGAGAGAACAGTGGTGTTCATCTCATTTGGGCTTTGAATGGCTACACAATATCCATTACCATATAGGCATCGGGGCACCAAGTTGGAGTGTATCTGCTTTATATGCAATAATGTGCAGCCAAAAAAATTAATCAGCCCATAAAACATCCTTCAAGAAAAACAACTGATTTCATAGCTGAGAAACTGACTGAGAGGGGAAGCGACCTGGCAACAGCAACCCAGAGCCACTGTCGCCACTGCGGATACATAATAATCGTATAACTTAACGGACTGGTGAAATACCTCATTTTGGTTAACTAAAGTCAGTAAAGAACTGTTTTCAACACTGAAGGTATATGAACTACAGTTTGGTCAGTGTGCGCTGGGGGCCCTGATGGCATTTGTGAATAATTTGTCCCTCTTACCTGAAAGCTAACACTGGGATTCAGTCTTCCATCATGATCAACAGCAAAACATTCAGCGTTACGGAATCACGACCAGGATGGAAATCTCCAGGTGAACAGCTCACACATTCCATCTAGTGCCTACTTCTGTTATTCCCTGTGACAAGACTTTATGGCAGTGCCTGTGTTTGCTAGCCAGGGCAATAAAGTTTGCGGTGCTAATTCATCAGGAGGGAAGACATAATGTTCTTATTAAACATTGTAAAAGTTTATAGTAAAAAAACCCAACCAAATTAAAAAAAAACAAACATGCCACCATCAAACAAAAACACCACCAACAAGAAAAAGTGGTTAAAAGTTTCCTAAAGCATAGTGTGGGAAAGAAAAGCCTCAGGAGATGGACAGACAGTTGAAAGTCCAACACTTCCAAAAGCTTTCCCTGCAAACACTCACTCCTCATACAAAGGTCTACACTAAAGCCAATACCATTTTTAAGGTTTAAAAGACAACTCCAGTAAGCTTTTATTATATCTTCATGCTTTCCAAAACCTTTTCAGACCACTCCTCTTACTCTGAGATGCATAAATACATGCGCCGGCTGCAGTAACGAAGAGGACGGATCTGTTCCCATGCACAGCTCCCACCTCACATCACAGGTAACTGCTCTGCGAGTGACAGCAAACTGGACACTAGAAAAATGGACACCTCGATGAATCACGCCTCGTTTATGCTGTCTCTTTTAAGATTTATGCATGTTGAGCACAGCTCAGAGCAAATAAGTTACAGTCCAATGCAACTTAATGATTTTGCTACTTGGTGCTTTCTCCTAAATAATGGGGACGTCTCCGCTTTCTCGCCAAACAGGGGTGATGGCAGAAGAAATACTGTGGGGAGGAAAGCCGTTCTGAGCATCCTCATAGATAACTAAGTACCTCAAAGACCTCATCTGCATTTGCTGAAAGCAGGTCCGTGGTGATTTACTTAGACACCGACAGGGCTTTCCGCATCTCACAAGATGAAGGAGTAGCTGTCTACCTGCCCTTTTTAAACAATGTCATTGGTATTTCACCAGCGAGTACGCCATCTCCTCCAACTCGGCGTATGGTAACGGAGAATAAATCAACTGCCTGCGCTGAGCAGTACAGCTCCCTCCTGTAGCTCCAGTACAGCGCACGCTGGCCGGAGGCTTTCTGGGGTTACCTGTTCTCATGCACACTGGGCTGAATTTCCAGGTGATGCTCTACAGCTGAGCTCCCCGCTCCTGTTACTGATGCCGTCCTCATTTACACCGCTGTTCAAGTCTGTAATAACAGCTCCGATACGTTGGAAGCAAGAGGAAGGAAAAGATTTAACAACACGAGCCAAAGAAATTAGGCAGACAACATCGCTGTCTTGGTGGACAATAAAGGAAAAGATGTTCTTCAAAGTCTCTGTGAACGACTTGTTTAAATCTTTTTTCTCTTTCAAGGTAGTATGGACCTGAAACTTTTACTATCCCCCAATTTTCCACTCAGCAGCTTTGACATTTGGGTTCTGAAAGAGAACAATCTGACAGAGACGAACACACAAGTGCCTGTCCTCAAAGATACAGCCCCCAAAGCGACTGGCTTTCTGCTTCTGCACAGCTAGGCGCCTGAAAATATACGGAGTAAACTGTATGGAAACTGTCTGAAGAGTTCTCATTTATTTTAATTAACTCATAACAGAACTGTAGCTTAGCTCAAATTGAGAGTTTTTAATCATAGAATCATGAGCCGGTCTGGTAAACAGACAGATAAATGAAATGGGAATTTTCTTCTGCCTTTGTAATGGTCTCCCCCGCTGAAATCAATAGTAAATTCACTGCTCACAACTCTGATATCCTGCTTTTTTTTTTTTTCTTATTTTCTCTAAGTGACTTTTCAGCTACATCAGCTACTAAGTTCCAATGCTCGTATGCTATGGCAAAACTAGATCTTGGAAAAAAACCCCAACCATATACAAACATAAAGGGTGTCAAATGTACCAAAATCTTACTAGATCAATAAAAATAGTTCTTCCAGTTGGCCAAGTTATCTTAGCAACCCTGCTCTACTGCAGACTAAATCTTTAATTATAATTAAGTTTTTATTTGCAAACATCTTGTAATTAAACTTCACTTTCTGAATTTACAGTTGAATACTCCCAGTGGCCTAATACAGGCTGATATACTGTTTTCTATATGGCATATTGGTATTCTGCTATTCCGTATTAACTGGAACAAGCAGGGAAAACGATCGCTAGACAGGAAATGGTTAATGCCCATTTCCACTTAAATAAACTGCTTTTACATTAAGTTACCTTCCAGAACTGTACCCTGCTTTCTGGATACATTATTTGTTTAGGATGTCAGGAATACCTTACAGATATAACCTAGAAACACAGCTAAAATGAAAGAGTGTTGCTATCTGTGAGAAACCAGGTTTGTACCTTTTGGCAGCCAGGTACTACACTAGCTGCTGCTGGAAAAATTAAATGTTTATGAGGTTATCCACTATAATTACTTTCAAAGTACAATAATTAGCATGTTTTTCTCTTAAGTACATTTAGAATCCCCACACCTTCTACTCTGAGCCGTATTTTTATTTTTTTAAATTCACCAACTCTTCCGAGTTAGAACTCCAGATTACAACTGAAGTTTCATTAAACAAGAAATATACTTGAGACATATGTATATTTATTAGGCAACAAATAAAATGGGAATATTTTGACCACACAGATCCTAAATACTAAATATAACCAGGGTGTAACTAGACTGTATAAATTTATTTAGGTGACTGGTTTGTATCTAAGCTGAAGACACCAAATCAAAAATAAAGCTTCACTTTCATTCTGACTTTCATCGATTTTGAATCCTAAAGGCTGAAGCTGTGAGCTAAGTAAACAGTGCACACCAGGACTTCATGAAAAATAATTCAGTTCCCATGAACTGTGGGAACAAAATATGCACAGAATTCTTATTAGTTGCTTCTCTTCAAATATTTAACCATGGTTGTTAATATTTCTTTCTAATGCAATATTCTGTTGATAACTTCAAGAAAGAAAACTATTTTACTTTTGACTTTTACACAAGCCATATTGCAATGTATCTCACTGGTCAGTAAAATTGGGGTCTAAGTAGCTTAAACCATATGTGTCAGGAGCGTAGTAGCAAACGTGGTCAGATTATATTTAATTATTGGCAGCTCTTTGCCTGTGTGCAGGAGGTGGACTCGCTCCATCCCTTCCCAGCACGGCAGGCGAGGGGAACAAGGTGAATTGCCAGCTCACCTAATAAGACGTCTCTGTCAGAGGGTGCTTGGAGACTTTTCTCTCCAGAAGTCTCTTTCTTGCATATTGAAGGGGAAAGCGTGGCTGCAGATTAGGGTACAAAACTGATGAAAAGAACAAAAAGTACTGCACATGGTTCTGCCTGCAGTTGCTGGGCATTTAGAGGGAACAAGAATTACATGACTTGATTTACTTTACAAAAACTGATTAGTAAAACCCCCTGTGGATTTCTTAACTATACTGTGGAGGGATATAAGATTAGTGTAGCAATTCCCATCATCAAACGTATTTACTGTTAAAATATTGGATTAGTGATGTTGTTATCCACTGTTCCAAGATTATAAAGTGATTCTTTAAAATTCAGCAGAAAAATACTACACTCTATCATTTGTAATTAGATTTCAGTCTGAGTGTTTTTGCCTTTCCACAAAAAGTAATTCTGCTTAAAAAAAAAAAAAAAGGAAAAAAAGAAAAAAGAGAAAAGGACTGCGCTTTACACACAAAGAGAAATAAAACTACAGATGCAAAAGAGGAAACAAATTATTTTCCTCTTCTGCTTTTGAGAGACAAATGGTTGCACTTGATCTGTATCTTATTGCTCCTGCTTGTCATGCTCATTGCTGTGGCAATACACCACCATTACACCAGGTGGTAATAAAGCCATGTTGGTGCGAGACGTTGCTTATTTGTAAGACACATAGGAATGTGCGCTACCTGAGCCTGACAAATCTTAGTCCTTGGATATTGAACCCTCCCAGAGAACTTTGAGAAGAGCTGTAGACCTTGAGGGTCATCATTGTCTGGGTTTCCAGTGACAACGTGAACTGCGAAGGAGGAAAAGCATGAGGAAAGGGGATAAATTAATGTGTTCATTAAAGTAATTATGCTATGTTTGGGCCAGGAAATGTAGCTGCACCCTGGCTTTTTAGCCATTATCTTAAGTGAGTGAGAACACTTGGAGTTCATATAATTAATAAACAAATGAAAAGCTACAGCACTAACACCACCTTCTCACATTTTATCCTGTCGAACACTCTAGGAATCATGTCTATGCAGTATTTCAGACAGACACATAATAGATAGTGATGTAAGAGTCACCAAAAAAAAAAGTTTTAAATCAAATACTCTGCAACTGAAGAGTAGGAGTTTTGCTGTATCTGCCATGCTGGCAAACCTTACTATTTGCCACTACTGCAGTTTTAAGCTGTATAACCTTAATCATTGTTCTTTTTCCTTATTTTGGTAAATCCTTATTCTCTCTTTCTACATTTATCCTCTTAGTAATTTGGAAGAATAAAGCAATTTGTTTCTGAATCAGAATCATTGTGATCAATGTTATTTCATGCCGTTACTACACAAAATTCAGATTTTAAAATAGTGTCAGCAACCTCAAAAATTTAAACAACCACAGATTACTTTGATTTTGAATTGTCTTGTTTCTAACTGACCATAAAAATAGAGGCTATAAATATGTAATCTTAACTGCAGTACCTCTGAACAGGCTTGACAGGGTTTATCAGCTAAATGTTTAATCAGGCAAAGCAGCAAAAAACATAACCACAGGAATACATGGTATTTAGCATTTAAATAAAGCTTGTAAACCAATGACAAGTCTATTTGGGCAACTACTACCACACATGTTCCTTATCTGCAAAGGTCTTGTCCCGAATTTATCGGAACGAGTCTCTCATACTTTATTTTCCAGGCAGTAACATCCGTTCCCATTCACTGAGTTCACAGAAAAAGATACAGAAAACTGCAAGTTAAAAGGCATGGCCATGAAAAAAAATTACCACGTTGTCAATGTCATATTGCTCTAGGAACTTATTAAATCACAGCCACCCCACCCCCCCCCAACCAAAATCTGTAAAACTGAGAACAAAAACCTCACCACAGAATAAGAAATGAGCCTGACAAAGCACTACAGTTCTTCATTTTTTTCTAATTGAACAGTTCAGTTTCAAAATTTTCAGCTACCTGGCTGCTTCCAAGATGAAACCTTGAACAACTGAGGCAAATGAGAGCCATGACAGCACAGGCAACATAAAGCCTTCCCTCCCTCTGCACAAAAAGCACCGTTCCTCGTTTCCCCCAGCCTATAACCTCTGTGTGAAATTGCCCGACTGCTAATAGGTACCAGCTTCTCACCTCCTGATATTAGGGGCCAGATGTGGTACTTTCTGCTTCACTGACTGCTTGGCCCTGCACGCTGAAACTGTGCTCTCAGCTATTTCATTCACTCTCTGTTGATAAAACGCATCCCACAGCAGCTCTAAACATTGAACGGCACTAAGTAGCCCAAGAAAGTGTAATGATTTTTTTTACTGTTATTATTAAGTAGACAAAAGTAGCGAGTCTCTCCCTTTGGCAGGGGTGGGTGTGTGTTGCTCAAAGAACATTCATGTAAATAACACCTTCTTGTAAATAAGAGTTGGTTTTACTCATGGCTCATTCTAGCAGCTTTTAAATATATTCCTCCTCCTTTTAGAGTTGGGAACCATTTGCTTTATGAGCACCATTTGGATCATTTGCCTGTTGCTCATAAAATAGACAAAGCTTTTATCCATGCCATGAATTTTTACTCACTTTATACAAAATATCTAAGGAGGGATTTGCAGGGGCCAGAATTACATCCATGAAAGAATTAACAACTAATTTAATTTTCTGCTACAATAATGGTTCCAGCAGTTTTTTAGTTTGTTGATTATATTTCTTCTCTCCATGAAATAAAAAAAGCATATTGGTCTTAGCTTCTTTGTACGTATTTTTTTAAAAAGCAGATTATTTTTTCTTTACCCCCAAATGAATAGGAATGACAAAAACATTTCACACATTTTAACCTGCGTAGTTAATAAGTAAAGGAGTGGCAAATGCAGCTTTCAGAAGTGACCAGATAACCCAGTGAGGGTCTGTATACTCCTGAAGAACAATGATTCTCATCACCACTGGGACAGCACAACAGAGTATTTCTTTGATAACACTGCTGGCAACAGTCACACAAACCACCAAAGAAAAGTGGTTGCAAAAGCTCACCTCCGTCCCCCATGTTCCTGCACCAGAGCCCCCCTAAACGATGATCACGGCATCATCCTGCTTCATCTCCTCCTCTCACAACTCGGAACCCAAAATTCTCTCTCCTGTGCCAACAAACCGAAGCCCAGCCCTAACTCCAAGCTCTCTACCTGCCTGTTCCACAACACGTGCTGTAGGGAAGGAACAGGAGGAGCCTGTTATCCCTCCCTTAACGATTCATCAGCTCTTTAGCAGTAACTGCTGGAACAAAACACTTTCCTCCACAGTTTTGTTCCTGCACATAAGGAGTTACTGTCTATAAGTAACTATGGACCATAGCAAGCTCCTGTGGTCCTACACATAAACATTATTGATTGCAGACACAGATCAATGCACACTTAACTGTTGCAATTAGCAACTACCTGGATAGAGGCGTTCGGAGGTTTGGCCGTGCAGTAGCTGGAAACAGTCAGGGCACACACTGCACCTGGGAGCCTTTGATTTAGGAAGGAGGGAAGATCCTGTGTTTTGGAGAGTAACAACTGAGGGATTTCCCTACAATACAGGGCTTGCATGTTTACAGATAACTCTCTTCTTTCTGTATGGAGAGGTGTACAAACGTATCTGTGACTACAGTGAAGAATTTACCATTTAAGAGCTACGATATTTTTATCAGCTGTAGAGATTGTACCATGAAAGCCTGCAGAGTTAGCACTGCAACTAATAAAAAAAAAAATGCACTCAAGCATAAGCAAAGGTAGCAGTAACAGAGATGTGGGGTTTTTTTCATTCCTACTTCTAAATTTCTGCATTGCATTTGCCACCTGCTTTTGGAGTAAATGTGCCTCTAGAACAAGCCTATGTTCTGGGATTTCATATATGCAGTTTGTAAAAACTACAGACTAAATAGGAGAATATTTGTTTGGGCAGAGTGCTTACAGCCTGAAAATACGAGCCAGAGCCTACTTAGACTACAACCACACTGTAATTACGGATCAGGGGTTGCTACCTCTGCCTGGTTCTCTCCATCTTTGCCAGGAAACTCTCAACTTCGGCATTACAGCTATAGATTCACTGCTGCCATTAGCAACAGGTGAACCCTGCAAAGCACTGTGCTATATGAATTACAGATGTAGTAGCTGCTAAAGGAAAAACGCTGCAGCATCCATAAGAAGCGGCAATCTTCCCCTGGGAATTTTCAGAAGCAGCCTGATTCTCCAGGTTGGTTTTCTCGGCACCCTACCCTACTGCATCTCCACCCCACTCCAGCACCTTCTCTTGTACAGCCCCAATCCTTGTCCTTGGAACAGCAACATCCAGTTTCACCTACACTATGAATCGGCTCTTTCCTTCCCTCCCGTCACCTCCAAAGCCACATATTTCAATGTGCAGCGCAGTACACTGGTACACAGGGAGTAAACAGCAAAAATGGCTCTGAACTCCTGCATGTAAGAAATCTAAAATACTCGATTTGCTCAAGTACGTACAAAACTGCAAGGCCCAAACCTCCAAAATCATTTTGTGTTAAGGACAATTGTGTATTAATATCCCCATTTCTTTATCTCTTTTTGCACAATTAAGTATTTCTACATTTTTGGTTAAATCCTTACAATGCAAAAGGTTGATCTTTCAAACCTTTCTCTCAAAATAACAAACTTCCACAAACTTCATTTCTACACCAGGAGATGCTTACAGTTTATTGACACACCACTCAGAAAGCAGGTTTTTTTTGTAAAGTTCAGCAAGGTTTTTTAAGCACATAAGGCACATAAGCTGAAGGCAAGATAATCCTGGCATTTCTCCCTTAGAAAAAAAGCTGAGACTTCAACTAAAAGGACACTACCAATAGTCTGGGCAGCCAAACACCAAAACAAATCATTTTGACATACGATGCCAAGAACCACAGAGCCACCTGTTGCAGCGTTTCTTTCGAACCCCAGATTAATTCTATTACAACTTACAGAAGCCACTCTGACAGAAAACACATTATCAGAAAAGTTGTTCCAGCCTACCTGTGGCTGAGTCCAAGGCTCCAAGGCTGTTTCTTTCAAAGGAGTTTGTGGCCTTCCCATTTCTTTTGTGTGCTTTTAGGAGAGAAAAGTATGCATCAGTTACATGTTCAACCACTTGGTCAGCATTCAGCATTAATTTCCCTTGAGGGAATAAAACAGTCAGGTACAAAATTTGTACGAAATAAAGTAATGTATCACAACTGCATATATTTGGAGTAGACTTGTAGGTCTGATATTTTTGCAGCTAAGGAATGTGATTTTTATAGAGTTGCTTAAGCTTTCAAGGTGTGGGGGGTACACGCCTTTGTCTGTGTGTAAAGATGAAAAAACTCAGATAAAAATGTGAAATGATTTGCCAACAGAGTAACATTCAGCAGCAGAATTTCAGAGGGAACTCGACTCTGGTTTCTCTGCCATTTTGTCCCCAGGCTGTGCTATGTTCAACGGACACCCTCAAAGAAGGACATTGACTGCAGCGGAACTAACTTAAATAGGTGAATTAAAAGAAATATGGAAAACTTTTTAAAAGTCTGCATTATTTGGGCAGGGGAACCATGTTTCCAGATGAGAGCCCTTGCCTCTCCTGAACACTCTTTGGCTCTGGAGCCAGAAGACTGAGCAGTTACCAGCTTCTGGTCTCCTCGACTTTCCACTACCTTGGAATATCTCAAGATCGACCACCCCAAATCACAAGTCTGTATAATCAAATAGATTAAAGTAGTCTTCAAAGAAGTAGACTTGCTGACCCTCACACTTCCTTTTTTTAATATTACCAAAAGATCCTGCAATTACTTGTTAAAGTCTGTAATTCCTCTGCTTCCATAATAAACACGTAAGATTTTTGAGCACTAGGACTGCACATGGAATAGCGTGGTGGCTCCTTTTAATTTTCTCCATACGAATTTCCCAGGAAAGGAACTTCACACATTGCTGCAAAAATACTGACAAGTCTCACATATTTTCTTCCTCCCTAAATTCTTTGTCATACACCAGAAACAATGGCATTCACAAAAAAGGTCCACTGCTGAAATACAGTATTTAAGTAGTGCCAGGATTTTCCTCCTCCTGAAACACATCTCTAATGTACTACCCTTTGGATACAGCCTTTTACATAATATAAATAGCATTTTATCCAAGTCTCATATCAGAGTGATCTAAATGCCCATGGAGACTGCAAGGACTGACAAAGAAAGGGAGATATACCATTGGATTTTCTGTCATCTATAGTAAAATGTGGCCACTTAAAAGGAAACATTTTTTTAAAATACAGAATTTGTGGGCAACTTCAGTAGCATGGAGCATTCACAGGGCTCATTTTAAAAACCCACCTTATTAAATGGTAATTTTGTTTTGGCAGGTTGGATTGCCTGTAATAATAGATTACAGGCAATCATTTTTACCATTTCTGTTATGCTATATTTTGGGGTAACAACAGAACATGATTCATTCTTGAAATAGAACAATAAGTGCATTTCAAAAGAAAAAAAAATAACCACAGATTTAGTGAATGCTAAACAGAGTTAAATGAATGCATCTGGAAAGGGAAGGTTGTGTTTTTCGTATGTTCAAAAGGAAACGTACTCTACCTTATAATCTTTTTTAAATGTAATGATCAAGCATCAAAGGGACCCAAACACATAATGAAAATTATTAAACATATCAATTGTGGTGCCAAGATACCATAATAATTTTATATTGGACATCCTGCCAGGAACTGACATAAAAAAACCAAAACAAAACAAAAAACCCACACTATTTCTTGAGAAATAGTTTTCCTTGGAATTTCACATCAGTTTTTTTATAACACATTTGACCAGTCAGTTCTATTTTAGAGCAGAGAGAAAAAGGAAAAAAACAAGTGTATGAGTACACGAAGAAAAGGGATGCAAAAGCACATTTAGGTGAGACAATACTTAAAATGTTTGAGTAACACTTGAAAACCATGCTCTAAATCTTAGATACGACTTAATGAAGACTCAAACACCTCTCAATGCTGAATTTCTTATAGACTAGCACCTTGTGTTCTTCATTTATTTCCTACTGTTTCCACTACCCAGCACCCAAAGAAACCCTTTCACCCCTCCGAAGACAAGTGTCAGAAAGCAGTGACAAAACACAGCAACAGTGAAAATAGAGCAGGTTCTGGGGCGACTACTAGTCAGTCAGCAGCCTGCAGCCTGGAGCACATGAAAGAAAGAAAAAACCAAGCAGCAGCTGCTTCCAGCCCCTACAGGCTTTCCACACACAGCAGTACGCATCTTCCCAGCTCTCGTTCCGTTTTTACAATGCCGCTCCAGAACTAGAGGGACTGAGCTCTAGAAATTAAAGGCCCCAACGCACAGCACACATCTGGTTTGCCACAGAGAACCTGGAACTGTGTTTGCACGGTCACTTTTCAGTGTAGAAAAACATCTTATACGTGAGCTGTGACTACACACGTGATTACAGTGAACCAGCACTTACACTGCTAACTAGCAGCACATCAGCTGCAGCTCCCAAAACTCAGACGGTGTGAATACCTGTTCTGAACTACCTGCTACTACAGCAGTTGTGCTTCTAGTATACAAGCTCCCTACTTACCACTTGCTGAGATATACACACAATCTTAATGGACCACACATAAGCAGCACTTATTCACAAGTTCTCTTTTCTCTCTTTTAAAGAATGTGGTAATGATAGACAATCCTCCTGGGAGCTTCTTTCTTCCAGCACAGATAAAGAAGCTCTCACTAAGAGGGGAAAGTTTTTGGAAGCCTTCATCCCCCCGTTTTGCTTGGAGCATCTTCCCACAGCCTTCTGCAGCGTCTACGATTCCTCTAAAGAAACAATAGAATATGCCCACAGACTTTTGTTTATGTTCCCTCCACTTCCTCAATTTGACATTTAAGTTTCACACATAGAAGAAAATTGTACTCGTAATGAGATAAAGATGGAATGATTTCAACCTGGATATTACATTATGGTTTCAGCAGTGCCATTAAAACTCCCTTAGCTCTCGTACACGCACTGATTACAACTTCTTTAGCAGGCAGGCTTGACTTCTGGAATAAATTAGGTTCTTTTCCTGTTTGATGAACCACCTGTCACTTCTCTTACAGCCAACTACCGTTCCAGGGCGTATCCGGACAACCGATTCAGTTCCTGCCATTCATCCAACACCTTCTGAGATCTTCCCCTCTACTGGAGCTGAGGGAGACTCGTTTTGCTCTAAATCATTACCTGACACCCCGTACCACTGCCCTGGTACCAGCACTGGAGAAGGCAAAACAAGACAGGAAACCACATAAGGTCTTGCTGGCTGTAAAAGTTTTCTTTATCTCAGTAATCCCTTTTACCCAGTGGGAAACACAATACTGTCAACTGTTCCCCAAGGCCAGGCAATCTTGTCTATCCACAGAAAGTCCAATTTTCAAGTATTTTCACTATGAAAGAAGTTTTGCTTTGCTGAGTCATCACACAGCCAGTCGCATCGGTCTTCCACCTGACCACCTAGAAATTACCCTGATCAATGATGTTAGCAATCAATAAAGTCCAGCATAATGGCCAGCTAGTAAAAAGATTGTGCAGAAAACATTTTGCTGATATTTGGAATTTTCTGTCTAGTTGTAACAGCAAACAAGAGCTTTAATATTTAATCAAAGTAGTTATTAAATCTTTTTTAGGGAAAAAAGAAATTCATCATGAATATTTCCTGTTGTTTGTTAGGAACAGTAAGTTAACAAACATATAATTACTTATGACAGCTTGACAGGTAATAGCCAAGCTTCCAAAATTTACCAGAGAAAATAAATCGTAAAATAGATTTTAAAGGTTATGAAATTCATCGTTGGAAGTCAGACTTCATTTTTACCTTTAAGATGACACACCGGTGGTCCCCACTCTGAAATACAAGCGGGAAATCTCTCGCACATCTGAGATAGTGCAAACTAATCTTACAGCTGCATCCTCCCCATACGCTAGTCGGGTTCCTGGTGCCTGTACAGGTTAGGCTGATGCGTAATGAGTCACTGCTAATTTGCTCAACCTATTTTCTCCATCAGACTCAACCCCATTCTCTCTGCCCTAAGATACTGGTCCAGCTCATTCCGTCTGGGATCCTGCCCCGCCAGTCCCCTGCGTAGCTCAGGAAGGTGGGATGCAGGTGGACGGGGGAAGAGGGATGCCCATTCCCTCCTGTCTGACAGCCACCCGCCGAGCTCTCCCTCTTGCCTCTCCCTCCCCGCAGGGCGTCACAGCACCAGCGACCAGAGGAAGGTGCCACATCCAGGCGCACACGCAAAGAGCATCCCGCTCCTCAGGAGCTAAGAGAGGCGGGCAGGCAGGCAGCTGCCCGCTTTCTGCCTCGGCCGAATCCAGCTCGAGCTGCGCTCCCGGCCACAGGACCTGCTGGATCCCTTCGCTTCCTACAGCCAGGACTCCCGAGCTACCAGGCAGCCACCTCTAATACAAAATACGTACTCTAAAACTGAGGGAAAGTCCTTCCCTTTTTGCTGGAGAGAAGTTAAATTATGTTCAGTTGGTTGGCCTCAGCTTCCCGAGTTGCATTTTAAAATAATCATAAAAATTTCTAGTAACTTGACCCACGGATGTGACTAATTTTTCAATGACTATCACCTTCCCAGGCAACAAAGGGAATTTGTTCTGGCCCTCAAACTTTCTAGTGTAATGCTGACTACTGGATCTGTTCAGCTAGGTGTCATGTCCTTTTCATCCTGTTTCCTTATTGACAGTTTTTCTGCTTTTCTTTGAAGCAAATCTGGATTTATTAGAGTTAAAAAGAAAAGAAAGAGTTACAGCACAACAATTTGGGTTTATGTATTTTGATTTCTGGCAAAGCCCTAAAATTATCCAGACGGATACTACCACCAATGATTCTAATGGTTATTGATTGCTGTGAGAAGCAAAAGCAGACTGAAATTCAAAGATAATACAATGCATTTTTCTCTGGTGCCTTCCAAAATTGCTACAGCAGCATTAAGATTGTCTGACTCAAAGTGTTCCACTCCTGCACTTTACAGGAACGAGAGAAAAAAAAAAAGGGCTTTATGAAATTGTCTTTCAAGCTGAAATCCAGTATGGCTTGAAGTGAGATTTAGGAAACAAACAGCAAAAGACATTTTGTAAGCAGTATATTAGTTACGTTACATTATCAAAGTCTGGCTGGGATTGCACATGTGTATTTGGGGCAGCTTTTGTCTTTTCTAGTTATGTTTAAAGTATATGGCCAAAAGCTACATTTTGAGAGGAACTGCAGACTTTACTATTTTACTGTCCCACATTATAATCAGGAAATCATGTATACTAATTTCACCATCCAGACAGAACATCTTTATTATCACACTGAGACAGAGAAACGTTGTAAGCCTGAGAAGGAGATTATCTCCATTAACAATGCCTCCTTCTTGCCTGTAAGTTGATTTCAGGTAATTGGATTCCTGCAGTCCTCTCCTTCAGCCTCCTAAGATCCTTCATGTGAAAGGTGAACAGAAGGGTTAATTTAAGTGAAGAAAGTATAATTTTATGTAACAGATTGCTAGAACAAATTATTTTGTTCCACGTTTCCAAGCTTTTATAAATACAAAAATAAATCTGTGTGACACATAAGTATATGGGAAAGCCATAGGACAGCTGAAATCAAGATATTAGTAAGGATTCATATGGGAGGGGGTTTGCTTTGTGTTCAAGAAACGCATTAGCTCTGCCTTCTTCCAAAGAACAAAAATACAATCTGAAACTCAGAGGTAAAAACCCCTTTGTAGAGGTATCAGCGAGAAACCCACAGACTAGAGCCCTGAAACGTGGTTTAGGAACGACGGGAACAATCGGCTTCCCACACCAACCAGCAACTGGAATCACCACTGACCCAACTTCTACGCTGTTTTGGCTGCAACACCTGCGGCTCCGTTTCTGAAAGTATCAAAATGCCTTGTGATGTTGCTATACGTCCTCCCAGCGATTCCTTGGCCTCAAAAGCCACAATTTAACCCAGCAAGTCTCTAACGGTTCTGCCAACAGGCAGCTTTTATCTTGCAAGTACCTCTTCAAAGATGCAATAAATCACCTAGTGCATATCCAGCCAGCCAGCAATTAGAAGGGCATGATTTCCAGAGGTGCAGCACACCCACAGCCTCCATCGTTTACAGCTGTTCTAACTATTCCTGTAGAAAAATCAGCCCTCCGCTTACTTATTTCCTTCTTCTGTTCCAACACACCTATGAGTAAAGCGGGTGCCTGGCAGGAGACAGAGGAATGGAAGATAAAGGCAGGCTGTGGGGTGGGGGCTGAGTGACTACAGCATACTAGGAAAGCTCAGAGGTTTAACAAAGCCTGACATGAGATTTGCCAGATGGTTCTGTACCGGATTGTAAAACTTTAAACTAATCTTCATTTAAGAGTTTTAAGGGCTGTATCCCTCTTATAAAGCCTCTTGCTCTTTTGCCTGGTTGATTCTGGTAAATTATAGATCAGACTTTAGAAAACTGCTTCCATGAACAGCGGCTCCTTAAATCTCAGCTAAACTGAGCAAGAAGATTACATGTTATTATGATGTAGCACAGCAGGATTTTTGTACAGCAAACATAATGATGTAGAGAAGGATAAAACTATCATTCTGTGCAAGGAGGTCATCCATAGAAGAACAATGCTTTTTATACAGCTAGCAAATCCATACATACATGGTGAATCTTCACCTGGCAAATTCTTTTTCTTAATGGTTCTGTAAAGAAACCATAAGCAAACCCCAAATCTGTATTTCAGGATTCAATGATCAAGCATCTTACGGGAAAGGAGATGTCATTTGGGAGAAACGATTCCAAATATTACTAGAAAAAGTATCTATTTCAAGGGCAATTTTAGGGTAAATGCATTCTATTAGTTTTATGGAAGGAGGAAGGATTTCCTCTGAATCCCCCGTGAAATGTCAGATAGTGTATATAGTATTAAAAATTAAAATGCTCGCTAATCTTACAGGTGCCTATATATACTTTTAATTGTAAATCAAATACAGTTTGCGTGGAAAAAGCACAAAGCAAAGTCAGCATGCTAAGGCGTAGAAATTCTTTCCACCTGCTGTCAGTATTTGTAATCTTACACAGTATCTTCACAGCTGAAATTATAGTAGAGGGAATCTATAAATTTCAGACTCTAAATGATGACGAAGTTGAAGTGGGAACAACGGAGAATAAAACCAAGCGCTTGGTAACTAGCAATAGCAAAATGTCAAAAATACAGAGACTGAGACCACCAAGTTCTGAGACTTGATACAGTAATTTGATACTAAAATTGTGGCCTATCAATCTTTTGAAGAGGTGATACAAATGTTTAAGTCTGTTCAGCTTTGAGTCAGCAGCCTATTGAATTTGCTCTAGTTTTCTTTTTCTGTACATGATTTTGAGTGCAATGTAGTAATATCAAATGATGTCCCCCTTCTGTCTCTTTTTAATTGAAACATTATTTCCTGCACATGAAAGCTTTTGACTTAAAAGCAATCAGGTGTGATATTCACAGCTCTGGTCTTTTCAAAATGTCATGCACAGGAATTATATGGATTTATCCTAAAGCTCCCTGTAAGAATATCAGCATTTCAGAATGCCTAAGAAAATGCCTATCTGTGAGAATATGCTATCGAAGACTTTGTTGTTCAACTGATTTTATTACATTTAAGTAACAATCAGATACTGCGTTACACTGCTGTTTTATCTTGCACATCATTGCTAAGATACTTCAACAAGTTTCCCAAATTTCAGAATTGACAAAAATTTCTTAATTAATGCGTAGTTTAATTCTTTCCGATATAAGAACAGAGGCATTCCCACAAATTCAGATAATCCTAAAGGAGCAAAATTACTTTAAATTTTGATAAACACAGAACATTTTTTTCAGTTCGGAAAGGTATAAATCTTAGTGGTAATAGCTGATAAAATATGCTCACACTACATGTTCTGACTTGAAAGTATTTACATATATAAAACTAATGTGACATTATATGCTACAGTATTCTTACATCAAGTGAAAGGGGAAAAAAAGAACTTAATATCAAACAGCTTGTTTTAGTTGCCTGAGCTCTACTTAGCTTTTAAAGAATGAATATAAATGTACAGAAATCCGTTTTGTGACTTGGATATAAAGCATCATGTTAAAAATGTAGTACATGGTAGCAAAACTACGACTTTTTATATTCCTGCATATTTTCTCCAGAGTTGTTAAAATTCACATTTCTTGTTATATCCCTTCATAAAAATAGTTTCTCTTCCTGTAGGTTATTCAGGAAAAATAGCATAGCCTCTGCCAGTATCCACCTTGTCCCAACGGGTTTTCTTCTAGGGCTTGTCACCTTCTTTCTCTATGGTGTGACTAAGTTACACTTTATAGAAATCCGGCTTCTTATAATGAACATTTGCAGTTTAAATTGCTCTTTGTCTCTGAATATTAAGTCTGAATTGGATAAAGTTGTTAAAAGCTAAGGCTTCCTCATTTTTTACTTTACTAATCAAGCAAACTAAAAATACATTATCAGAGTCGGCCAGGAGTAGCTCGGACCTGGCTGGTGGAGAAAAGCCTGAACGGGAATCTCACACGCTGATTATAGCCAGGAAAGAATGGCTGACAAACCCCTACACTTCAGGCTTTGAAGTGTGGCAGAACTAAGGAAAACCTGCCACCTTCAATTAGATTTTTCCAGAAAGTTGATAAATAGGTTTACTTATACACAGCAGCAAGACTAATCTGCAATTCTCCTGACATTAGAGACAACATGATCTATAGAAGCCTTGTTGGATCATCAGCTCTTTTCATTTGATGTCATCCTATTTATATTCCTTATCCCCAGCTGTGACTATTTGTCTTATAAAGTATGTTTGATTTTTCTAGTGCATATTGTAGTTCTTAGTATATGAAGTAAAATAAAGAGTCAGATTGTTCTTCAGGTGGCAAGAATATGTCCTGAACAGGCACTCGTACCATAAATAATCCCTCAAGAGATAAAGAGGTATGCTTGGAAGTAACTTTTTTTTCTTATCAAGTCTCTGAGTAAATTATTCAGCATGTATCCTAAACTATGGCACAGAATTCAGACTGAATGCAAACCGTGTAACTCGTAAAATAGGGAAGAAGAGGGAAACACACGTAGGAGTCTCCAAGGTTAAGTATAGGTAAGAGTAGCTCCATCTGCTCCAAGGAAGGCCAATGCAAGGCAGAACCATCGCTCCGCTTAAGCCAAGAATGTCTGTAGGCTCTATCGGCACAACTTGTGAAAAATATGTGAGCATTTTTATAAGCGTTGACATACATAATCACATACTCCTGTCATTTGTTACTTCACATGTGGTCAGAATACAGTCTGAAATCCCATTATTATTATAGTAAAATACATTTAAATTCGTACTGCCTTCCTGTTAACCAAAAGAAACCGGTGTCTGTCTGCCTCTCTGCAGCTTCCTCCCTTCCCTCAGACAACTGTGTGCGTCAGCTTTCCCTCAAGAAAAACAATATGGAAATACTTACTTACTTGTCCCAACGGGAAAATGCTATCCACAGATGTCCACAAAGCCCCATCACATTTCACCTAATACTCAATATGTTATAGCAACCCCACCTTTACTTTATGTCAGGAACCCGTTCTAAAATTACAGGAAAAATCCTACCTTGCTATCATATATTTAACTGTGCTAATAGGGTTTGCTGTCAAGAGAATAGTAATTCTATTTCAGGAAGAATTCTAAAATTCTAACCTTTTTTTTTTCAGCTAAACATAATAATTACATTATGAAATTACTTCTCTTACTAACCTATATAAAATCTGCCTACTATACTGCCTTTCTGGAAGGAGGGAACCTACAACTCATCAGAAGACTCAGTGGGCTTGGGACATCACCTACGGAGGACGCACTGAAGAAAGAGATTTTGGCAGTCCTGAGAGACTGACGCTAAGGTACACCAATGCCGGAATTTCACTGATACTTAACTGCCTCCGTACTTACAGTAGATTTGTATGCTTGGGACATGGTGGCAGAAGCGCAAATTGGGCAGGCTCAGAAGCATTCTCAGTGGTTTTTGAGGTTTAGGTTTGGTTTTGGGTTTTTTTTGTTTGTTTTGGGTTTTTTTTGTTGTTGTTGGTTTGTTTGGGGTTTTTGGGGTTTTCTTTTTTTTAATACATACACACATACATACAAGTAATGGGCCCACCCAGGAGACTCAGGAAAGTTATCATAATATAGATATGCTCTCTTTATTGTGTAGACATCATTACAAGACTCCTTGGCGCAGATATTGGGATAGCTTTACAACTTAAGCACTTAATACAAGTATTACCCCTGGTGCATCTGTTACCTTGTCCCTGCTCTGATCAGAAACGTGCTCGGAGCGCAGGCACGCAGCAGAGGCAGAGTTTGGTGCTGGGTACAACAGCAGCAGACAAGCGTGGCACCGCCACGGCAGTGATCGGCACAGATTAGCAATCCACGGGGATCACGCAGCCTGTGCTGAAACCCACGTTACTGCAAGATTTTACTGTAAGTGAAGACAGTTAGATGAAATTTAGAAGGTAAAATAATGAACACAAGAAGAAATAAACCCCATGCTCTCCACAGGTTTTGTAAACGAGGTGAGAATTAAGAACACAAAGGGATCAGGGGAGATCCGAGTCTTTTAAATAACGGGCAAAGCAGGAGGAGTATTTCTGAAGTACTGAAGAACACTGACAAGCGGGTGTTACAGTGGTGTTAAGGATGTCTAAACTTAATCCTGTGAGGTGTCTTCACTTAAGATAAATCAGTTTCTGACTGTCTTCTACCAACTGTGTTGTACCTAAGTCCAAGTGCATCCTCACCTTCTATTTTAAAGCTTATTTTAATCCTGACACACACTGCTTCTCAAATACATTTCCTGACGCTTTCCATGTTTTCTATTTTATTTTCTGTTATTCATGAATTATTGAATGAGAGATTGTTTTTCCCCTTGGGGCAGAGCGGGGGAAAGAGAAAAAGAAAATGCAGAACATTGTATCTGAAATCTAATCTTCCATAAATATATGATTAAATTAGTTTATGCAGGTCTGCTTCCACTAATAACGCCTGCAGTGGAAAACTTTTCAAGCACAGTCCTTGTGTTTTATAAAAACAATAATGAACTGATATTAGTATTGCTCCTCTGGAAGCATCATTTTCCTCATTTTAAAAATGGCAAACTAAAGAGCAGAGTCACACATACAGTAATTTTTAAAGCAACAATTTCTATTCCTAATGCCAAGATGAGACAAAATGCCCTCTCTTTGTTAAGATTGTGAAGAAAACTACTGTCATAAAGTAATGCATTAGAACATCGGAAGTAGACTTCATAATACAGATGATTAGAATTTGGAAGACACCTTTCAGAACAGATGCATATTCACACACACACTCTCACTCTGATTTCCAGAGCCACTCCAGAATTCAAATATTTCAGATGTGCTGCATGAAAATTTATTTGATTTTTGTTAAGCATTTTTATAAAACAGACTCTGTTAAATTGTAGAGGATATTCTTATTAAGCAATACACTGTATAAGTCAAGTTTTTTCTCAATCACTGCAAACAATTCTTTTTCTGCATCTGACTCCCCAGCAGTATGTTACAGATATGGGGCAGAGGAAACCTGAGGGACTGAGTTAGATGACCAGATACCTCAGTTACAAGCTCTGGCCCTAAGCAGATGAATATGAAACTCTTGGAATTTCAGCAAAAATGTTAGCAAAGGATTTTTAATGCTGAATCCAAAACATGGTAATGTGTACACATCACTGGTCTGGTTTAGTTCCAGCTAGTTTGAACACCAAAAATAGTGAAGACGTGATAACAGAGACTTCAATTTAAGCCAGTTTACAAAGAAAGACAGGAAGCTTTGCAAGATATAGAACTCAATTTTTTTTCCATCAAAATTCCCCATGTTGTTAGAAAAAAAGTGCAAAACCTGGAATTTCTAATTTCAGGTAGATAACGTCATAGATGCAAACTTAAAAAACAAAGATCACTTTAAAGCATCCTCCTTTGTTTTTTGTACAAAAAAGATACATCCTAGTGGATTAAGGAAAATATCAAAGGAGCTACTATATCATACACAGACCTCTTATACATGTTAAGGAAAATGGCAGCTTACTTATTAGGGGGAACTGCTTTAATTCTTCCAGATGATGTATTCCAGGAATAATTTGAGCTTTTAGAAATAGTTAATGAGATAAAAATCATTGAAGCATCATTCTGATGGAAGTTGAGGGTTTTGCACATTGCACTTAACGTAAGAGATTTGCAAATAAACATTTGTAGTATGTGAAAAGCAATGGCAAATACACAGAAAATGGCCATCAATGGATTTCTAAACTATTTACACTGAATTGCTACTTGTCTTAGATGAAGCACGCTTTCAGTGAAATAATATATGGCAGTGAAATCATACACAGTAGCCACTTTCATTAATTTATTATAAAGTGCATTATTCTGTCTATATGCAATAGACTGGGAACAATTTCACTTATAAAGCTTGTGACAATTTTCTAAAGGGTTATGCAAATCTTGTATGATCTTCTCTAATACCTTTGATTTATGTATTCAAAAAAAAAAAATTGTTATCTCAGGATTATTGCACTGAACCTGCTGGTATAAATTCAAAATCTTAAGGAATATGAAACACTCTCTCAACTTACATGACAATGGCCCTTAAACCTTTTTGGATTATACTCTTTATTGTTCCAATTCCTACACCCCATGAAGTATTATTGAAACGAAAGATCTGAACTCACCACAAATAACATTTGTAGGGGAAATGCTGGTCCAAGGCTCACTACAAAAAAAACCCCCTCAAACTAACAAAAAAGATCCTGGGTCAGTATTCCCTATTTTTACAGTTTGTTTTTCTAAATGCAAGTGTAGGTTAATATTATGTGTGTATTAAAATTTTATTAACAAGGAAAATTGAAGAAAATTTATTTAAATGATCTCTTTCTGAAGTAGGGAAAATGGAAATCACTTTGTCCCACAACCCTTTAAATATTCTTGTCAGTCCCATTGTAACATAAAGATAAAATGTCATTATTATAGAAATGTAAAGCTGTTATGATCTATCTATACACATATAAAGCCTCAGCGTTCAAAGGTAAAAATCATATTTTTCCTTTTTTTGCTCTTCCAGACTTATCTCAAAGGGAGCAGTTGGAAAGAAAGAAGAGGCCGCGTAGAACTTGTTGACTGAACCAAATGGAATTTTCTAGGCAATCACATGCAGTACAGATAGGCTGGCTATACAAACGCACCAGCTTCTCTTCCCTTTCCTTCTTGACGTAGTTGAGCACATACACTGCTGTTCAGTATTAGTGAAGTGGAACTCAAAAAGCAAACATCATAAACTTTTCATGTCCTTCAAAATTTCTATGTTCAATTCTGATGCAGCAGTGTACCTCGCACAAGTACACTTGGCAAGATTTATATCTGCCAGCCCAAGGAACCTATGCTGACAACATCCTAAAACAATCATCCCATTCTGTTTCTTTAGCAAACAAAAAGTTGGAATAAAAATGAAAATGAGAAGAACAAAAATGTCACTGCTACTCAGTCACTGGGTGCTAAGAGAGACTGCTGATTAAGATATTAACTGAAAAGCCCCAAAAGACAAACCTTTTGAAAAGGGAATTAAAAGACATTTGTTCTCCTTTGTAGACATACACTGATTATACTAAGGAAATTTAACCACTGCAAATACAAAAAGTCACAGCTAAAATTAATAAAAACGGTAAATGACATACAAAGAAAATGACATAAAAGAGTTCCCTCAAAACCAGCTGCTTTTGATACAGAGCAAAATAAGCATGTGTCACATGACAAAAGATGTATCAACAGGGATGGAAGAAGACTTCTGGAAAGCTGAAGATCAAATAAAAAATGCAGAACTATTTTCTGTGTTAAATATGTACGATAAATATAAACTTTAAGACAACAGACCTAATCCTGCATTGTCCTGAATCCTGCGAGTGAGGAATTTTACATAACCTCACATCATTGCTTCATGGAAATTTTTAAAGAACTATGTTGTATCAGTGAATTTTTAGACTCTTTTTAAACAAGCTTAGAAAGGCCAGTAGCAGTAAATAGAAGACAGCGAAGTATCATGACGTATTATACTTCTATTCTTAACAAATCAATGAATCGCACTAAAGATTTAAATTACATCTCTCCCCTATTACCCAACTCATCACAGAGAATCTGGAATCACTCTTCACTAGATGAAATACCAATAATACAGAATTCATATTTAAAATTCCCTTCAGATTATGCCTATAAATGCATGAACTGTTACAAAATCACAGGATTTGGAGAAAAAAAAATCCACTGTGGAAATAATTTTTCTACTTCTCTATTTACAATTTTTTTTCTACATTTACCTCTTACTTTAGAGAAATACTCTACTCTAGCATAAGATACCCCTGATTCACTTTAGGGAAACTATTTTGTTTCAGCAGAAATTTGCATGGAAGAATATTATCATAAAAGGCTAAAACGGCTATAAAGGAAATTACACAGCTCAAGTCAAGTCTTAAATAGTTATATCCTTAAAAAAGTTTAATATTCTATCTCAACCAGAAATCAGATTCACTTTCAAAAATTGTAACATTTGTCTCCCAGAAACATATTGGGATTTGATTTTTTTTTCCCTTTCTCTTTGTCAGTCTTTATGAAGCTATCTCTAGTTTACAAAATTTCTTCAAGCAGTTTTCTGCCAACAGTTGGTTTCTTTAATTTACCTCTATCATAGATTCCCAAGCACAAGAGTAGGTTCTTGGCTGCTTTGAGATCTGCATTTAATTCTGCATTCCTTCCTTTCATTTCAGAAAAGTCCGCCTTTATCTACATCATTTTACTTTGGGGCATCATTTAACTTAGTCCTCCCTAGCCACAAGTCCTAGCAGACCCTCCCACAAACTTCTCGCTTCAGTAAATTGATTTGCTGTCTCCTCTAACTATCCTTCACAACAAATCAATCCTTTGACTCCTCCAACTTTTCTGAAGGCTTACCTCTTGCCTGCAAGAGAAAAGTTATAATCATCCTTCTCCTTTTTTTGTATTTCTCTGTGGCAGTGGAGAAAGATTCATTTTATATTAAGCACTTGCCATCACAACCGGGTTCAGAGAGCGCCAACGGACCAGTCAGTGCTCCCCATCTCCCTGCCATCACAGTCCATCAGAGCTGGAAGGCTCAGGAACACTATAAATACTCTGCCCCCGCAAAAGGAGTTCTACTTAAACCAGTAGAGGTTCTCCACCCGCTCACACACACCAACATGCACCACAGTTAGAACTTCTCTTTGGATATGCCCTTCCACCTTACAGTTTTGGAATATTTCTTTCACTTCTTTCCATTTGCCTCACTGTTACAGAGCATACCAGAAAAAATTATCGGGCTGGGGGGGCGCGGGGAAGATCAGGATCTAGGACTTGATCTCAACTGACTAATGACTAGAATCAGCCACACAAAGAGAAATACCATTAAGAAGCTCTACTGAGAGTGACTACTGTACCTCAACAATCTGGAGCGTAATTAAAGATGGAGCTGTTTGGACATTCTGGAGCAAGTCAGTAACTTCATGAGACGATTTTCTATCTTGGAAAGACCACCACCACATTAGATAGGTCAGAGAGGCAGGAGGAAAATGGATACAGAGAAGGTAAACATACCTCTCCTACAGAAATATTAGAATGAATGGCATTGTTCATCTTAGAAGGAAGTGAAAAGCATGACATAAGGGGATATATGTACTGACATGCATGGGTGTATTTGTAGGTCAAATAAATTACATGACCACTCATAAAAATCTAGTTCAAGAACTGAGGGGGAATCAATTAAATTAATATGTTGGTTTTTAAGGGAATTAAAAAAAAAACCAACATCTTGTGGGCTGTATGATTGGAGTGCTGAGCAAATCATGGATTTCACAACATGGCATTAAAGAGTAACAATATTCAGAGCTATAATAATTAAGACAAAATAGACACGATCTCCAGAGAGCAGTGCAGAACCTTATTTTCCAGCACCTTTAAGCTATTCTAAGCTGTGGGAGTGAGATCTTGATAAGTGATAATTCCACCCTATGGCACTTCTAACGCATTTTTCATAAACAACTCACATTTGCCCGTGTTAGTTCTGGTGTACTTTACAGTTTTAGCAACACAGTGTTTCTTGTTTCTGCAGATTTGCATTTGTCCACACACGTTTGATGTAAGCTGGCAAACCATAGCTTGTCTCCAGAGTGAAACAACCCCCTGAACAACACAAGATCTCCTGCTGACAAGCAGGCTATGCCAAGATGTCACTACGTGTGTGCTCCAGTGACTTAATTTCAGTAACTGAAAGTCAGGGCTCCGAGGACATGACTTTCCTGGTGTAGGCAGGGCACAACACAGCGTTTCATGGTTCTCATCACAACCCACATCCAAACTGCTACAGATCGCATGACCGCAGCACCAGAAAAACCTGCAGAATCACTGAATCATTCAACGGTTACCATTTCAGTAAGTTACACAGTGTGGTAAACTGCTTCAGCAATAATAAAAATAGTTCATGGAAGAAACCATTAGGTAGTAACAGGAGATCTGTTGTTCCGTCTTTGCTAGAGCACGTTGCGATAGTCGGCTTCCAATCCCACCTGTTTATATAGGAAAATTAGTTTCTGACTCTCAGAGAAATCAATGAACTACAAGTTTTATGAGAGAAAGTTGTAGGTTGTAATAGTTTTAACATGGAGAAGTAAAAAATAATAAAATACAAAAATATTTCAGGGAATGTAAAAGAAAAAATATATTAAATGTGCTGGGGCATTAAGGTCGGCTCCCTAATGCACAGTACATATTCACTAGCGTAAAAAGCTTTTATGGTTTCCCGAGGCTCAACGTGCTTTTTTCTGCTTTCAGATGTCAACAGGTTCATCCTAACCATGCCCTTAGCATTCATAAATCATCCACTTCACTATCAGCCAGTGCTGATCAGCTGTTCAAGTAAATCTAGATTTAAGTTAACTACCAAACACAACATCCCTGGCACAGCACACGACTGAATTTGAAACTTATATTTCTGAGATTGCCCTCTGTGCCAAACGCGCAGAGAGGATCATCTCGCTGAGAGGTGCAACAAAACACAAGCTATTATGAATGCAGCACTGACAAAAAAGAACCCAACAAAACAAAACGCAAGCACCTTCGCCTTGTCAACCTAATGTTAAAAGTTATAGCCAAGTTCTTCAGCAGAATCATTAACTGCTACATAGCACAGAGGAAACAAAGGCGCTGCCGCAAAAAAGCTTGCATGGAGCATTACGTGCTAGCTGCCACCGCACAGAGCCAGGGGAAAACTACAATTAATGTATTTATACTCTACTAATACCTCCCCTCCAATCCCTGCTACTGGGGATAAAACTAACTTGATCATGTTTCCAAAGATTCTTCCAAAGCTGAAAACTTTTCTCTTTCCTACTGTAGATGACTTAGTGAAACAGAGAACAGATTCAACTGTAGTTCATAGTCATTCTCATTTCCAGAAGAGGTTTCTCCAGCGCAACAAATCTACAGCTGCATCCATCCCCATCTTTGGTCCTGGTTTCCCAGTCTGGAGGTCTGTTGAGTTCACAGCTTAGATACATACATACATACAGAGACATACGTGTTTAGATTTCTCTCATGTAAAGATGGCTAGTGATTTAAAGTTATCAGCCCATGATAAAAAGTCACATGGGAGGAAAAGTGTCTTCAGGAATCCTGATTTTTAAACCCTTCTTACTAAGGCTGTATAAAAGTTGGTTTGTTTGTTTGTAAGATTCCTACCAGTATAAAACAATACTATGAAATCCCATACCTGTAAATATCCTGGTTTTACAGAAAACCAGGAATACATGCCCATTTGTATGGAACTCGCACTGTGGTATCTGGCAGCACGACAACCACATTTTATAGAAGTTGTCACCAAGAGACTTGTTCTGGCCAGAATAAATTTGCTCACCACAAACTGATATGTGCAGGAATGTCCCACCAGTATGAAATGGCATGCTTTCTCCATAACAATTGCGGTCAGAAAGTAAGAATACTTTCAACAGAACTGAAATTCTTCGAAATTCCCTAGTCTACCATTTTGTTTATGTTGGAATAAACCCAAAACTCTCAGCTCAGATCTACTTTCCTAAGGAACTCTCAAAGCTCGTCTTCTGTGCCCAGTATCTTCATGAAGAACAAAACAACCAGAGATGTCTGTGCTACTGTTTATTTATATTATGTTAGTTGTTACTGGGTTTCAGCATACCATGAAATATTAATAATGATTAAAAGAGTATGCTTATTTTCCTACAGGGCATAATACAGACTGCATATCAATTTACAAGTATTTTATCAATTTTTATAGTTAGTTCTAGTATATGAATAAAAATGTTACTTAAATAATTAACAATTACCCCTCTTTTGTACTCTTTAGATATACACATACATACCAACTTAGGTAATAAACAGTGCAGTATCTTTTAAAGGTAAATAAGCCAATTGAAATGATTTGCTGAAGTACTTAAGTATACAATAATAATTTCATTTGTTTCAATTCTGCAACTATTGTGAATTTTAACATCTCAAAGTGTCTAGTTTTGTTTTGTTTTTTTTTTTTCCTTTTTCAATCAAGTAACCTTCTCCAGTCTCTCAAAAAATATTTTTAAACACCATAGGTACAACATAATTGCAGAACTACAAAGATCCGTTACGGCTGACATGGCACTAATAGTTCTTGTGGGTGTACCTTTATTTTAAGAAAGGATGAAAGCTTTTTGTTTTCTGGCTTTTTGTCAGAAACTGCATTGTTGTGGGTTTCTTTTTTAAAAACATGTTCAAGTACTTTCCTCACAGCTCTTCCTCCTCTTTTCCAAGCTGAAGAACTACTTCACCATTTCAGGCACAATAGAGCAAGTAGGCCTTCTACTGAACTGCCGATGTTTAAATTACTAAACTAACCTTTCTTACAGTAAGAGTTGAACTTCAAATGTTTATTTAATTTCACTTACCCTTCTATCCTTTTAGTTATCTATTACTAGCCATCTGGATTACCACCATCAATAAAAATTGTTTTCTGCTGTTAGACAGGGGTTAGCATCTTGAAAAGACTCTCCATCTAATTATATAGATTTACAATTACAGCAGTGTAAAACACTTAACATCCGCGTGTTAAAGCTATAACTTATAGCCTATACTGAAATAATTACAACAGTGAATACGGTGATGTACTCCGTTCCTTTGAGATAAGCAGCGTAGGATCCGCTCACAATTACTCTCCGGACACCTAAGAAGACGCACGTCCCAAACCCTAGACTAATCCACAAAATGACACCCTCCGGCAGGGTGCTAACGCGTGGAAGAATAAGCAGAGTTGTAGGTACAACTCCTCACCCCTTTGCCGAAGGGCTGCCACCCGCGCTGCCCTCCAGGCACCCCGAGCACCTCAGAGCCGCTTTCGCCGTCACCGCTCCGCTACAGTCGCTTTCAGTCCGTGTGGCAGAAGATTTAGTGGCAGATTTCAGCCCTCGGAGAGGTAGGGTTGTATTTCAGCTACCCCACAAATCAGATGCTGAAGAGGACAATTCACAACCCAACTGAATTATAAAGCAACAACCTCCTGGATTTTCAGATGAAGTAACCAGTGAGAAACTTCTGAAACCCTGCTGGTAAGAACGCAACTACCAAGCTCATACAACATTTCTACCCTGAAGTCTTTCCAGGCAACTGGAAACCTTCAGAAAGCACTTTTAGTGACTTCCAGGATGAATGGCTGAGTAAATACATTTGAGAAGCTGGAAGATAATGATCTGAATTTCTCTTTTGTCTGGAAAGCTTTGTCTTATATCCTCTTCTCTCTCCCCCTGCTGATGCCTCCAAAATACAAAGACTCCACAGACTCCAAAGCACAGAACTGTGGAAGTCACAGACTTAGCCTGGTTTCCTTACAAGGACCTTACAGACAAAGGTCTGCTTTTATGTGAAATCTCTTTTTTCATCTTTGCTTTCTCTTTACACACTTCAGCCACAGAGCTAATTCATCTTCATAGACAAATAACACCTCCTTTCTTCTAAACACAAAACGATTTATTTGTAAAAAATGCAGAGAGATCAAATTAGGACAATATATGCGTGTGCATATTACCATTTTAATTTAAATAGGCTGTTAAGGAGAATAAGGCAGCAATCTTTTCACTTCATTTCTCCCAACAGATGCTAATGAGAGAAAGATATGAGTATTTTAAACTAGAGAGGTCAACAGGTATTCTAAAGGTGAAGTAGAGATATTTCTGTTAGTGTTCTTATGCAAGTGTCACCGTGGGAAAAGGCGAGCACTACCTTGGGCGTGATGTATTATCACACTGCACACATTGCCACAGAAGCTAGCCCCATTCTGAGTCTTGTTATTTCTTGAAACAAAATGGTCATCTCAAATCTCTTAGAAAGTGCTGTGAACAGTATTTAAATTTGAGCTTTACTTACAGATATACTATCCTGAACTGTAGGCTCAGAGTGAAAAGATGGCACCTGCAATATTAACTGGCCAGTCCTAGAACAGATAACTTCTATCTATCTACTGAATTAATTTTATTTTCTTTCTGGGTTGGATGATTTTTTTAAAGATTAAATATGCTTGGCAATATTTTATAGCTCCTTCAAATACAACCAAGTAATTAAATCTTCAAAGCACAAAGACTACAGAGATATCAATGAATTAAATAATTCTCACCCTACATAAGCACTATTATCCTGTGTGGTTTTTTCAATAACAGAAAGATAAATTGAGAGATTAAGTGAATTGTCCAAGGTGGTATATTGAGAAATTCATGGAAACATGCTTAATGGAAGTAGCATCTCCTAACACCAAAACATTTAGTCTAGCAGACTAGTAAAACTCTAGATGAAAGATATGACAGCTCTCCTGCACAATACGTGCACCTTTTTTCAGACAGAAAGTAATACTGCAGCAAGTGCTGATGACCCCTCTTAAGTGGACAAAGACAGATATTGCACAATGGAGCAGTAGGATGAAACCATGCTGTTCATTCCCATGAATTATTTTATTCAGACAGGAACATACAGTTCCAGAGCAGATGCTTTAGCATTTGGGTCTTAGATTAAATTCTTGAAGAGATACATCTGAAAATACTTACAGTAATAAGGCAAATTCAGACTATATAAAAATTACAGTCACAACCGTTATATGAATTATTTATGCCAGTTCTAGATACAACACAGATTACAGCAAAAGTTAAATACACATGCTGTATCTCAGTTTCTGTATCTCTAATTTGTGTCACAGATCTTGCAAATTAGCTCATTCAATAGCAAACACACAATTTTAACAATAACAACTCTATTCATTTGACGCAGAGAATTATTCAACCTGTTAAAGATTACCCGATTCCACCAAAGTAGTAAGAAGTCAGACAAAAACTCTCCTCCACTCAAAGTACAAAATACGGATCAAACTAGAAAAAGAGAAGAAATAAATAGGATGGAGCCTAGGAAATGTAAGGAGGTACTCATCTTGAAAGTATCAATCCAAGCAGAAAAGTTAAAACCTCTTAAGTAAAAAGTTCACTCTAAATTAAAAGTTTGGGAAGTCTCTGATGTGTTTATGAAGAGATACTTAAACTTAGAAGAATATTTACCGCTCTGTTGAAGATCTCTTGCACAGCATACGTAGTTTCAGAACAGTCATCATCTTTTTTGAAGACTGTTTTTAACAGTGAGTTACCAAAGTTACCAAGACTTCCAAAGTTTTTGTGGGTTTGTTTTTTCTTTTTTTTTTTTATTACTTTTGATTCTTCTACACAAGACCTCCCAAATTGCCAATCTCATATAATAATTTGTCAAGACAGCACAAAAAACATTTTGCAGGTGTCTATAGAAAGACACCTGCTTCTTTTGTTTAGAATCAAGAAAAGAAGTGTAACAGTAATACTTCATTAATGCCTCCTTTCATAATGCTGAAATTATTTTTAAAAGTGTACTTCCTCTAATGGAATAGATGACTTCTTTGTCTCTGTGACTTTCTTTCCAAACTGCACGTACTTTATATGAAACATAGCTCCGAGGCTGTCAATTGAGCTTGAAAGTTAATGTTCCTGTAAATCACCAACTGCCAAAACGAGCTACACCATTTACCTTGTGACTGTTTTTTGAAAGTTATCATCGAAGTATTTAGCTAATCGCACTTCAGACCCTGTTTGTCTCCCAAGCCTGCATGGCCAGCAGCCATTCACGTATACAAGACCGAACAACAGAACTGCACGCTCACTGGATAAGCGATGTTATGGTAAGTCATTAGTGTGCTATACCAGTGATGGATTTCAGAATTGAAATTGCCATGAATCATGTCATTAACTTAAGATTCTCTCTCCATACGAACATGTCTTGCGGCAGAAGAGCCAGAGCAACGGCACAGTATTACAGAGAAATGCTCCCCACAGAACTCAGGAGGTGAAATGAAGGGATATTTCTTTAAATGCACAGTTTAGACAAACAGGTTTACAACCAGCAATCTTTCTTTTTTTTTAAATAGGATTTTCCTAGATTATTTGTTGGCTTAGTTTTACACTCTTCCCTAAACATACTTAAAAAAACCCCCAACAACTACGGCACAGCCTTAACCTTATACAGTGGGAGTAAGTGCCTGGAGTTCAACGAGCATTAGAGGAAGCAACCATTGCTCTGACCCAACTCAGTGGCCAAAGACACACATTCTGCAACATAGCAAAAGACTAACCAGCTCATACCTATCTCTTACGTTGCTGAATTTCAAACTGAGCATAGTATTCCAGATTAACGATTGGAACAGACAAAGTTTAAGCCACAATGTCAACATGGAAGAGAAAGCTTAACTCCCAGAAGAGACTGGAGTCTGTGAAATGGTCTGTGACTGGAGTACAGTGAAATGGTTGGGGAGCAACGGGGGCCGTCTGCCCTGTGTTTCAGGAGTTTCAGTCTAGCTTCAGTTTGGCCCCATCGTTAACAACCAATCTTCACTGAAGCACAAAAGGTGTCCTCCTGAAACGTATCCTTCACTTTATTTTACCTAAAACCAAATCCAGTTTGCACACTCCCAATCCATTTCACAAAATGAAGTGAAGCACACGAAGTAGACATCACTTTATATGAACTAAAACACAGACACACCTTCTGCATCTAACTGGCAAATTCGGGATCATTTTCCAAGCATTCAGTAAAGCTACATAAAACTTTAAGAGACAGCTTACTTCATTCTATCTAGTATCTCCTAATTTATAGTCAACATTTTTTTAATTCAAGATCAGTTAAAATCTTCTGATTGCTCTTTTGTAATTACTGTTTTTAGTTAAGCAATCCCAGAGATAAAGTAGAACAAAGAGCAAAACCAGTGTCAGGTTGGGTCCATTTGGTAAATAACACGTGGGCAGGATGCCATTTATGAGAAGACCATGACAGGACACCAAGGAGGGTCTGAACTGTTTTAGACAGTTGAGGAAAAAAAGAAAAAAAAAAAATCTGTCTCATTCCCCTTTCAGTAGAAAATAAATTTTTACTTAATTATGTTTTTGAATTGTATCCTCTTTGCTTTCTTCTTTAAATCAGTGGAGGACCCCTATGTCATTACAAAGCTATAAACACCACTACAGCAATGATTATATGCTAGCATTGTCATTTCTTCCTCATGCTTATTATGGGTCATATTTCTACCTAGATTGTAAGATTATTGTAATGTTTCAGGTTGGCAAAGATTAGTAAAAACAGTACATAAATAATACAGCATGCAACTGAAATCAGGGTATTTGAGGGAAGGAAGAGGTAGGTACGGATTTTAAGTGACAGGGAACTGATTACTTTAATGTTCATAATAATAAGACCTGCCAACAGAATAAGGAATAGAGTCATCAGTTTACTACCAGTGGTGACATTTTTTGTTGTCATTCAGCAAACTAATTGCCTCTTTTGTCAGGTATGAATTCCTTTTAACAGCAATGTTAAAGGCAATGGTGCCTGGCCAGTAAGATACTCCAATCCTTAAAGGCTTCTTCCGTTTCCTAAAGTTCCTTTTCAAGTTTGTTTATCATTTATGCTGATGTCTGTGAAGCTGTTGGGTTCTTGCTTTTCAGAGTAAGGGATAGAAATAAGACAGAAATCATTATGAAGCAATTTGCTAGCCTGTATATAATAACCTAAAGCATGTATCTATTTCTTCTTTAGAGAACAGGAAGCATTTAATCATTTCTGAAAGACCTACTTATCAAACTGAATTACTTTAAGCATCTTCCTATAAATCACAAAGAAAAAGTATTTTGTTTCCAGAAATGAAGCTTCTATTGCACTGAGCGGAAACGTTGGCAAATGCATCCTATTACTATACTAAATTCTGCAAACTCCTCTAACTTTGCAATGCCTACTTTCTGAGCAAAATTTTTGCTGAGCAATATTAGTCAGTTCAAAAAAAGCGATAAATAATTAACATGGCGCCTTCTTAACTCTAGCAGCCCATCGTTAGAAGATGTATACAGTTCTGGGGAAGGCTGTTTCTATCTTCCTGAATTTTTGCTCTCCTCTTTGTAGGCACACACTGAAGCACTTTCTGCTGTCAATCCTGAATGGTTAAGCTCAATAAAATTATTCATAATGATCAAGATTTACTTCTTTTGCATTATCAGGCTATGCATCAAATTATCGGCCTGTAAACAAAAATCAGACTGAAGAGTTTTTACTTACAACAGCTGATGCACTCGTATCAAACGGAGCTCCTAACATTAATTTCTGAGCTTCATTTGCCAAAAAAACCCACAACCCTTTCTCAAGAATATAACACTCATCTCAGTAAAGCACTGATGTTCTGCATTGTTACCAGATAGCCATTTTCCTCTTCTGATTCACTTTAAAATCAGTAATACCTCACCCTCACAAAACACCAGTGGAGATAGGCGGCTTTACATAGCTATAGCATACACATTTATTGGAAAAAACATACAAACAAGAACTGTCTTATGCACAAAATATCTATTAGTTTGAACGTGTCACATCACATACACAACGGTTCCAGCCCCAAGAGAAAGTTTTAAACAGAACTTTGATGTCATGTATCTTCTCAGAGGAGAGGCCAGAAGGCAAAGTGGCTGAGCACATTAGCGGTTATCCCTTCTGTTCACAAGGCTTCTGTGCCATTACCTGTGATGACAGTTAATTGGAAGATCAAAACTGTGATCTGAGCCACCGTGCAAGTCTCTTAAAAGCAATGAAGCTACCTATAGAGATATGTCCTAACAAAAATATTCTGTGATGTTATAACACTGCAGGAGCGCACATGAACACGATGGTACAGAGTATCCACTGCCAATCAATGTGCCAAAAAAGCACAGGTGTCTTAAAACGTCTCTCCCATAGTCCAAATGCAAAATTAGACACCAAAAATGAGTGAACACCACCGAAAATGAGTGAAAAACATGAAGTGGGGATAACAATAACACTGCAGTTTATCTTCAGTTACCACCGATTGGCCTTAATTTTAGTTAAAGACTGTCCTCATTTCCTTCAAAAAAACCTCTGGCGCTAGGATGACCGCAAGTTATGATTTAGTAATAGCAACCTGGAATAAAAGTTAAATATCTAATGTCAAAATGCCTTAAGAGAACGTTTCTAAGCTGGTACGGATTTGGGGATGTTAGCACTCAATTCAGCCTTGAAGATGGATAAAATTCATTCAGTAATTTTCACAATCAAATGCTTTCCCTTAAAACTTCATGGTCTTGAATGTAAACTACAGAAAGGTTAAACACTCACTGAGCTCTACACATAAGATTGAAAACTTTTCAGATTCAAGCAGCTATTAATTAAAAACAGATTTATAGTCTTACTAATTCACTACCATTGCCCATACCTTTCCTTCTGTAACATCTGGCAATCTAACAATTTAATTTGCATTATTGAAGCTACAAAAATCTATCAGATGAAACAAAATAAAAAAAGTATCTTTCATGCTTTTGTTTCCCCGTGAAAAAGGATTTATTTAAAAAATGCAAGTTTTAGGGTCTCCTCTATGTTAACACATACCTACGGGTATTTAGGAGAATTAATTTTAGGTTGAGTTATTTGAGAAATATGTATTCAATTTCTTTTCAATGAAATATTCCCTACAGAATTTTATCGTAAGAACTTCATCTGCCACTTGTGAGTACTTTCAAAATACACTTTTTATGGCTTGATGCTGATAAGGTGTATCCCAAACAAGGCCAACATGATACATCTCCTGGGATATCACTGCATTTCTGGTAAAAACACCCTCAATTTTTTAATATATCACCCACAGACTTCACCAGAATATTACACAGTTTACCAGGACTTTCCCAACAAATACTCACACTAAAACACCAGCAGCAGCTACAAGCACAAGGCAGTGTATCTGTGCTTCCACAGCATGTAACGGAACACAGTATGAAAATGGTTAACTTAGTTCAAAGTCTCCTAAAATAATGGCTGAACTACGTTAACTATTAACACAAACTTTTGTTTTCCAAATACATACACAGGGTTTTTTTAATCTCTCCACTGTTACTTTACACTTCATTGCACTTCTTTACTAAACTCACTTTGCATTTTAAGCCATTTCCAAACACAATTTGATCAGATGGCTTCAAATCTAGAAGAAAACAGAATTTGTCAGTGGACACAACGTGCCCTAGTTTAGATACACAGTTGATTTAAGATGGAAGAGGCTTATTCTACTTTCTTTCTTGTTCCTAAGTTTGGACGGCATGATGGCTGTGATGAATCTGTGAAATGTTTTCAGTAGGAGGGTATTTAGGAATAATTCTCCCTGGAGAGAGATATTTTTCACAGTCAAGAGACAATTCCTCTCCATTTTCACACACTCATATTACGACTACCTGACTTAATACTGATGTTATGAAAACAAGTAAATCTTTTTCTGGTTTCAGTATTGTCGATCAAGCTTTTCTCCAGCACCCGTAACAGGATCCAACCCTCGCTGGAGTATCCGTTTGTATGCTGTGTTGCTGACTCAGTACCATGAGATGTGCAGTTTGAAAGAAAGCCTGGCATTTTAGTTGTCAGTTGTTCATCAGTAAAATCAGCAAAGACTCCAATTCAGGAGAAAAAAAAAAAAAAAAAAGATAATTTTTAATTCTATGAGATCCTACTACAGCATAAGGAGTTACTTATGGTTCCAATACATAAACAGATTTTCGCCTTCCTGCTCATGTACCTTAAAGTACTGAGCAGTCATCCCTGTGATTTCAGATGGATTGCTTCTATATTTAATGTTAGAAACATAGCCTAGCCACATACCGATGCAAAGCCACTGAACGCAGTCTAAGTGAGCTCTTTTACTGATGTCTAGTTATGCTGCATGTGCATAAGGCTTTGCATATTTTTTGCACCCTTGAACTCAAGGAATAGACTGCATGAGGGAGGCACATATCTGAGACTTTACTATATTCTTCTTGGTACATTGAATAATATTTCAACAGGGGACTACTTTACATTCTGATAATACGTGTAAAATATGTATAAATATCTTTATGTCATTCCAGTCACCAAAGTGCAAAAAGTCTTTTCCTTCCTTAACCATAATTAATCATCATTATCAGTATCTCTCCAGGACACAGACACATTTTTATCATTAAAAATCTGGTATTTTAAGACAGGGAAAAAAAAGATACATAAATTGGTTGTGATGAAAATACAGGAACTGGTATGACTGAAGTAGTTTATAAGAGGAAAGCTGATTAAGCTCCTGAATGGATACTGATTATGATCAAACAAAGTGCTAAAAACAGTTTCTCAGCAGCTATGCTAGGTGTTACAAAACCTCCTACTTGACTAATGATTTGAAACTTGAAATGTTCTGAATTATTGGCAGGACTGAAATTTTTATTGACTCTGGTCAATAAGGTATTTGTTACTGATATTAAAGTTCCCAGAAAAATAGTTATGAGGATACACAAATAGAAGCCAGAAAGGAGTCTGAAAGCCCAGCGAGAAAGTGTTGTGTCTAGTATAAGAAACAATATTGGTATAGCATAAATATCATATATAGGCATACAACTGAATGTGTCTACAAATGAATGTAATAGTAAAATAATTAAAGCAATTGACCCTGTATCACACTAACACGTAACTAAAACTAAATAACATGCTCTGTCTGTTTTAGAATTAACATTTTAGCCTTTAGCCCATGTTTTTCAAGACAAAATGAACATGGCCATATTCCAACGTGGGTGATAGTGTAATACAAGCGTGAATTACTTGCAAACAGTAAATCAGTAGGATAAAATATTAAAAATGTGAAATACCTTAAAAATAAATACAGTTTACAAATAGCTGTGAACTGGATAGCTCAGAAGATGGAAAGGATACTGTTCCCTGTTTCACAGAATAAGAGTCTATCAATTGTTTTGTTCATGTACTCAGGTGGTTTGCAAGTATGACAACATTCTTAGGATTTAGTGTTGTTAAACAGCTTACTTCATTAATGTTAAGGAATGTTAAATATAAACTTCACTATTTCTAGCATATAGTACTTAATAATTTATGTAAGTTTTAGTTTTGCATGACTTTAAAAGGGAGACCTAATTAAAGAACATGCATTTAATAGACCTATTTTTATCTGTATCTAAATCAAGATTTAATTAATAACCTTTTTGAGCCAGCACCTAAATTTTGCTACTGTTCTTCAAGGTGTAAGGAACTCCACATTTTAACAGATTCCATACTCTGTACCTCCTCAAAGATAATTACATTTGCATCACACAGCTGTAACAAGAGAAAAATCTGTACTTATTTACATAATATGGATACTCTAATAAATATCACATTGATTAAAGTCCCAAAAGAAACAGATAAAATCTGACTTATACAAAACCACTAAAGGCATACTTCATCAGCTCTGAACACAAGTGACTTCTACTTGTGAAGTCTTTAGTTCTTGTGGCAAGAACTGCGGGCTGTAAGGTGCGAGTGAGTTTTATGTATTAAAGTGCAGCTCGTCCTTGAGTTACGAGTGTGGTGCAGCGGCGTATCAGGGCTACGGCCCCGAGCTCACCTAGAGCACTCAGCTCGGGGATTCTGGGGGGGCCAAGAGCTCCCAGGCCTCTTCTCCAGACAGATGATTCCCACTAGCAACCCTGAAACATCACTTCATAGTGTTATCAAATGTATAGTTAGTTCTCGGTGCACATACATTTTCCGTGTACCCAAACAAATGAAAGCTGCTGCTGAAAAAAAAACCAGCAAGGACAACCTCTGCTGAAAAGAGAACCGCTGCTGAAGAGAACCATGACTTAGAAATCCACTTTGTAGGCTTGAATTAGAACAAATTTTAACAACCACCACAAAATTATCAAAACATGTCTAAAGCATTTTGGTCCTCTATTTAGGCAGTGCACGTTTAGATTGATAAATAATAATTGCAAGATTGAGGAGAACTGTGACAGTTTTATTTTAGATAAGTAAACAATCCAAAACAAAACCTTACACGGGAGAAGGAAAAAAAAAAAAGGGGGTAAAAAACCCAACAAAGAGATTGTGGTTTTAGCTTTCTCTAAGTTGACCGAGACATTTTCAGCATTCAAAGCATTCATGAAGTGTTCATGAAGCGTAACAGAAGCTACATAAGCAAACATAAATCTGCTATATTGTTTAACAACCTTAGAGAAAAATCAGTTCTTCTGCTTGAAGCTCTTCAGGTACAATATTTGAAAGAGCCAAAGAGCAGTTCACACAAAACTAAATAGTATTAGTTCCTATCATTGTACTCCTACTAAAGTATTAAAGAAAAAAATTACTCTCTATTCAGTTTGTTAAAATATGGTTTGGGAGGACAATATTTACTAGCTGTGGCTGTGGGTGCCTATTTATCCCTCTTCCCTCACCACAGGGCTCCTGCTCAATGAACAACCTCCCCGATATCCTGCACAGCAACCTCACTGCTGCTGCTTCTAATTTTGGAGATCTCTGACTTTTCCTGATTGCAAACACCCTGCAAGTCCATCCACTGAACTACTTTATCTTGAAAAAGAACATGTGCTCGACTTGCTAGAGTTCTCAGAAATCAATCTTACAACAGTTAAGTTTGAATTCAAAAACCCCTCCCAAACCCGAGTTTGTTCTCACCAAGTACATTAGATAATTTAAAATTATAAAAACTGGAAACAAATAAAGAACAAAGTGAAATAAAACATGTCTAGATAACATCCAACAGTCAGACTCCATAGTGACCACAGCTGTTGCAGTACCGAAACAAGCACAGCCTCCCTTCCACAGAACTTCTTTCCTGGAAAGCTGTTTCTGATTCTGCATCTTTTTTCTTCAGGTTTACAATCTTGGTGCACCCTTTCTAGCTTAAACAGCCTCCCTCCTACTCACAAAAGCACGAGAAGCACTCGCTGTACTGACAGATAATGAAATAGTATCTCTGTACCACTATTTATTCTTCACTGAGAACACCCACTCCACCTTAATAATGCAGGTAAGTTATGACACTCACCTCTCCCTTCTCTTGCCATCCTCTTTCCCTCAGTTGCCCACCTTCTGGCAGTCTGTCAAACTGGGTAAGCTAGGGTACCCCATCTGGTAGCTGATAAATGAAGCCCTGAGAAAAGCTCTAAAGTTTGCTCTGTCTTCTGAGATGATGAAGTTGGCAATTTAGTAGACGTCTTCAGCACTCAAGCTCAATGTCAATAGAGAGTTCTGCAGATGAGATGAAGCAGAAGACACTATCTCTTGAAAAGGGGGAATTCAGGGGGCATTTGCAATCTGCTTTGGAGCATTTGTACTTCTGACACGGAAATCAAGTTTTCAGAATAACATATAAGATGGCTGAGAAGTATTTGGCGCTTGGAGCCGGAGGTAAGGTAAATGCTTACATTCACCATGCAGCATAGAGAACAATAACAGGTGCAACGAAACTACGGATTTGCTTATTTACGCTAGGTGCAAAAGCACAGAAATCACAGAAAAAGCCCATCGCGAGATACAGCCCAAGAAAGAATGCTTTGACATTCTCCTGCAAAAGCTGTGCAGTGAAACGTCCCAGGGCACCTGAGCCCTCCGAATACTCCACACGCTACTTCCACCTTGGGAAGGGGACACCGCTCTCGACCCCCACCAAGGCATACTTGCCAGATGCAGACCGCACAGCCATCCACCACACTTTCCAGAGCGAGTCTGGATGTGAAGGCCTGCGAGACAGTATCATCGCAGTAAAACAGGTGCAATATTCAGATGCACACAGCTGGCAACTGCTTTTATCTCGGCTAATGTCATACTTCCTTTGGCGTTGCTGTGATAGATTGGGTATGGATGCCATGCGTAGGAACAGAGCACAGTATAGAAGGATGTGAAGCCCAACCACATTGCGGCATTATGTCTATTGAAGGAGTATGTGTCATTTTATATTAAACATGAGTGACTGTAGCAAGGGCAAAATAAAAATACATTTGCTCAAGAAAGTAGGATTTGTCATAACAAAGAGATTTTCAATTCATTAAAACCAGAAACCTTCTGACCTTCCAGTCAACTGCAGACAGGGGACATTCTGTTTCTGAACTATGCAAATGGTAATACAAAAATCAAGAATTTTTATTATCCTTTTCCATATGCATAAACCACATATTCCCTTTTTAAAATTACATTATACTGTGGCCTTCTAACTCTGAGTGACTGTTGCTAGCTAAGTTTCATCATTTAATATCTACCACCTGCATTTGGCATAATAAAATTAAGCATTCCCTTGGAAATCAGATAGCTAGAATGTTTCTGTTTCTTTTTTAGACAAGGAGAAGACCTGCCTCCAAATTAGTATCTTTGATGTTGACTTTTCATCAGTAAGAGAGAACCTGGTTTAAAAATTAAAAACCCAAACATCAAAATGCATGAAAAAGCTGTTAGAACTACGCAGTGAGGTAACAGTACAAAGTCACTGGATTCGAAGGCTGCTTCTGCTCTTCAGGATCTGATAAAAAAACCCCAAACTTGTTTGGGAATGAAAGCAGAATAATCTCCATGAACTTTCTGTCAATAAAGCTAAACCAGGCTACTATCAAAGAAAACAAATGCCTGGATTCAGATGCAGGCTTAGCTCCTTTAGATCTAACTAAGGCTTCCTTCAGAAAACCATTCTATGCTAGTTGTGAAGTCAATGGGAAAACTCCCTGGTTTTGATAGTTTCCCAAAAATTTTCAAGTGCCTGCAACCCGAGGGGTGGGCTGCCCGGTACTGTGCTGCGGCACAGGGAAAGGAGAAGGGTTGCTGTGGAATATCTGGTGAAACAGCAAGGGCTCTGCCTCCTGCTGCCAAGACAAACATAGCACCATGAAGCTTGCCCTGAAACGGAATATTATCAGAAACTAATTTTAAACTTGCGTGCCTATCCTGGAAAAGGTTTTACATTAAGCAGGTTGGGTGCTGCTCACAAGTGCTTTTTCAGCTCCCCTTAGGCCAACAGCGCTGTTCAATTGGTTTGAATGTTAAGTACAGTGTACATGTATGGGAAACAAATCCTTTATTCACTTTCTTTTTCTTTGACAAAAAAAAAATGAGTGCAAGCTGTAATCATAACGTGACTGGTATATTTAAAACCATTATACTCTTAAGAGAGATGGAAGCTGCATCAAAGAAAAAGGAATGGGCAAAAGAGACTAGAGAGATATGAGCCATCACTTGACCAGGCTTAGCATCAAGTTAAATATTTAGGCATGCACAGAAATTGGCTATTGTGTTAAAAATCATTGGTTTTCGACAAGCTTCTTTCCTACTGTGTACTACTGGCAACTGACTGCTGAAAGAAAGAAGCTAAAAAAAAACAAAAAAAAAACCCTACCAAACCCACAGTGGTTAAGAAAGTGAAACACACCATAAAGTAGCCACAATTCCAGTGGGGAAAATGCAGAGTGACACTTGAGATAGGCGAGATGCACAGAAAATGCTCAGAAAGAATGGGGGCAAAAAACCCCAGAGGCTTTGCTAACCCAGTGAGCATTTCAAAAGCGGTTGCAGAGTGCCCTGTTTAAGGTACCGAGAGCATTTAACTAGCTAATTCTAAGCTCCCCGTAGTGAAGAAAAGAATGAGAGCAAAGACACGGCAGCTATAGGACAAAGCAAGAGCAGAGTTGCACGATGCACTATGTTTGTCCTTCTGCAAGATATCAAGAAAACCTTCAGGCATTTAGGATACCACAGATCTACAGATATAGAGCATAAAAGAGACAGTTCTTCCTCTTCCCACTGATAACTACTAGCTCCAAACAGCATTATTAGCCTCCTTTGAAATGTGTAAATGATATTCTGCAATTACCGGGGACGCTCCTCTCACTGCCATGATGGGTGGGAGACAGAGGCAGGGAGGGAGGGAGAGAAAGATTTGCAAGAGATGAATCCTCTCCCTGCTTTCCTCTGCCCCATGCAGCTCCAAGTCCCTCTCCCTCTCCTGGGAGCACCTACCTCCCTCCTCTACCATATATCCCTGGGCATGGTGTTTCTGGATTCCTTTTTACCACCTGCAATTTTATACCAATGAAGTGATTTTATGATCCTATCTTATTTATGAATCACTTCACACACTTCTGGGATGAAACACAAACTATTTAGCATTGCATAGCAAGCTACATAATTGTTCACAAAATGAAATCAAGGAGGCTGTATCCAATTAAAAGTACATGGGGAATCTACTGTAAGCAGAAGGTATTGTAATTATCTTGTTTCGATGCAAATGTACCCAGTAATGAGAACAGCATAAGCAAAGTATCTAGCCTTTACCTTCAGGGACACACAGGTGAAGCTAGAAACGCTTCTGATGATACTACCCATGTAAACACAAAAAACCCCATCAAATAAAATTCATACTCTAAAACTCTCAGATGTTTGACTTTTAAACAGGAACACTCAGTCCAAACTCCAAACTTCAGCAAGTTAATGCATTAATTGTATGCATGCGGGGCTTTTCCAGGTATTGCAAACTAAAAAGCTGTTGCACAATGCCAAACTAAGAAATAATCACAATACCTATCAATAAAAACATATTATCAAATTTTATTTCATGTCTTTGAGAAAGTGCACATGTGATTAAATGGCTAGAAACTCAACATTAAAATTTATATTCTGGACTTCGTTACTCTGTAGTACAAAACTGTAATGTATGTTTTATTCTTTCACGTTACCCACATATAATTGTGTGTAATTTAATAAAGTTTAGGTGAAGAAATGCTCTTTTGTAACAGCTTATTAGCTCCACAAATGTAACAGGATGTTTAACAAGACTCCAGCTTTCCTATCTCAGTGTGCGGTTAGTACTCGGCCTGTTTTCTTCTTGCACACTGGCATCGTCATTTGACGTGGGAGACCTGGCAGGACTTCAGCGAGGTCTCCTGAGAACAACGCTGCTCCTGCAGCGTCGGGCTCACTCGGGGAGTACTGCTTTGACTTTTAGCTCCTTGCTCAAACAACATGGAAACTCAGACAAATATAGTAAGATCTAAAAATCCCAAACAAAAACAAAACAAATAAAGTTGTAGATAAATCAGGCTCAAGAGCATCTGCTGAGGGACTCTAGCAGCTTAATACGAGGACAGAAAAATCCTCACCAAGTTTAAACACATTTTCCCAGAGAAATCCTTCATTGCATGAAGCTGTCTGTTCCGTTACTCACCATTTACCTGAAATATCAGGACTTACATTTATTAAGCTATGGCATAACCTTATCAATGTTTAATTTCTATTTGATTTGAGTGGGATTTATATGCATGTCAATTCCTGCAAGATGACTGAAGTACACAGAGTAAAATCTAAGGAGGAGACAAAGGAAGAACATTTATTCAAAAGTTCAAATCACACTGACTTGCCAAGCCACAAAGAGTGGCGAGGAAGAAGTAAAAAACCAAGCAAATAAATAAATAGATTTTTGTAAAAAAAAACCCCAAAAAATTCAAATCAACACATATTACCTATATTACATTTTATTAGAAAGTAATTTTCTCTATCTCCGCCCCAGTATGAACACAATTTTACTATGATAAGGAAATAAACCAGAATGAGGCATAATAAATAGTGACATCTCCAACATGACAAACTATGTGCTCTTCAGATTTCTCAGGATGTCTGTGTAAATAAATCTGTAAATAAGGGGTCATTTGGTTAAGCATGCATCTTCACTGAAGCTTCTTTCTTGCTATATATGTATCTATGGTGAAACCTATAGGCAGCTGATGGGAAAGGCTACAGACATGGCTAGGCTAGGATGTGCTCTTTAAGATGAGTAAATATACCTTAACTGCACTTTGCTATTTAAGAAAGCATTTTATCAACAGATTAGAGAATATTAACTTTGACGAAAGTTAAAACACTTCCCTACAAAGGGGAACAAAAAAATTAAATGGAGGGTAAGCCACTAAATTTACAGAACCAGTACAGACCTAGTGCTAAATGTTTGTTCCACACTATTTGGTTCTCACTTCTGCACTGAGACCTCAAAAGCAAGTCCCTGCAAGCACTTCTTTTTGAATGTATGTAATCTGTCTCACAGTCACTGGGTAAGCTTTATTGCAAGATTTGGGCTTTCCATAGATGCACCACAGCTCAGAGAATGCCCATTAAATGGTGGTTTGCAGTATCTGATCACAAGAGCTGATTAGCCAGAAGTAGGAAAAAAGGCTGCCAAGCATTAGTCTGCATACATTAGAAGCAAGAAGATACTACTTCTACACCCAGAAAGTATAATTTACGAGATGTGAAAGGATAAAGTAGCTAAAATTAATATCTAGAGGATAAAGAGGATAGAATGAAAATACAAGATTTCACTGAAACATTAGCATTTTCCAATTTGCAATATTTAAGCAAAGAAGATAAATAATCTCGAAATTCTGTTACCAAGGCTGCTGACAGCTGGACACAGCAGCTGTATAAACTGTTCTAGAGCATTTGACTGTAAATGCTAATTCACTTCTGAAGTTATAGTGCAAAACCAATAATAAATCCAGACTATTTGATTGCTTCAAAGTAAAGATTTGTCTTTGAATATGGCTGAGGCTTATTTTTACTCAGTTAAAACACCATCCTCCAGCTCAAAGTCTTGATAGTATCTTACCTTATAAAAAGGGGGAAGAAAAGTTCAGGGAGCAAAGACTAAAGTACATTGTCTAATTTTTGTGTAAGCATGATGATCCAGCATTCTGCCAAGCCAGAGCTCATACCAAAAAAAGGCATTCTCTGGTTTGTTCAGCATCACTGTTTATAAATGCAATACATTTAATTAAAAAAAAAATTGATTTGGAAATGTTGCTGTTGCATCCAACAGTGGCACGAATAACACCAGAAAATGTACTAGGGCTCCCATCCACATGTTCCCCAACAACTGCATGACCAGACACGAACCAAAAACCACTGCATTTTCTACCAGTTGATAAAGACTCACTGATTTCAATCTGCCTGGTTGTTTCATGCTTGTATAACCACCCATTTGGCTTTAAGCCAACGGCCTCAATTCAGCAAACCGCTCCCTTCAAATTAATAGTGGTGTTTTGTCCATTTGAATTTAATGGTAGATTTTAATTTTGTGCAAGGTTTTTTTGTTTATTAGGGATAAAATTATTCCTAGGCTTAAAGTGCATGTAGATAAAACAAAAAAAAAAAGAAAAAGGACCTCATAGCGATAGTCATTTTCATGTCAGCTAATTCCAACAATACAGTAGTAAGATGACCAATAAAAAGAAAACACAAATGTAAAAATAGACAAGATTTTATCTTGGCAACATACAGGTTAATGAAGAAAATTAATTACCATAGTAAAATCAACCTTAGTATTTTGATCACTGATCTTCCAGTAAGTTCACTGGTAGAACAGAAATTAAATACAAATTAAGGTCTGGGCTACACAGACATATCAAAGTGCTTTAAGTTTCCTTCCCCCTTCAGTCATGCAAGGCAGCTTCCCTTGCATTGAGCACAACCAAGAAACTCTTGGTGCTGTACCCTGACTGGACAACCCATATCATCTGTTTTGAAGGAAAAGAGAAAAAAGTCTGCACAGCTACTGTATTCCGGTTGCTTTCCTGAATAATTAAGAGAATTTTCTAGTAAAATAAAATTCTTCTTTCTCTGATTCCTTGTGCTGACTATTTAATAATGTATTCTCTGATTCTTTTATTGACGATGTACAGGTGCATGCTTATTCCAGTAGATAACCTGGAAAATATAAGAGACCAGCAATCTCTAGCTTTCTCAGCTCACACTGGTGACCTGTCTGTGGAAGAAGAATGAATGATGAGCTGTTTGTCCTCCTCTTCTTTCATCCAAGAGAAGTTCTTATAAGTGGATAACCTTTGCATTTTTTAAGTTCTACTTCTAATGGGTAGAAAAAGGCAAATTTATTTATTTATTTTTAATTTTTAAAAAGGTAGAAAAAGAACAAGAGCAGCTTTTGGAAACACTCTGGGGTAGAAGCTTGGAATTTGGGCTGTTTCAAAATACAAGCAAATAGAGGACAGATATTGGGGAGACACTTCATTTACTTGGCTTTTGAAATGAATATTCATGTGACACATTTATCTGACAGTCTTCCTCAGGATTTTAATCCTAGCAATGTTTTTAGCATGCTGGAAAGACCAAATTTTATCACTGGCCCAGTGTTTTTAATAGGATGAGGGTCCCATCCTTGGACTCTTTTGTTTGTTTGTTTAAAGGTCAGGCAGAAGTTTAGAAGCTAAGTCTGCATGCAAACATGCAACCAAAACATGAGATAAAAGTACAGAATGGACTATACATAGCACTACAGAAGTCTGAAAGAAAGTCTAACTTAATTTGCGATAATCTACTTCACAGAACAACACACAAAGTTAAAGAAGAGAAAAAAGGGAGTTTTACATGTCTATGGTGATTATATCAAACACTGTAAAGGAAAAGACTTCACACTGAGGTTAATTGGGAAAAAGGAAATTATTCTAAAATTTTCAAATCAATGGAAAAATAACTTCTATCTATTTAAATTAAGTGTTCCAGACCAGATGAAAGCAAACGATGAAAAGCACATTGTTTGATAAGGTCATTTATTTGCAAGCCAGGTGATCAGCATTCATTAAAAAGGGAAAATAAGAGAAAGAAAGGGAAAAAGTAAAAGTTGCATTATCCACTAGCACAGAAGCACAATGACAGTTTTAACCAGCATTTATTGAAATGTTTCCTTTGCATTTCCCTCTGCAAAAAAACCAAACAATCTTGCAACAAACTCTAATGAACCTCCTAGCAAACAAACTAAACCTTTGACAACTTCTCTGCCAGACCCTGACCTGCTGCAGGTCAAGGAAATTCCAATATTTTTTCCTCTAGATGATTTACTCCTTAACGAACAGCTATCTTTTCTAAGTCCACCATTTACCAAGAATTATTATTACGCCTTGAATTCTGAAATGCTCCAGGATCATCTTAAAATCTTAAGTTGTTTTCATATAAATCAGCAGTACCAGTAGTCTTTCTAAGTCCCTTCATCACCTCTTGTACGCCAGCAATGCTGTGTGCATTCATCCTCTCACTGCAGCTTTAGCCCATTTCTTACCAATTAACCTTTAATTGGCCAGAGACTTTAGAACAAATAACTCAGTTCACCATATCTCCTCTTTAGACAAACCTCCTAGACTTGTTAGGGAAGGTAAAAAGTCCACTTTGCCAGTAAGAAAGGTCAGTGTAGGAAAGACCCGGGAAACGGACTGCCCAGTAATAAGCAGAGAAAAAAAACATAAAAGACTGTTGAGGTAAAACTACAAAGCAGAACTCACTCTGAAAAAGCAATGTAAGGTCTCACCAGTTGGGGGTTTTATCCGTCCTTACAGGACTAAGACATTTAAAGCACAGGATCACAACACAGCTGAGAAAGACCAATAGTCTTCTGTGAATCTAACTCATATACAAGGCCAGCAAAGTATAAAAAAAGCTTAGTTTGACATTTTCTCCTTATCTTTCTCTACTTCCAGCACATATTCAGGACGTATCCAGGATTGTGGTTTTCTTCCTTGATAACGCAAATCCCCCTGCCCCAGATAGAAAAGATGCATATACATGCCTATAGACAGCTAATTAGGAAGTAGAAGAAAAAAAGCTGAATAAACAGCTCAGATCTGACAAGGTTGCCCAATATTTGAAACTCATTTAAGAGTTATATAATATAGGTACCTAGCACCTACTTTTACATTTCAGCTTTGACGAACTTAGCATGTAAGCAGAATTGGTCAGGAAATCTCCATCAAATAAAATATTGACAAAAAGAGGTTCTGAAACCAAGAAATTTTAATAAAAACATCTTTCCCATGATCAATAGCAAAAACCCAGCAGAGAGAAGAAAAAAAAAATTTAAAAAATCCATCTGTTGTATTCCTAAAGCACAAATTTGGCTCTAACATAATAGATGCCTAGTCAATAGATTAAAACAAAACCAAACAAAATAACTCCACACTTTACTGGGAATTCCTATAGGTACTTGTTAGAGGCCAACCTTTGACTTTCTGCTTCAAAATTCCCAATGTGTAATTCTGGCAGTAGTGCTTCGTCACATTGTAACTCAAACAGTTGAACGCAGCTAATGCTCCCGTAACAACAGACCCATTTTTCTGCAGAATCCATCAACCACACACAAAACAAAGTACTTTAAACCTCAGTCTTACAACAGCTCTTAAGCACTGTAGAGGCAGCAATTCTAACAAACTAATGCCATGTACAATACTTGTTTGTGCATTAGGTTTATACAAGGAGCTCTTGGAAAATAACTGTGCAGGTCTTGCATCATGGCGGTGCCTATATACTATCAGAAAAGCTCTTCTGAAGCGTCTCTCCCGGCTGCAGGGAAGTGGCTTACTGCTGAAGTTCTATGGGGTCCCAAGACTGATTTTAAAAGAAGCAAACCAAGAATGAATGATTGAAATTTTTAGCAGAGCCAAGCACAGCTGCGCTAACCAGTAAGCTTCTGGATCATCGATAATTTGATTTGCAGCAGTTCCTCCTGGTAGAATATCTACAGTATGGACTTCAACCACGCATGAAAAACTAGCCCTTTGCAGTAGTAAATGTTCATGTTATAGAACAATACCACTTAAAAAATTCTGGCACTTGAATTGTATGCTAAAGGTAAGACCAGTAGCACCTGTGAAAACCCATGGAAGTTAACGCAAAACAGTCGAGTCGGCAAGACAGAATATTTTTCATTAGAGCTGTTGTGCTATTCCTGATATAAATCATTCAGGATTGCAGAGAAAATACTCCCAGGTTCCCTACTCTTGCCACATGGTGGTAAAGTATCATATGACCCTTGGCAGAAAGGGTCAGGGATAGGTGGAAGAAAACCAAAGGACTTGTCAGTGATGAGCTGCAGGCTATGGCTAGAGGAATTCTTTGTGAACTGCTCACAATTTTAAAGACAGTAAGTTATTGGGTTTTTGGGTTTGGTTTGTTTTGGTTTTTTTTTGGTTTTTGTTGTTTGTTTTTTTTTAAATAGTGACCCCCCAAAACCTAGTAGTGTTGCATCTGAAACATTCTTATTGAATTAATCTGTAAGGTCATTTGGCATTAAATCCCAGTTCTAAATCATTGGTCAGATGGGGAAGATTCAGGAAATACCTCTGGGAGCAGTTCTAACTCAGGCAGAAAACTAGACTTTGCTCATAGTCCATGTATATCAAATTCTAGTCATGTATTAAAATAATTTCTTCTTTGCACATAGGAACATAGACATGGTTCTCATGTTTTATTAGTAGGGGATGATGCTTCTCTCTTAGTATAAAAACCCATGCATACCACTTTCTATACAAAAAGGATTTCCTCCAGTATTTACATGTAAATGTGCAAATCAGCTCTATCAGAAATAATTGACTGAAATTTACTGTGTACCCAGCAAACAGCCTGAAAGAATGGGCTTCTAAAACTGTAGAACAACAAAGAGATAAAGCTTCGCAGCTTACGCTTTAACATAGCAATCTATACCATAATTTGTTTGCTGTTGTGACACCCAGTGTGTTCATTTCCAGTGTCATGCTTAAGAGAGTCCTCAAAAATTCCTTGCAAAAAGACAAAGATTAGTTCCATATACAATTTCAATTATTCAGCTTAAACTGAAAAAAAAAATAGACAAGACATCATGAAAATGCTTTAAATATTTAGGATCACAGTTCTGCACATCTTTCTTTATTGTCTTCTCTTAAGGCAAGCACTGCAGTTTACTGGGAAAAAAAAAAATCATTAAAAGGAATCTCAAACTCTGTCACAGAAAGAACTGTGCAGAAACCAGAGAAAGCAGTCCTCTGCTGCACAGCCGTTCACATCTGCAGCAGGACATTACGGCCAGGGATTCATGGATATTCACAGGGTCTACCTGCAGATATGGTTAACTCCCAGGGAAGCATTACAATTCACTTCATACATACTGGAAACTGAAACACGTCATCTGCTGTGCTTTTGTGGTAGGACAGGTTAAGTCACCATCTCAGCTGAATGGTATCAAGTAGACTATGTCATGAGCTCAGATACAAACCAGCATAACCAGAAATGGGGCTGAAACTTCTATCAGGGAATACAAGACTCAGAGAAGAATACGGGCAGTTATCAGCGAACATAATACACAAACATCATGTTTCCAATACGTAGAAGAAAGGGAGAAGAGCTCTTGTTTGCAACTGCCAAAGTCTATTTTGGTTCACCTCTCGGAGCAAGTCCCAAAAGCATGTTTTCCTCATTTTTTTTTTTTGGGGTGGATTTTTTTTGTTGTTCTTGACTTTTCAGCTTCTGCAAAACTCCATCATGTTTCCCCACTTGCTACATGCATTACATTATTGCTAGCAAGGCTCTCGTTTCTTTACTCTTTGATGGTAATGTTCCTTCTGCAAAGAAAGTTTTTTGATAGGTGTCCTCTCAATTATAGTTTTTTTTAATAAAATACTTAAGTTACAGATCAATCTCTGAGTAAACATTTGTTTTCCCAGTGTTTCCTTTAAAACATGCTTCATAGCTTTCAGTTAACATTTGCATTTGCCTCTCCTGCTTCGATGTAGCAGGAAGGCTAGAGATCTGGGAAGGGTGGAGGGGAAAGAGATGGCTTTTTTAGATAGTGGTTCTATCTCCTAGAACAACTGAAGTGTGCCTTCAGACATAACTAGATTAATATCAAGATACACCACAGCATAAAAATTGTTGCCAAAGTTCAGTCATTTAAATAGGATCATAGTAATCAGATCTCATTAAGCAGATGTTTACATATTCTGGAATATCAACTATGACTCCAGCAAATGAGATCAGTTTGTCAGTGTACAAAATCCCAACAAGTATTGGGGGAAACAATACATCCTAGGAAATGATACAGCAAAATTCCTTTTAACGTATTACATAAACACATCATGATTTCTCAAACTACCATTGGAAAATGGAATTTTCTTAGCCTAAAGTTATCTCATAGGCACATATGCCTCATTTGCTGCTAGAGGTAATGATAGCATTGTGTGAGGCAGCCAGCAGGGCTATTCAAGCCCCTGCATCTGATCTTTGGGAGAAAACAGATATCCTTCAGTCTGAATAACAAGGTGTTTCAAGCTGATTATTTTCACATACACACTCGCTCTCTTTTTATTTTACCAGATGCTATATTTAAAAAACGTAGGTTGAAGCAAGATGACACCGCTTCTCTGTTAGGTCCAACCCAGGCAAGGTTAAGCAGTGATCCTGCAAGCATACGGCAGCTCCGCTTGCTTATCTGTCCCAGCAGCTCACTGGAAGGGCCAACAGTGCGGAAGACTTGCACTTGAGTCTCCACATTTGCAACTTAATATAGGAACAAATCACATGATATTTAAGTGACTATATAAAGATCAGCTCACATAAGCATTCTTATCTTCACCACATCCTGGGATCTATTTCAGTTACAGTAAAAACAAATAAATAGATTCCTTCTGTGATATCAACTGTCTAGATACATAATGATTTTCCCAATAAGTCTATTGCTTTAAGTCTTTATTCAACAGGACCGCTCACCTGATTAATTGCTCATCAATATAAACTTCAGTTTTATAAGACTAATTTTTTAACTGGTTGGGATAAGAGATATATATTCAATATATATTCACCTTGTAAACACGTGAAAGTCCTTGCAGATTCTTTCTTAAAATGCTGTTCAGGGTAAACCTGCAGGAAGAAGGGGAACAGCTCTTTCTAGAAACATAATCCCACTGATTTCTATAGGTACAGCTGACACTTCAGTATGTAACAGTAGGAAATAATTACTACCCATTCAACAGTCCCCCATGACCTTTAATGCTTTTTGCACTGTGGTTGTCAGTTTAATAGAGTTTAGCTACTTACAAGAGCTAATTAACATTCCAGCAAAGTATACTCATCTTCACACGCCCCGGCTGTACCATACAGGTGTTTGCATCTCGTGCTCGTAATAAATAAAGGCACCCACTGGCTGGATGCCATTCGGATGCCTTGAAGAGTAAGGTCAGGCATCGCTTTCAGAAAGAAGTGCCCGTGCTTTCTAAGGAGCTAGTGACAACTCTCCTTCTAGTCTATTTGGTCACCTTGGATCAAGAGCCTGACTTAGGTTAAAACTTATTAGTCACTGGCATCCTTCACATGCTTCTGCTGTTTCAATCTCCTGGCTGATGTTACACAGCTGCCTGCCCAGAGAACCTCGCTACGGGCAGTAAGGAACAGACACTAAGTTTTTTGAAAACTACATAAATTCAATTAAAGAGATTAATATAGCTGCCTAAAATTTAAGTTATGATTATCTACAACATGGAAGCTCAAAACTACCAATTCTTTTTGGCAATACTAATAAAGCTGTATGTGAAGGACAGAAGACCATGACTTCACCCAGCTCCGGTGAGGCCTCAGGAGAAGCAGAGCACCGAGGCAGACCAGAGACTAACAAAATGGTCAAAGGTTTAAGAAACAAGACTTTGGGGGGAGGGGGGGCAGGGGGAGTTAAGAGTGCAGCTATCCTTTAGAAAAGGCTAAGATGGAACATCAGAAATGATAAAATATTTTCCTTTAGGAAACAGTGATGTGTCAGGAGTGTGTGTGTGTTTCACCAAAGGCTCAGGACCTATTTGGTCGTCTGCCTTCTACGATGAACTGTATTGATTCAGCATTATCTACTATAGTCTTGGCAGTAGTGTTTATTTTTACTGAACTTCAAAAGAACCTAAAGGACCACTCCTGTCAGATTAAAGCAAGCATTCAAAATTTTCTTCAGGTACAGCAGAATAATACTTTACTTCTCTTTATGCCAAGTCCTGTAGTAGAAAATGTGATTATAGAGATGAGTGAAGATTTTGCTAATTGTTACATTGCTGAATTTTGGAGGTGACGTAGTACAAGCAACACTCTGAAATGAAACAGGCATGCTGAATACCGAGAGAAAGAAATTTGTTGGTACATTGTCTTAGGGGAGGATTCTGGGTTTTGCAGAGCAAAAGTAGCAACACCTGCACCCAGTGGCTCAGGAGGTGTCTCAGTCGCAAAGCATGTGCCATACTGCTCTGCAATTCCTTTCAGCTTGTTCAAGATAATCCTTTAGTCAGCAAGTAATTTTCTGGACCAGCTTTCTCAGGTGTTAAATTGTAGGTGTAGGATTCCACTATAGGGGCAGACGTTAGACACTCACAAGTGGAGTTCTGCAGTGCTTAAGGCACAAATGGGATTTAGTCCTTCAAAACTGTTATGTCCTCAAAACCATTCTTCATTAAAAAAAAAACCCACACACATATATAAGGCAATTGAAGTATCCAATCATTTCTAATAGGAAGAATTTCTTGTTTTCCCATGGCCTCAAAAAGATTATCTATCTCACGCCAACACAGGAGAGCCTTTAAACTACACGAAAGATTAGCATCACTCTCCTGAGATAGACGGCCTCATCACAACCAATTTGTCACAATGATAGTCTAATTAAATGCATTATTCTTCTTCAGCAAAGAAGTGAATGCTTGACATGTTTGAGTCAGACATACAAGCCTTCCCCTCTTCTTCCATCTATACCTTTCTTTGTAATGGCAGGCCCACAGGGAAGGCTGTGGGCCTTCATTTACAATGAAATCAGTGAATATAAGAGGTTTTTTTTTTAAAACCATTTTCTGTAATGGTTGGATGAATAAACCCCTTGTGTTCACAGGGATCGTGCTTCAGGGTAAACACTGAAGTTAGCTTTGGCTGGTCCTTTGAATCAAAGCATCTCTGTTATTCTAATCAAGCAAAATGAAAGTGCCTATGCCTCAAGGAAAATTTATAATAAAGCCCCGAGATGTCAAGTTGGCCTGAAAGGTAGAAGCAGCCAGCCAGTCTTCAGTAAATGCAAGGACAAATGTCCAATTTTTCCTCAAAGTTATGAAAAGGACAGTACTTCTCCCTGATACCATGTTAATCATAAATCAGGCAGCAATTCAGAGAAATTTCAGCCATTTTGCAGTAGTCTCGGAGAGTTCAGTTGCAGGCTTGTGAAAGTTGCACGGGATACTCTGCAAACTAACAGAAAATCAAGATGGTATAATGGGAAATTCCAGGCTTATGGACTAACTCTGCCTATGACAAAGTTAGAACTGGATCGTCTTTTCCAGCATTTTGCTGTTTTAACCTCACGGTAAGATAGAGGGGACCTTTAATTGCTTTACATTTGGTTAGTTTACTTTTTGGGGGGCACTGAGGTTAGTTGTACTACACAGGATTTTTGATACCATCAGAATTTCCTTGCTATTTCCAACAGTACTTAAACATAAAACCTTGGACCCATTTATCTACTCTGGAATTAGCATTGAGACAATTCTCAAGAATAATTCATAAAGTCATCCTTGCTGCTAATATCAATGATATTCCCTCTGTTATGTTTCACAAATTTTTGTTTTTCCTTGGACAAAATACCCCACAGATGTGTTATGGTTACTACAGATACCAGAGTCACCAATCCTAGGTACTCAGTTTACAACACACTAAACAAGCCTGCTTTCTCAGTGTTTACAGCACTTGAGCTAAGACATCTTACTGGTGGCGGTTTGTGATTATGTGCCTTGTTAAAATCATGTACTAGGCATTGGGTACTAAGTCTATCTCCATTCCCTCAAAGGGGAAACAGGGAAGTGTTCCTTCTTCTTTAAGGACCCACTGGGAAGCCCAAATCCAAGAGAAGACGAAGAGTTGATCTCCCAGAATTGGTCACTAATTTTTAAAAGCAGTCATTACATATTTGGATACTCCTCATGCAATGATCACACGAACAACAGAGTAGGAGAAGCAGCAACCTGACTTACTTAATTGAACCTCAACTTACACCATCAAATTTTTCAATTCTTATGCTCATTTGACCCAATTTGTTCAATTTTATGTAACAAAGGTTTACAAGATCATCATGCATCCTATTAGACTACTGAAAAACCTGTGCCAGCTTAGAGAAATTAAAACAAAAACTAAAAAAGGCTAATGAGAAATGGATTAACCTGGCATAAAAGTATTCCAAGTATTTATTAGATGAGTCATGATCACTCAACATCAAACAGCAATGACTTGTGGAGGTAGAACCCCAAAATTACATCAACAGTAACAATTAAATAAATGCATTCTTAACAGGAGCTTATCCCTAGAAGGTGCTACATTGTTTTTCCCTCAAACCCGCAAAGAGAGAAATCAAGCATGCTGTTAAATGGAAATCCCCATTGCAACCAGCCACATTCGTAATTGTAAGTATGCACTTACGTGCTTTATTGCACTGGGTTTGGAGCGCTCAGCATTTTGCTGGATTAAGCCCTATGGTCCTATTACTACAGAGCAGCTGAGGACCTTCAACATTACAGGCTTAATCAATTTGAAAGAAAATAGAAAATGCAAAGATAAATAATGAAAGGGGAAAAAAGAAAAAAAACGAAACACATTTTTCTATTTCATACCTGGCTTCTAATCTGTATATACAGGCCCAAATCTGCTCAAGCTATATACTCATTTCCTAACACACACACACAAAAAAAAAAAAAAAAAAATCACATTTTGGCATCTGGGCTAAGGCACAAAGGAGAATCCCAGTAGCTAACCATGTCTTTTCTTAACAGAACAGTCTATAGCTAATGTCCAAGGCTGTAAGTGAATTTTTCTTCAGCATACTATATTTGTACCATCTGCCTGCCAAGTCAGTGCACTGTCAGCATTTAACTCATTATTTTGTCAGTTCCAGGAGAAATAAAGAGCCTTTCTTACTCAGTCTAAACCAGATCCCATTCTCTAGCCATTTAAAGACTCAGACTTTTCACTCCAAATGTGGGTATGGCCTTTTACTACAGATATACCATAAAAAAGGAACAGGCAACTCTGTGTCTCTTCCTGGCACATCTTCCTTTTATGTACCATAAAAAGTACATCTTGGCTTTGACAGAAAAAGTTTCACACAGCATTTCATGATTATTAAAACATAGTTTGTAATAAAACTGGATGAACTGTAGCATTTATTTAGAAGGGCAAAAACCTCCATAAGCCTCGTGTGTGAGGAGCTTAACCTACATTAATGGCTAAAGAAAAATAATCAGCATGAATTCCTGGTTAAAACTCGGAGCTAGAATGTATAATCATGCCCAAATCAGAAGGGGGGGTGGGAGAACAGTAGGCATCTTCATAAACCAATCATCCCAATTTATAAAACATCTCAATTTTACTTGATGGGATTACATACTTTTCATTACATGACATTGTTCACTGATTTATAAATGTAGGATTTTGAGTGGCTTTACAAGGAGATAAAACAAAAAAAAAAGAAAATGAAGCCAGATAAATGTTGGTTGTTGTTTTTTTTTCTGAGCATCACTTCAGCAAAACCAGAAGTCACGTGTTTTTTTCTGTGTTAGTTCATCACAGAGATTTGCATGTTTGTACAAACTCAGATGGAAGCAGTGAACTATCCGTGATCATCTAAAAGAGACAAGTCGCAGCACTCTCTTCCTGGGCCTCCACAAACATTTTTGTAGTCAGCACAGCATACCATGGAGTACTGCAATACTTAAAGAACGATTAAATATTGCTGATATTCACTATTAATTAAAACTAAAAGCATTGCCATAGCTTTACATTTTTTTCTTCTTCACTGATTCTTTCTTTAGATTACAGTGAAAAAGGCAATTTTAAGGTACATTCTTCTCTGTCACTCTAGATTTCACTTCATTTATCACTGTAGCACTTCATGAACAGAAATGCTGAAGAATTTGAGCTTGCTGTTTTAATTAGTTTCATTTATTTTCATTTAACTTGTTACCTTGTATATTTATTTAAAACATTATTTAAGCTTTTCTTGAGCCAATGCTAGGCTGCAGGAAAGCCTAGTCAAAAAACCAACCAAACAAAAAACCCCAACTTTGACATATAACAAGACAGAAACATGAAAATTGCTCCTCCTTGTAAATTCTGATTAATGCCTCACCACATCAGGTAACTTTAATGTAGGTTTATAAATTCCACACTGACTTGTTTCAGTCATTAATTCTCTCTGCTTTCAAGTAATTATTGGATTCTATTAGAAATAGATGAAAAAGGGAAATGGCATGGTATTTTCCTATCCCTTAATTATGGATTTCCAAGGGTTACCTGGGTACATACATATCACATCTTGCATCATGAAGGATCCCAGAACTTTGAGAAATGGTATCATTCCTTAAAATTGCTTCAGGTATCACACCCCCGGACTGGCGCAGTAACTTTTTAGCAATTCAGTCCATCATATGCACGCGACAACATGGAGAAAGAAATGCTGTATAACACAGCTGTGGCATCCAGTGTAAACTGGCGTGTCTTCCCTGCCATCGGTGGTGCAAAGACAGATTACACAAACTGAAAATCTGAGGATTAAGGTGTAAGAAAATTTTAGCTTGGTAGAACATAACTGAATTGGACTGGAGCACTCGCCGTTCTTGTAGACTTACTGTGGGTCTTTAAATGCCCCCAAAGCAGTACAACTTGAGTCCTACAACTCTTCCAACAGTACTGGCTATCAGTGACAAATAAAAGTTATTGGCTAACGGCACTGCCTAAACCCACTCCAGAACACACTGAGGGATATTTTAGGGGGTTAGTTTGCTCTCTCACTACTAGAAAAAGTAGTTTTCTTTGGTGTGCACAGCATTATTTCCTCAATTAAAAACATTGTTGTCTGCAACAGACATGCCACATTAAGAAAGGTTAAAGTCAAAAGGACCCCATTTCATTAGATTACAGCAGAATTAATTGATGTGTTTAATCAAAGAGATGCTACTTGGCAATGACATAAAGCTGCTCTTCTCCAGGGATGATACCAACCTCACTGGCAGACTGGCAGCTTTTAAATAAATACAAAACAATAACAGTAAGTGTACACTTCTGTCAGAGCCCATGGTTTATAAGACTTCTTTTGAGAGTCAAACTTCATACAGTGCCTCTCTTTTTCTTACATATACTATTAAACTTCTCTTATCATGAGAGAGAAAGCAGTAAGAACTATATTGACAGTAATTGTAAAATCAAAAGTATGCTAAAAGCACACACTTAGAAGAAAAAAAGAGAGAAAATTTATTTAATTTGTTATGACAAAAATCAGAGTTTACAGTATTGTACACAATCTCATGCCTGCCCTGCAGAAAAAAAAAAAAAAAAAGAGGGAAGGGAAAAAAAAGCGCATGTATATAAGGACAAGTTTTGGCCAGATCTCATCTTTTGCTTTCATTTCTCCTTACAGAAAGCTTATGCCTCGAGTTATTTCTGCCAAGCGCTTTTTTTGAAACTGTAGTTTGTGTACTTGCAATGTCTATTTTTAAACTAATCCATCTTTTACCAGCAAGTAAATAAAAAGTGATAATGATGATAACTAAAAAGATTATTTATGCAATATGTGCATGCACCACCATTTTTTATTAGTGACTTCTGTTAAAAATCTGAAAACAGATTGTGCGCTGACCACAAAAAAAAAAAGAAAAAAAACCAAAAAGACAACCCCAAATCTTCATTTTCTTTGGCAGTACCTCACCTAGCAGAATTACTGGCTTAAAACTGAACTTCACAGGGTTTTTTCTCCCCTGCCTCTTTACATAAGAGTTTAAATGGGTTAAAGTATTTGGGGAACTGGGTATAAAAACACAGAATCTAAGAACATATTTTTGAAGAGAATGGTAGAACATAGCACAAAGCATTTCATTACAAATGGACTATTTGCCAAATAAGCATTCAAGTTCATCGAGCAACAATTCCCATAATTATCTTGCTAATTTCCCATGATGCTTATTGCAGTTACACTGGAAAAGCAGCTACTGATATTCTAATTAGGCTAATTTTTGGAGACTAAAGTTTCTCTGATCTTTATGTTTGTCTAGAATTGACTGAAATTTTCAGACCATACATTTCTTAAGAAAGAAATTCTGGTTCCTGAACCATAAATAAAAGCTCGAGTTGATAAAATGGCTAATAACAACACTGCAGAGCAGATTAGCCTAAACCAGCAAGCTTTATTTAGAAACCGCCTTTGGATGCCAATCCCTTCTATTAGCCATTTAACCCCAAACAACTCCATCAGTTGTTAGGAACCCATCATTGCCTTTTTGGTTTGACAAGATCTCTGCTCTTTGAGATTCCCCTTCAGCTGAAGGAAACAAAACTCCCTCCTCTCTTCCGCATGCTTTCACAAGCGTGTGAATTCCCACTTGGAAATTGCACACGTTGCCAATGCCAGGGCCCGCCTAGGAAATACTCCCACATGTTCTCCTTCATCTTTTCCAGCATTCTTTATGTAAGGACAGATGGACTAGCAGGTATCCTAACCTTGACCAGGCTTTATAGCAGGGGGTAGAAATGAGGTTTCTTTTTAGAAATATCCACATGATCATTCTAAATCCAACTCCAAAAGCTGCCTTCAGACAGAAAATATATATCTATATATATATAAAATAAATTTAGATTCCTGTTTTCTTGGAACACCTCAATACAGAACAGTATAGATGCAGCCACTTAGAAGTAATACTCAAAAAAAAGTCTCATCTGTTAGGTTTTTTTCTGCAATAGAGATGAACTGAAAATTTGGAAAAAAACATATCTGATCTTCTGTCCGTTACAGTAGTGTGTTTCTTTAATTTGGTAGCATTATTTTTTAAGAAGAGATACAATATTGTTTCCTACAATGTAAAATATAAGCATATGAAACAAAAAATAGCATATTTGTGCATTAAAAGCAGTCTTGCAGTATTGCCTAAGACAGCATGCAACCCCTTTATCTGATGCACATTGCACAATTATGTTCCACCTAAGACAAATGCTTTCTCATTTCATAAAATCTCATACTGTCATCATGTAACTTCATACTTCAGAGTAGCAATTTTATGCCTTACATACATGTAATTTTGATCCTAAAATAGTGTAAAAGAATCTTTTTCCTCACATTTCCCTCCCAGCACACACAACAGTGCAATGAGCTAGATGTTGCACACCAGTATCTTCCAATTTTTTGGATAAAATTTCTCATGGCATGCATTACATAATTGACGTAAGAATGATAACTGCAGCTTGTATGACAAACCATAGCTATCCCAGTAGGAACAGAACGATGCATTATTTTTAAGAGGTAGAGGGATGCATGATTGCACTGTTTGGCTGTTACCCTATTCTGAAACTTGTCAAGCTCAGAACAGAACTCCAGCCCCTTCAAAAGCACTGATCTCCGGAGAACCATTACAACAACTTGTAGAAGAGCTCGTAAGGTACAGCGATGCCCCAGGTAGCATTCTTTTGCCTAGGCACAGCTTTGCTAGATACCAAAATTAGCATGCCAATTCTGCTGGAGCTTGGCTTCCTCCTATTCCATATGGACTGAGAAGGACGGGGAGAGAGGGGTAGGGCTGCCACTGCTGCCGGTTCCATATGGCCCAGCTGGACTGAGCTGGCTCTGAAGTTGGCTGTTTTATGGAAATCACTTGCCAGAGTTTCCCTTTTCAGAAGCATAATGTGTATCAGAACTGGCATACAGCTGCCAGTGTGGTTTCCAAGCGAAACTCTACCGAATTCTTCAGCTGTTAATGGGGACTCATTCTTTCTAGCTAATTATCTGTTGGTTTCCAGTCTTGCTCTTCTCTGAAACTAATTATAAAACTTCCATGGTTTGTATGAACTATGGAATTACTTCCAGAACTTCAGTGACTCATAATAGAGCTAGAGTACTTTAAGGAGGATATAGAAACATAGCAAGTAACCACAAGTCTCAAATACTGAAGAACTTTACAGTACCGTGGGAGAGAGTCCTTGGGATTCAGCATAAATTCCTCCTAAATCGTTCAGGTAAGCCTGACAGTAGCATATCCTGTGCTACTGCATATTTAATGCCTTCTTTTTTTTTTTTTCTCCTTTTTTTTCTTTGTTTTCCATTTTTTCTCTCAGGGTTTGCAAAAGCACAAAGAAAAAAATCTACCTTTGCTAATGCTGTTTATAAAGTCACCAGCAACGAATAAAATGAACTTGCAGTCAGGGTATTAGCCTTTTGAGTCATTTCAAGTTCAAATAAATTTAAGTTTCAGGAGGCATTACAACAAATTGCACCAAAAATGAATGCTTAGTCTGACTAATTCTGTGTGCTGTAAGACAAACTGAATAATTTCTAACATGAGTCAAATTAGCCATTTAATCAATTTACTCCTAATGGCAGCACAACAGATCAGAACTTTAAAATGCAGGCCATCGGCCTACCTACAATGTAGCATTTAGCTAAGTGAAAATACTTAAAAGATGTCACTGACAAAATTTAAAAATCATGACAGTTACAGCAAAAAGCACCTCCTTTAACTGTTAAAATAATGAGACTTTTAAGAACTTTATTCAGTCTGACACGAGTCTACCAGCAGATGTACAATCGAATAAACTGACACAGGGACTGAAAAAGCCTACAAGCAGGCACTTGCTAACACTTTTCTCCAGCTTCTTTGACACATGCATTTCTTTTAAAAACAGCTTAATCTTGAAATTAAAACAAGAACAAAACAGTCTTTTTCCTACCTGAGCCTCTCCCCCCCAGCACTGCTCCCGCTGCAGTACTCCCTCTGGCAAAACTCACTTTGTTGTGTCACAACCAAGTTACTACCCACATAGAAGTTATCTCCGTAGAAGCGGCTAATCTTACTACTGGCAGGGGGGGCAGAGAGAAATAAAAAGGTGTGTTTCTCCATTATGTGATTAAGTTACCTACTGTGCTATAAAATCCTAATGGAGTTAAGTATCTGTACTTCATGATGAGACAAATGAGGTAGGGTCAGTCTTCAGGTCAGGAAGAACTGCCAATTTAGCTTTTCAATACGAGTCTTGCTCTTTGTTTCTCTTAGGGTTTAAAGTGAGATAAAAATCATGGGTCAATGATCTCACTGTAATAGTTCCAAGACTTAAGAGACATTCACACTGTAGGAGCAGAGGAATAAGGAACTAACTGATGAAGATAAGACAGTGGCATCAGTTACCTGAATTTTATTCTTCCAACAGTAGGCAAATACATCTTTTCTTCAAGTATTTCATTAAGCCTCTGGGCTGAGATAGACAGAAATATTACTGTTTTGAGTAACAGACACTGATGAAGACATTTTCTCCGTTCTTGCAGTATTTGTTAACATATGATCATTATTTTCTTTTTTTTTTTTTTCTCCTTTCCATTATTAATCATCCCTCCTCTTATTGCCCCTTTGCCTCTTTCATAAGGGGCAATCTTTTAGGCAGGGCAAGTTCTTAAAAAGCATCCCAACATTTTGGTATGCTTTTTGATTTCAATTCCAGCATGTCAAGACTATGTTTTTGAGATGATTTTTTAAATTCGTGCCACCAATGGAAGAATCACAGTTCCTTAACTGACCTTTACTGCAAGCTTTGTCTTGTCACACTATCAAACAATAAAAATCTTTGCTGTATTTAACTTCCTTGAAAGTAAATGTATTAAAAGGTACAGAAATCACATTGTTCTGATTAATTTATAACTTAAAGAGCTGTGCAAGTCTGCCTGGTAATCAGATTCTCTGCATGAATGGAGTGGCTTGGGCATGTATTATACGAAACAGCTATTAGGCATTCCTTCTTGACATTCATTCTTTACTATTGCCTTTACTATAGGAATCTCCTGTAAGCAATAAGCCTGAGAAAATACTTGTTTTTCAACAAGCATCGAAGTCATGAAATGTTGTGTCCAAAAAGTTACAATATTTGATTTACTGAATGCAGTACTGAACTGATCAGGCTTGTCATATTCTGTGTACCTGGGTACTTTTTCAGAAGTAAAACACTAAGTGGATTTGCTTCGTTAACACTATAAACTGACCAATTCTATTATTTGGGAAGAAAAGAGGAGCAGATCTATTGCCCTGCATTAGAAAGCTCTCTCCTCAGCAACCAGAGGAGAGCTCTGATTTACAGGCAGTCTTTCAAAAGTGTCAGGTTTTTTAGCAGGAGTCTGGGGATAGTATCACTGCTCGTTATGGACTGTAAGTTTCAGATGTACATCTCGGTTGAACTTACCAATGGAAAAAAAAAAGGGGACATACAAAATAGGTATACAGAAATTCTGATAATGAAAATTATCAGCAAGCTTAGAGTAAGAAGTTTAAAGAAAAAAAATTAGCCTAGAGGGAACAAACTGCACAAGGAAAATTCAGGCTTCCTTTGTTATCAGAAATCAATGTTATTTTTCAGTGAGACACCTTCTGTATTTGCAATGCAGAAATAATCTTTATCAGTGAGCTATGGGGTACCATATGAATCATAAACTAATTTATTAAGGAACAGAAAACCAGCAGGAATTATCTCAGTTCATCACACTGGCTGAATACACACCACACAGGCTCATTTATACCCACACATTTGCACAGAAATATTTCCATAAACAGAGCAGAGTTTAGTAAACTAAACAGATGTCTGGTGGTTTACATTTGAACATATGTTTCCCTGCAGACAAAGAATGACCCCTGGTAATTATATGGTAGCTAAAGTAACATGCTACTTCAGCCAATAAATAAATTCTGCTTCTCTATCAGGGGTACTGCCGGTGAAGTTATCAATAGAATGACTCCGAATTTATATTGAAGACTTAAATACTTATCCATGTTACAGTACCCAGTTTCGATTTTTTTTACTGGAACACTAATGACTTAAGAGGACCCTTCTTACTCATTGGTGAAATTCAGAACTTTCTGAATTTAATTGGTTTGTTGTTAAATTAATAAACAAGTTCCACACTGAATGAACCCATCTCCAATAAATATTACAGAAATCTTACTAAATAGTCTGCTTGATATGCAAGCAATTTATGGAAAATTAATCAGGACAACTAGGAGATCTTTTAGTAATGCTCTTTACAAAGATTTAAAGACTGAGTGGACACCAGAACTTTAACAGTTTTGGCCACAGGTTTACTTTGCCAACACTTTGTGGTCATTACAAGTAAGTAAAATTTTGCTAGGTTTTAAAAACTTTGGGTTCAACCTAGAAAACCTGGAGGACTAGATCCCTTACCTATACCAGAAACGTAACCTACATCCTACTTAATGTATTGATTAAATCAATACAATGATCCAATTTAAAGTTCAAAAAAACCTGGAAATTCAGAATATTAACTAGTGCAAGATTACAGAGCACAAAATGTCAAAATCTCATTTAGAACCACATTTCATCTTTCACATCCTTCAAATTCTTTTTCAGTCTTCCCTTGCAATAAGAACCAGATTATTGTCTGTGAAACCCAGGAAGCATATCTAGAGGTTTTTTTACGCTAAATAATTATATGTGTATATACATATATGATCTGTACAACTACAGTACCTAAATGTGTCCTTGATCTATTGAAACTGTCAGAAAAAATTGAAAGTATTAATATCCTCATTAACAAAATAGAGACTTGAGGCAAAGAGAAAATTCAATGATTTGTTTATGCTCCCCAAAAAAGGTTTGTGGCAAAGCCAGGAACTTAGGCGAGCTCTTTTAAGTTCCAGTCCAGAACTAACTGTTCTTGTCAAAAGTGTAGCAAAAGAAATGCTTCATTTTTTATGAAGGCCTTAGTAAATTCTCATTCTGCTTAAAATACTTACATTATGTGAATGCTGAATCAATCAATTATGAGGAAGATTCTCTTTTTAAAAAGATATAATGATGTGGTAGGCATATTCAGGAAAAAATTTTGCTGCTTCTTAAGAAGGGAGACAAAGATAGGAGACACTTTGATGAAAACTCATCCATTGAAAATGCAGTACTAATCAGGCCTAAGAATATAAAAATACTGAAAATGTTCTTTTGCAGAAGTTAGGTGAGAACTATAAATAAATATGGTCCAAGTAATGAAGAGTAAGAGCTTTGGAAGAGACACTTGAATTTAATTTGTATGGCTTTGATGAGAAATTTATCAGCAGAGCAGGTAATAATTCTATTCCACTCTAAAGGTATTTGTTTGCAAACTGCCAGATAAAGGTGGACTTCAGATATGAATATGGTTTTGATGGTTTATTTTTTATTGGTATTTCTCTCTGAAAAATAGCCTTATGTGCTGGGGAAAGACTGCCGACTTCAGCAGTTCGAGCAAAAAGATAATTAAAAGAAAATTAATCTATTAAGTGTTTCAAAACCAGCTCAGATTGTTTGCATGTTTGTACTGTGAACTGAAGTATCACATAGTCTAAACCTGTGGAGACTCATCTACAATAAAATATTGCACATGCAAATTAAACAGATAAAAGCCTGAAAACACTCCTTTCAGTTGAAGAAAGCTAAAAGCCATAATACTAGAGATTGGCAGACATTGAATAAAATGCCACATTAAAGAACTAGTAAGACTATAAAGGACTAATTTTTTTTGTATCTGAAAGACAGCAAGAAAAAAATTGGTAGATGAATAGGGCAAATAGGAAAATATAGATCCATCCTGAATATTTTGACATATCTGAGGGATATTAATAATTCTTGTTTCGGGATAAATACCAAATAGCTAAGGATAACCCTTCCTTCAGTGTTCTGATGTAAGAAATGACGAATGATTAGTCATTTAAATACGACCTCTACAGGCTCACTGTTATCTGGTGATATGTAATGGGGAAATACCTTCTTGACAGTATCAGCAACAGCTCCTCGAGACAGGTGGTATTTCAGAGACTTCTCACTGTCCTTTAGCTAATAATCATGGAGGTAAATTGAGTTACATTGTATGCCATGAAAGTTGCCGTAAAAATATAAATATCTCAGAAACAGATTTTGATTATGTTTTCATAAACTTTTACATGCTGTACATCTATCTTTCAATCTAGCAAGACAAACTTCTGAAAATTCCGTTATTCTCATTTTAAAAGAATTAAGCTATTGCCCTTTTGCTGGCAAGAACCACTCACAATCACTGTAACAAAGGCTAAGAAAGCAAGTGTTTCTCTAGTATGTATTTTCTTCTTTGTATGAGCACCTTTGTCTTAACATCTATCTTCCAATCAATTTTCTGCTCACATTACTGCTAATTAGACTTCCAACTTCTATATTTCTCTTTCAGGGTTATTAGAGCCAGTGTTCCTATCGTTTGTGATTGTATATCTAGATGTATACAGTTGGTGTATAGAGTTGCATGCAGATGTATATCCGTATGGCCATAATGAGAATATGTTGATTGCATTCCTTTTTAAAATGCATGATTTTGATTTAGTTTGATTATTTAAAATCTTCAATCAAATTAGCTGAATGGTTGAGCTTATTAGATTTTGGTAGATTGTATTGCAAGAACGAATTTGGTGATCTATTAATTCTTTCCATCTCTTAAGTTTATAAAGAGATATAAATATGGCCAGCGACAGCTCTTATACCTCAGCTCTCCCATACTTCAGGTTCATGGTATACCAGCATATGCTATCCTTTTATAAATATTAATGGTAGTAGTTATGCTGCAAGTCAGGCAATTTACCTCTTAGACTCTATACATGCCAAAGGGCAAGCGGCTGCCTCTATGCAGTTATCTGATGCGGGTACTTTGATTACATTACCCCTCAGCACAGATTAAGGAGCAACTTTATGTCAAGCATAAATGGGAACTCAGTGGTTTAGATTTTAGTCTCTTATTAATGCACTGCTGCAGAATTAATCTGAACGTCTTAGCTATTCAAGAAGCAGAGCTCTGTCCAGGCACTAGATTTTTTTTGAAAAATGCCCCACTGATTCTCTTTAAAGCATAATGGCAGCATGACCACACTTTTCAGAAAGTGATTAGTGCTTTCTCAAGAATCCACTTTTGACAGTTGGAAGGAAATTTATTTCAGATCTTGATGGTTACCAAGCACAAGGCCCTGTTAAGCTACTTCCACCCGTACAGTCAAAAAAAAAAGCCCAAACCCCAAACCAACACCCAAATCCCACAAGTTAGTAATCTATCTTTCTTTTTTTTTTGTCTTTAGATATTGCTTGCAGCAGTTAAAGAAAATTAAAACAAATTATGTGACTTGGAAAAAGAAGATGAATTCCAAGATTAAGTATTTTTGCAAAATGTCAGGATAGAAAATATTTTCTATGGCCACTTTTAAAGATATCGTGACATCAGACCTTGTAAACTACTAAAGGGAGGACAGAAACACTGTCAGTAGCAATTCCAATAGGAAGGAGCTTTTGCAGAATGTGAATTATACACATTTTTATTTTGGCCTGCTAAAAGCATATGTTCTTGATTTAGTTTAATATTTTTAAAAACTACAGTCTAAACTGATGGATTAAAAAAAAAAAATCTTCAGAAGTGAAGTTTCAATCCACCTTCACAAAATGGAATTGGATCTGAAATTAGTTTAATGATCGGTTGTTCAAAAATCATATTTTAAAACACTTGCAGTTTTAGAATTCTTTTCAAATGCAAGTACTAAGAATAATTTAGTTCAGATATACTTTGACAGACAATTCATATCATTTACTCTTTCAAAGTACTTCAATAAAGTCTTTGATAAGATACTAACCTTCCTAAAAAAAGGTTTACAGAATAGGCTACCTGAGATCTCTAGTAAACAACAAAAATATGATTCTTCAGCAAGTTCTTCTGAGCCTCCTAATCAATCAATGTTTCTCAGCATTCCCTATGAAAAGCCATGAAAAGCCATGTACAGATTGCAAAAGTGTCAGTTGCTCTGATAAATCTTACTATGTTAATGAAGCTGATTACTGCCTATATGCCAATATTCTCATCATCTGTACAGAGGAAATAATCTGTTATTAGCACATTCCCAATAACTGTTTTTATTTTCTGACTCATCTGACAGAACTCATCTATAAATCTCATAGGATTTATACAGACATAATGAAATCAGTAATTTCCTCTTGCTAAGTGTCTGCCACTCTGAAGTGTATTCATACTAAGTCTGTTGAAATTAACCTGTTGTGAAGAAGCTGCTTACTCTACAGAGTAAAAATTCTATAAGCATTTGACTCTTCTTCATTCTGACTATGTATTTGCACTTCCAGATAGAATACAAGAGTCTGGCAATTAATCTATTTAAAAGGAAATGCAGTGTATTGCTGTTGCAGCCATCTAATTACATGCCAGTTATTAGACAAAAATGTAAATAAATGGTTATATAAACACATAGATAACCACATAAACAAATACATAATCAAACGGGGAAGGCTGAATTTTGCACATAATACAGTTTTGGTTTGTCAGAAAAAAATTTGCATGGGAAAGTTTTGGCAATTATTTTTTACTTATATCTAGATATCCCGCTTGCGTTCTCAACAAATCTACCCATGCTCAATTCAGTAGTGTATCAAGAACGCAGTGGAGAAAGATAGGTGACCAACAGCCTAAGCTAAGCAACATCTGCTACAACGAAATTGCCCTGACTTAGTTTCTTTATAAATCAAATAAGAAAAGTATCTAAATAAATTGTATTTGTGGAGTTGAAATGTTTCAGCAGGTCTGAAAACAATAGAAACTGTAATTTAACCTTTCACCCCAAGTCAAAATGACTGAATTACATAAATTGGTGCTATTATCCTGTGTCATAATATACTCTAGTATATTCAGAGCAATAGTATTAGGTAGTAGTATGAACTACATGACACTACAATACATGACACTGGATGGTAAAAAATAGAGGTGCTAGGCTGAGACAAAACAAGTGGAACTTGTGGGCAGAATATTTTGATGCCAGACAGATAAGAGATTGCATTCTAGAGGAAAAGGATATTATAAAGAAACATAATTGCTATTTTATCATTTGAAAAGAAATTTAAAAGTTCTATATGTTAGAATAGAAATTTAACTCTCAAAACTCTGGTCCAACAAGGATCATTATCTATACAAATACTAATTACAGAAGCATTCACACATGTATGTTTAAACTCCGTACTATAGCGAGCCAATTCAACCAGTCTAGCAAAGTTTCTCCTGAGTAGGAACTCACATTCACAACTACCTCCTGTAGGAATGCCACTGCCTGACTCGAGACTGAATTCACTGCTACACACACTGTTTGCACAGACACGTAACCTTGATATAGAAAGGGTATGAAAACCTTCAGCATGTATATCCAGCTGTGAAGGAGCTCTCAAAGTTCACCCATAGTATAATTATAGCATATAGCTATTACTGTACAGCGATAGCTAGTTAAAAGCAACCTTACCTCACCACCTCCCCAAGTTTACCAGTGCCTGCCACTACCTTCCACCGCAGACAGCCCTTTTCTTACAGCTGCTCCTCCACCTGAGGAACTATCTCCCAAGCCACCTTACAACAAGTAGGATTCGGCCCAGCTGAAGCCTACAAGCAATCAGCTCTTAACCAAATACCTCAAGTTCTTGTGTCCAGAGAAATGAAGTGTCAGTGGCACCTGTTGAGGGTCAACCACCTACAACAACTACTCAAATGGTTATAGATTCCTCTGGGTGATCCAGAAATAGTAGAACAGTAAAATCATGTTTTGAAAAGGAGAGCAGGGAAGATCCACAAGAAGCTCAGGGACCTTAGGATCCCTTTTTTAGTACCCGATAAACAGGCAAGCTGAAATTAAAGCTGCTGAAGCTCTAGACTAAGGATGGCAGACTAATGGCTCTGTTTACGTGGGTTCTTTGGACAAATCTTAAGAACAGAAGGGGCATTATTTGTTTCTCTATTTGCTCTAGAGGACAGACTAAAAGAAGTAGTTTCCAGACTTACATTTTTTCTCAAGGTCGTGTGCTTTGCTGTTGGCCAAGATGACAGCTTGAATTTACACATACTCTAAGTGAACATTAACTTCAGAAAGCCCAAAAAAGAATTACAGATACCAGCTCATCTCACAAAACCATGAAGGAGGTTTTGTGCATCCAGAAATCAGTATCTCACTGCTGATTATCTCACTTCTGGAGTGTCTGTGCATGAACAGAAGAATGAAAGATATTTAACAACCAGAAGATACTTAGGAACTGAATGAGACAAGGACCAAAATGATAAGCAAACAACAATTAAGACACCGAACTCCCTGATCTGATACCACATAACATCTGTCAAATACGTACATGCACTTAATGTCTTTTAAATTCTGGCAATATTTTTTCATGCAAAAGTTTAAAGTTAAATCATGTACAAATGTTAGCATGTACCTATACCAGAGTTACACTTATCTGCAAGATACTCATCTTGCTAATTTTATCAAAAATTACCTTCAGCATCATCAGTGTGCAGACAAAAGAGCAGACACAAAAGCTGGGGTTTTGCTGCCCGGCATACCCCTGTGATTCCCACGTTCCTGCGACTCTGGGTATCCAAGCACCACCTGAAACAGCTGAGGCTGTGTTTGACAAGTAAGGAGGGATTCAAAACTGTCAGAGATGCTGAACAATTAAGGCTTTAGGAGTTAGTCTTGGGAAGGGTTCTTTTTGATGTTTTCTGCCCATCTTATAAGGAAACTACCTTTGATAATCTGGGTAACTGGCTCAGAACATTATAAAATCAAAGTTAGTTCCCACAACATCAAACTTTAATTTAGACAGAAATGCCTCCCTCAGAGTTGAAATACTCTTAATACATGGTTAGCCTTAATCTTGCATGTTCCCCTGATTCAACATAATATTTCATCCTGACCTTTTGCTGAGAGTTAAAAATAAATGCTGACAATTGTAATTATGTACAACTGAAGATAAAAGTAGACTCAGTGTACATTATACTAGAAACATTCCACCCATTCTGGCCAGTTTGCTTTTTGCAACTGGGAAGGTGAGAGGAAGGAAAGATGGAAAGCTAACATGGCAAACAGAAAACATCTTCAACGACAAACTGTTGGCTTTTTAAAGATCACCTGTGTGTGCACATGTTTTTATAAAGAAAAGGACAACATGCTTCTAAAACATGCTTCCATTGCTTGTGCTCTCAGGAAGGCATATGCATTTAACATTCTGCTTTGCTGGGTCCTAAAGAGAAGTTGTTTTATTAACTTTGCTGTTGAAACACAGCCTAATTACATTACGACAGAAGTCTACAATTTAAATTGTATACATACAATTATTTATAATGTATATATACACTGGCAGAGAGAGAGGAAAATGCAAAGACAGATAGATCTGACAACAGAAGACAAGAAGTCTGAGAACTAATCTATACTGGAACCTGAATATTGAAGAAAAAATGGATGCATCTGCAATCACAAGGATGCTGCTTCAAAATACTGTTCTGCCTTTGTTAAAGAGCTTTCTAGCTATGTGGGTTTTTTTAAATTGACTTTCAGTTTTAAAGAAGCAGAAATCCCTAAGCCACTTGATATACCATGGGAGGGTGAAGAGGATCACTAAAGCCTTGCTGTTTATGCTAATAAGATAGTAACTCAATTTACTTGAGTACTGATCAATGCTAAACAATCAGAGAAGTTCATGTATTATGTATTTCAGAAGAACCTGTGCTTTTTAGTGGAATGTCACAAGGTTAAACTACTGGTAGACACTGTTTCCCTTGAGCCCAATTTCTGCTACAGTGCTTCCTATCCACATAATGAAGAAACAATAGAAAAATAAAGCATTGTTTGGAACACGTAATGAACTGCTCTCATAAACTTCAACCTTCAAAAGTCATTATATTTTACAGTTTGATGCAGCAGACAATTATTGGACCTCCATTTGCCTGGCTACATCAAGCAATGTACACTATTTTTTACCATGTCTCAGTAATTATTGATAGAACAATTGTCATGGCTTGCACTGTTAATGTCGGTGCATTAGCAATTGGAACAGTTTGTTACATACTTCCTGGCAGGTATACTGCAGTGCTATAAAATCTGCCTCTACTTATCATAGTTAACAACTACTTTAGGAAATATCCAAAATATAAAACTTTCAAGTTATCTCTTCTTCCTGCCACTGACTGTTTTCTGTGGTTTATTTACTCCTTTTACACTAAATTGTAATACAAATATCAAATACTTTTTTTTTTAGTCCACAACAATTCACAAGGAAGTTTTGTTTGATTTTTAAATCAAGTGAGAACATTTCATACTCGTAACTAAAAGACAGAATACTTCCATATTCCTATGCAGCATTCTGCTGATGGGTACCTGTGAGAGATGATACTCTTAAGCGCTAACTCAGATATGATTAGAAAGTAATAATAATTAATACTAAAATTCAATTGGTAAAAACAGAGACAAGATTTATTAATTTAATGTTATCATATTACATGGAGGATCTCATTCTTATGCTAATTAGCAGCTCCTCTTGAAGTTACAGGACAACTGTGACGTGTTAATCATAGTAATTCAAACCTATTTTTATTTGGGTTTGACCCTGTAACATTCACTAATACAGTTTGGAATAAGTTGCCCAGAGTTTGTGGAATCACCATGCTTGGAAATACTTAAAAATAACTGGAAAAGGCCCCGAGTAACCTAATGCAATACTAAGGTTTGCCCAGCTTTGACTGAGGTTTGGACAAGAAGACATCCAGAGATGCGTGGCCTAGGTCATTCCATGATTCTTTGATTATAATCAGCAAAACTAGGTTCCTAAACTCTCCACAGACAATCCTACATTTCATGTGAGCAAAACAAATGGAAAACACTTTATGTTGTAGAGCAGTTCTATATGGGATCAGGCTCTGAGAATTCACTAAGAAAATTATATATGCTAACAATGGCTTTTAGAACTGAGAGAGATGGAGAACGTACGATACCATGAAACACTTATCGAAATGTTCAGAGGCATTAATGCCACTATGTATATAGCAACCATACTGCGAAGGTTACTTAACATCTCCTTAGATTAGTATGTTGTTCAGAATCAAATTAAAATTTATGACTGGAATTTTGAATAATTTATAGATATCACGTGCTAGGGTACTTCAGAGTTTCAATTCAGTGGAATGAATATGTACATCTAGATCAAATACATAATATATAGATATGGAATTAATTGCACGCAGAAAGAAAGGCAAGGAAGAGAGCCAGATGAAAAGGAAAAGCAGGTGCATGTTCCGCTGAACATAGACACTTTTTCATGAGGTAAGGAGAAAGCACTGCAAGAAACGGGTCACAAACAAAGAATAACAAAATCATCACAAAATACATCATCCTTCTCTTCTGAAGTCTGTAAGAAAGGAAAACTTGGTGAGAAGTCCAAAAGGCAGGAGAATGGTCCTGTCCTGCCAGAGAACATCCTGAATGCTGCAAGTCAGTTAAGATCTGTCTGTCTCCAGTCAACATTTTAATACAGTTAGACCCTTTTCTTCCAGTCTCTCTCTGGCTTAGTCCCTTTAAACTGTAGTTTGAAGTTCATATTTGAACTAATCTGGTAGAGTGTAAGCTGACTCATTATCTTTATTAGAGATCATTAATTAAAAGCAGTATTAGAACGCATTATGACGTTGGTATCCCAGAGTAATTTTTCAAGGTAAGTTAGATCTGACACAATGGAAAAACAGCCCTTTTAACAGTCAATTTTCAAGATAAAACTGCAAGCCCTTAGGAAAACCAGTATCATCTGCTATGCACTTTAACATTACAAAGAGTACAACTTACCATAGCCTTTAGGTCTTTTAGGTATGTAATTACACATTTTTACTAATAAGCATTAGTGTATATTTACTGGAACTGTATTCTTGATTCTGTTTATCAGTAGCAATCTGTGTTGGTAACTGACAAACTCAGCATAATTACAAATGTTTGTAAAAAGATGGTATGTGTGCTCACATAGACATAGGATGGCAGTCTCAATCATCTTCACAGTAATTAAAATCTTACACTAGTGGGTAATCAGATGAGTTGGATCTCCCTTCAGGACCTGCTTGCATACCCCTTGAAATTGTTGTTAAAGAAATCAGAACCCTCAATCTTTCTATTTTAACAATTTACATTCTCAAATGCTACCCTTGAAACTTCAAGGTTCGGGATCACTATTTAAATCAAAGCTTTAATATGCAGACACTAGATTTTTTCTTCTTTCAAGTGAGTCTTTTTCAAAGAAAAATAAACATTGCTTTACTTCCACTAGATCAGGTTAACATACTTCCAAGGAGATACTACTTTTGCAGATGTCTTGAATTAGAGAACTGCTATAGTTATCATTCTGCAGCTATTCAAATAGAAAATTTTTAGAACTTGGCAAAAAGGAGAAAAATAATCTGTCTCATATACGCTGTCCAGACTCAATGCAGGCAGGCAGGCAGGAAAATGAGAACATGTAAAAATCAAAATACTAAAAGTAATCAACCAAAAGAATGCTTGAAAAATTGAAAATGATAAGTATGTCTGACATTAAGATATGAAGTTAATATACCCAAGGTAGAGAAGAAAAGCATAGCGGCAGGATTATTTACACAGAAAAAAGAATCTGAAGTCTGAATGACACACAGGAAAGAAGTAATGCCACATAAAATTTCAGATCTAGAGGTGCAAAAAAAGTGTTGGGTTTTTTTCCTTTGTCTTTTTTTCTGCAGTTCTTTACACTGTGCTGAAGCTGGATCCATATGTACAATCAGATATACACATCAAACCATACTAAGTGTGAGGATTCAATTTCTGAGTGTTTATGGATGCAACCACAAGTCATCACAAAAACTGGGAAGAAAAAATGCCACTGAAATGGCTAATGACTACAAAAATCTGATTTATCTCCTATTAAATTTTATTGTGAGAAGTAACATAACTTCATGAACCAATACACTAACTTGTGTGCTCAGGGGACCTTGACTCTAATCCTTCTTTGGGAGTTAACTAGTACTGAAAAGGTGTTTAAAAGTCTTCATCTAGCCCATACAAATAACCGACAACATCACAAAAGCAGTCTATAATCAGAACTGGAAAAAAAGGTGTCCATCAGGTCAGAAATGAGATTAATTTACAGATATGCGAAGACAGACTTTTGCAAGTCTTCCAAAGGTTTTTAATCTCTATATTTTATCAGCACCATTTACTTTAATGCATTACCTTTTTCTTTAGGCTCCAGACAAACAGGAAAACAAAATAAAAAGCAATTTAAATATAAAATCATAGAATCATAGAATCACTGAAAATGGCCAGATCCAATGGGAGCAGAGTTGGGTCAAACGTCATTTGTTTTAAAAATCATAGCAATGTGCAAATGACTCAAATAAAATGGTCTATTTTTAATACAATGCCCTGTCTGCAGCAAATGATAATACAGGATAGACCTGAAACTAATCGTAGAATACTTCTCTTACTGATTCTTCCATAAAAAGTAACTGCAACAATTAGCAATTCAATACATTTTCATTCATGAGCAATGAAGAAAGGTCTTGTTCATATTTGATAAAAACATAAAGCAGATCTGAGGCAATGTAATTAACTAGTTATACTTCTTACTAAAGTTGTCTTTTCAGTCATCATTGATATTTAAAACTTGCCATCTGAAATAACAGTTTATCTGCCTTCACCACAGTGCTGTATTACAGAATGCTGAGTTTATTGTGCGTTTTTGTCAGAAAAATATCAAAACAAATAAATAATCATAAAAAGGCACCCTGTTTTCAACCTTCCTACTAAAGAGTCCTATATACATATATATAATTATATGTGGATATATGAACATACATGCTGAAGTCTGGATACAAACATGATACATATGTGGCTAACAGTATTTTCTGGAATTCTTTGTGGGACTACTCTTTGCAAAGAATGGCTGAAAAAATCAAAACATGAAGTTGCACTAACCTTTTAATAAAGAACTTTTATTCTGCAAGAGAAAAAAAGCTTAATTACTATCCCAGACCCTTTTTCATGTTTTTTATTACACAGGTATGGCAAGGCAACCATTTAAAATGCTGCCCTGAAGACAACAAAAGTAAAGAACAGACTGCCAAAGCGTATGGATTGATGGCTCCTCCTTCTGAGAATATGCAGAATGGTATTCTGTTTACGTTTATTTCATTTTTGAAAGTCAAGACAGAATATTCCTCCTATGAATTCTGAGAATTAGTGTCTCCACAGATGTGAAGTTGATAAGACAAAAAGTGATTTGCCTTGACCTTTCTAAATGGTTTTCTGGAGGTTTTGTTTTGTTGTGGGTTTTTTGGTTTTTGGGTTTTTGGTTGTTTTTTTTTTTTAAGTTTCAAAGGCATTATAACTGAAAATGGAACAAGAATGATACTCAAAATACTAAGAACTGGCAATTTTCTCCCTGCATCATTTTTGCTAACTTATATTCTTTAAAAACAAAAATTGCTGCCTTTTTCATTTTGAAGCTGAGGTATACATGATTTGATAGTTTAGTTGCTTTGTTTGTTACACAGTATTGATTTCAGGCTTCAAATGCCAATACAAACAAATTTGCACCCCAATTAGCTTTCATTAATCAGTTTGTTTCCTGGAGCTATACTCTACCACATAGCAAACACCGGCTAAACTACTAACTGAAAGCAGCCATATGAAATTGTAACCAATTAACTTGAAGGAGGAAAAAAAAGAACCCAAACAAAAAAGCAATGTTATAACCTTAGCCTTCCACTGATTTCTCTTGTGTGCCAACCAGAATCTGGTTCTGATTTTTAAGTTGAGAATTTTCCTGTTAAAGAGATCAATACAGAGAACAACAGAAGAGAGACAATAAAATACATACAAGTGCAATAGACTCTGCAGGAAAACTGAGAGATTTCCCCTTTAAGCAAACATTTTGACTAGAGTGGAATGCAACACAACATATTTTTTAATGGATGAAAATATCTATTCTTGATCACTTTGATTACTAGTTAAAATGAGAAAGGGCAGAAATGACCACAATACTAATTGTGAGAAGCCATAGCAAAGACCACGGGGCAATCAGGAGATCTTAGGCGGCCAAAGACGGCTGATCTAGCTTTGAAAGTAGGACAAGGCAGGGCCAGCTGCTCTTAAATCGCAGGTAATTATCTTAAGACCTTCTTCTTCTTCTTCCCCCTTCCCTTCTCTTCCCTTGAGCTACAACAATAAAAACTTTTTAAATGCATATGCAAATAAATAATTTAACTAAATCACTTTGATCACTAGAAACTGTTAGTTAACATTAGAATGTTTCAGCTGAGAGAGATTCAGAGAGATTAATTTGTCTTCCACTGTGCACAACAGCTATTCAAAATCCTCTAAAGACCAGGCTGTGTTGTAATGAAGCATATTTACAGCTTTCTTTATATTTTATTTAGCAAGTAAATACTCTGGCATTTTCAAACTGAAGGAATCTTATTTGTTTTCATGGAACACATCTTTCCAAACACCAGCGTGTGCAGAGAACATTACTTTATTTAAAATGTACTCTGTTCACAAGCCAAAAACCACCCGGGAAATTCTTGCCATGGGTCTCCAGATTTTTGTGTCATATTTTAGTGTTCATGGATATTAAATTTCCTACCCAACCATACCCTTAGATTTGGAAGAACATCATGATGCCTTGCTGACTGCAGCTATTAGTACCTTTTTGCTTTCCAGAGACCCATCCTAGTTAAAACTGCTCGCTAGACGACATTTCTTCCACACCTCAAAACCACATCACTAAATGGCCTATGAAATTTCTAGGGGGCTACACACCATTACTCTTTAAATACCGTAGAGTAGAGCATTAATGAGAGCTGAATAATTATTCAGATTTCAGTATCCTGATTTACAGATGACACCCTTCAGTGGACAGTTTGATGATGACCAGGAAAACCTTATACTTAACTTTAACACAAACTTTCTTAGAAGTAAATTGAAAATAGAAATACTTTATGCACCATCCAAAACACACATTACTGTTTCACATAGCTATGAGAAGAAGAAATGACAGAGAAACCACACTTAATCTATCAAACTAGGATTACATCTTAAAGGCCTCTCTCTTCCTGTATCCAGCTGACTTGCTTTAGATGCTTTCCTGACAAAACCTCCTCAGGGACTCTGTCTTCCTCAGGTTTCTTTAGTCAGAGCAGCCCATTTGAAAATGGAACCTGTTAGCTTTTAGAGTTAATCTCCGTTTTGTGTTTTTCAATGAGCTGAGCAGATTTAACATATTCCCCCCTCCCCAGCCTTGTTCTCACATCCCAAACATGTTTATTTTTAATTGCTGTAAGAAATAGTTACGAAATTTATCCGAATGAATGAAATATGTTGATTATTTTATTCCTTCTTTGAGATGCAAATGTTGTTTTCCCCGATCAGGCATGTTCTCTTCATCTGACTGAGCAACGAGTTAGTGATCTGCTGGCCCTGTGAGAAGTTACGCTTTTAAGCTCTTCCCCCTTACTCATCTGGTAATCAAAGACCTGCAGGTAGACACATTCTGCAACACACTGATAGTGGAAAGTGTTTGTATCCACTGAACTTTTATTTTTCATCAACCTGTGCATATTGTCCTTTAGATAACCTCCAAATAAGATTAAGTATACGTTACGCCATGTGTCTTTTCATTGAAACTAGATATAGAGATAATAAGTCACTTTCAAGTGACAGTAGGTTTGGAATTTAAATCTCTTCAAGGAATACTGTAATATCATCAAAAAGTCTTCTGTGGAGATGCACACTTTCATGTCTTTAAAGACATCAAATATCATCAACTCAGAGACGTAACTCCCCGCATCCCTTCCAGAATCTAAACCTCTCGTAACACAGCGCAAGAAGGTATCAATGGGTTTAGGCTAACTATATACACTTACGTTATCCTAGTCTTTCACATGAATTTGTTGTGCAGATTCTTTTTATTAAACAGTGGAATTAATTATGTGACATTTAGATTATTAGTAGGTAAGTGCAGAATTACACATTTTATACATGTTTACCAGAAGCAGATTTTTAAAATCCCTTGTGAAGATCACTGTATGCAGCTGACTACCTGGACTGACGTAGGAGGGATTGAGTATTATAGCACAATTCTTAAGGAGCTGCATAGACTTAAAGATTATGACTTGTTTTGTGACAACGACTAGCAGCCTCATGGACCAAATGGAAGGTCGTACACTACTGCTAGCAGTCAAGTATTAATCGAGAAAGAACACAGTATTTTACAAACTCCCAGCTTTCTATTTCAGTCTTAAAGTAACTAGCAAGTTTTTATTCCCGCAGGCCATAATTACTACTAAGTGGAAGAAGCTCATGAATTGAAGATATAACAATTGTGATTTTCATAATTAAGGATAAAATTTTAAACATGGTTCAGATTTAAAGGAAGAAGAAAATTAACGTTAGACTAAAAAGATTTCAGAGCTAAGACTTTCATAATCCTTATACCAATGTTGTATTGAAGCTTTGCCATTCACTTTAGGGGATAAAAACCACAGTTTAAGAGCTATAATATTTAAAAATTAAAGAAGTAAGAAAAGCCAAGTTGAAAAGATATTTTCTCACACATGTCTAGTCAGTAGACCTAGCAAGTATGCTTTTGTATACAGGGTGTCATCATAAGCGGTGCCATGATTTGGAACATGGTTTAAAAAGACTGCCATTTCAAACTGAGGGATATAAATCGTGCTCATAATATGATCTGAAGGAAAGAAAATCCCCAATATGCCCATCTTTGTTCTCAGGAGATCAACTGAATTGCAACTCTGCTCTTCCTCTGCTTGTCACAGAACAGCAAGACAAAGTGTGTCTGTAAACGTCGGTGACAGCAGCAGGTACTAGCAAGGCTGCAGGAAGGCTGTGAAGTATAAAAATTCCAAACTCAGAGTGCCAAATTCTTACCTGGTCCAAACTGGAGATGGTTTTATTGAGATCAACAATGTTAATGCTTCATGCTGCCTAAAGGTTTGGCCAGAAGAGTGGAAGCCTTGCTGTATGGACAGCTTTGTTGCTGTGTGGAATACAAAACTGCAACAGAGCAGGCTGTTGGGCCAAATCCAGGCCCTTGTCCTGAGCACTAGGAGAGCCCCCAGGGGACAGCAGGGACAGGGTGACCACTCAGGACGATCACTGTCTGCAGCAAACTACTGTCGAAGGAGCGATCTCGCGTCTTTCCCTTGCATCAGAACAATTTAACAGATGGTTAAATTGCAAAGAGAGTTGCTTCAGCAACCTGAGCTGGATTTCTCATTTGGCTTATTTGGTGTTCCCTTTCGGATCGTAAACAGAATCACCCCCATCACGAAGATCACTGCGTCGCTCAAGTGTGCAGAGAGATTCGAATCGGGAGCCCCCGCTCTCACCAGCACTTCACAGTGTCATCAGCCAGGTTGATGATCTCATCATGAGAGTCTGAGCCCCAAAACAATCCACCAAGTACATAAAATCATTATAACCTTAAACAAAATCTATTCTTACTTTACGATCTCCTTTCGGATTTCATATTCATACAAGCATATAAAGTATATAAAGTATATAAAGGAATGTAACATAGCCCTTAGTTCTTGTACTAAGTGGACAGATACTTGACTACCTGCAGGAAAACCTACTAGAGCTGTCTGGGGTGAACATTTTTCTAAATAGCATTTTTTGCTAAAATTGTAACATATATGTTTAATTATCACAATAAATTTTTAAGGAAAGCAAAATTACTGCTAAAAACCCATTGAAACAATATTTCCAAGAGACTTTTTATTCCCATGCAATGCTTGATTAGTCTTTTCTTTATTATTTTGCTACACAATTATTAATTTTATTACTTAGAACAGGACAATTTGTAATACATTTGATTTAAAATGGCATTCAGCTGTATACTAGTATTATATACCAGTATTGCCACAGCTGTCATACACTAACATAAAATAAAAAAGGAAACATTTTTGGAGGCTTTTGACGCTTGCAGAAAAGCTAAAGAAGTCATTGGACAACATTATCTGATGGGATACCTTCACAGATGACAAAGTTAGGTAAGAAAGTAGAATTTGAAAGGTTACCTTAAAGGGATATTGCCATCATGTTAAAATGCTTTATTTGCCAAATATCGCATTGATATTTCATTACAGATTTACCACTGACGCATAGTAACTGAACGGAGTATAGGCAGCCATAATTAATTGTAAAACAACATACTAGTGTTGGAGGTGTATTATTAGTTATTACGTTTCAAATAAGGAACTACGTTTATCATTCACTCATTAAAATGTGCTTTCTTCACATAGATTATCCAATGAGTAGCAGACAAATTGTTTAAGGCCTGTTGTTATCACTATTACACAAATAGTTTTAAAAAACATAAGAAACACAATGGCCACAATCACTTTTTGAAGCATTAAAAGCCAAACAGAAAACAAACAAAGACTTGACAACATGTGTTTGCTAAATAGCACTTCAATGGAATTACCTAAGAATACAGTATTAAAATTTTTGGCCACACTGCGTACTCAAAAGATCAAATAGCTTTATGCTTCTAGAAGTAAGAAATATGCTGAAAAATGTTTTTCACTGCATATTCTGAGTTGAGGTACAGGCAGCTTCCCTCTGCTACTTGAAACTCCAGTGCTGCAGTGGATGACTATTTCTTTAGCCTGCATTTTGAGAAACCACGCGCAATGAAAAAGTACCTCAAAATATAATTTATAGAATGTTACTTTGTAAAAGACTTTCAATTTCATAAACTACATAAAGGAAATCTTTCTGCTGACTTCGTATGGGTACCAAAGGGATGCCTACAAGGGCACTTAGAAACTGTGAGCGCCCACATTTGACTGGACCCGAGACGGCTTTGCAGAAGAACCATTTCTCCTGCCCAGCACATCACCAACCTGTGCTGCTGCGTCTGGCTGAGGGGAAGGACCAGAGCCAGCCCACGGGCTCCAACCCCAGAGACAGCAACAGAGAAACTCCCGTGTGTTTTCAAGAAACAAAAGCTGAACAGTTTCAGCAGATGGCGGTCAAAGTGCTCCTGCTCCTGTGAAAATAAGTAAGAAGCTAGTAAAATATATCCAGATTAATTTATGTTGGAAAAATGTACGTAGAGGAAATTGGATGAATCCCCTTCCTCAAAAGACCCAACTTTGATCCTTAAAATCCTTCAGTAAGTTTAAATTAACTACAAGTAATCGCTATTCACCACTGCAGCCTTTTCTTTACCCTCAGAACCTCACTTAAGGCTTTGATCTCATTCTTACCCAGCTAATTTCATTCTGCTTAAATATTACAGATTGCTTTGATAAAGTCTTCCTGTGCTTCTCTATTTTACAGGTCTGACTTCAATAGCACCACTCAATACAGCTGCTAACTTAAAGCCACATTTGCAAAGTAGAATCTATAGGTCACTTTATCTGTGAGGGTATTATATTGCTAAAAAATATGAAGGTTTCCTGATCAGTTTATTACATCTGTAATTATCCAAAGCCAAGCCAATTATGTCAGAAAAAGGACAAATTGCCTAGACTGACATTAAATAGCTTCAACCAGAAACTCTTAATTTACACGCTGACTGGACTGCAAAAATTTACCTTTATATTTTTATGAGCCCATATTTAACCAAGTATGAACGAACCTTTAGGAAAGAAGCCATTAAAATGCAATTATATATTTGTCTATTCATTCTATTGTTCAGCTTCTCTCCGAAGCAACTACAAACGTTTAACAGAGACAGAGAGAACCAAAAGCCGACAGAGACAGTCGGGTGCTTTCTGAGCTGAAAGCTTGCTGCTCCGTGAACTACGGAGACAATGTTGCATCAGGAAAAGGGACTTAGACGTCAAAGTGATTTTGTCAACGCTCATTTTGTTATTGTTATCATAACAGTGTGAAGTCAAACACAGTGATTACAAATTGGAGGTACAATAAAATTATGATATAATCCTGCTACTCTTATGAAGCCAAAACTTAATTATGGCAGAGGTTTTCACGGAACAAGGACTGTGCAAATAAGCAAACCACATAAAATAAAATGCCAATAATAAAAAGTTTACTTTATTCCAAGTCTGTATATGTACCTTTCACCAGCCCATTTAAGTGCCTTTTTTATTTCAGAGCTACAACTGACAATACTAGTAATAAATCCAATAAGCTGGACTCGATTTTATCAGCCAGTGGATGTGACAGTAATTGTCTTTCTCAAGAGGGACTTCCAGGACAAACAGAATTCCTTATTTCTAAAACAAATGAAGAACAAGATTACACATTATTGAATTCAATGACAAAATACCAGTTGACTTCATTAAGCATAAGCAAGTCTCCTAAAGAAAAAAGACCAAGGCTACAAGTTGGAGAGTAGAACCTGTATTTGTGTTCTTCATTTTTCACTCTCTTATAAACGTAACTGAGAAAGGGAGACTTTCTTCTGGACACCTCATATAATTTCCATGGCATCACTTAGGCATAATGAAATATAAACAGGAAAGTTAAGGGGATGGTAGTTTACACGAGCTAAAAAATCTGGTCCAATCTCTTTGCGATAAAGCGATTCTTCCAAAATTAAGACAAAGATCTAAATGCAATACAGCTAGATCACAACACCACAAATGCAAAACCCGAAATAATTAAATACACACTTATAGAGTACCAGCTGTGCTGACACGTTAAACATTGAAACAGTGATGTTATTTAAAAAACCACTAGATTTATCTGGAGGGTATTAATAAATATCTAATATACAGAAGAATATCTGAACTGTGTGCTGCATCTCACTTCTTTTTGAGGGTGTAAGGTCTGCCATAAGCTATTAATAAGATTTTATTTTCTGCAAATCTCAACCTTATGAAACTGAGAGCACACAGAAATAGCCTATGAAAATGCCATTCTCCTACACAGAAAGAAAGAAGTCTGACTATAACAGAAGAGCACCTTGATTATTTCACACCTTGTTACTGTACCTAGAAATTGTACTCTGCTGAATGCAGTACAGGACTTTATATGACAGAGATTTTGATAATAGAATGTTCAGCAAACAACTTCTAACTTCTCACCCCGAATTTAATCAGATACTTTTCCAGAAAAATCTTTTGGAACATCATACATGACAAGGATAGTGTTTCTAGCACCTCTTCAAAAAGTAATTTAAAGATGGAATATGTCTTGAAAGCAGTATCTGAAGGTATTCTTGGAAATACCTACCATGTTTTAATTTTTTCTGTTTAATGTCTTGACTGTGGCAACAGATACTGAACTATAAAAATAATTGATTCTTGAGCACTGAGAAGTGTTTCTTCTCTGTGTATAATGCATTCAGTTGATGTGCTTATGTCATAGAGATGTGAGTTGAGCAAGGAATAAAGCACTCAATAAATTTGTTGGCCTGAGCATTTCAGCAGAAAGAGTCATAGTAAAAATCCACCACTACAGAACATTATAAAGATATTATTTCATTCCTGAAACATGTGAAACAAATGCAAAAAAAAAAGAAAAATCCCTCTTTTTGATTGCACAAACACATATCTATATCAGATTCTTCTAATTTGTATTTGGATTCAATTTTTTCTTTAATTGCGGTGTCTCAGAGTGTAAATCAAAGTTCCAGGTGAGATTGCAGATAAGTTTATTTCTATGTAATATATATAATGCAAATATTGTCAGTGCTGAAAGAATTAGCCTTTTTTTTCTTCAGTCAGCTTGTGAAGTATCATCAACTATACCCACTTCACAATTCTCTAGTGAAGGGAAAAAAGGCAAAATAGTAATCAGAGATATATGGTATTATAATCTCATACTGGATGTTTGACTACTATGAAAAGAAACATTCTTCCAACTACTTGTGGAAGTTGTAATTTTGAAAATACGAAAAATCATGAAAAACATTCAGAATGGAAAAACATTTTGCACTGCATAAACTGCATTCTGCTGCTACTTTGCTAAGTGCAAACAGTGACTTTCAGCCTCTTTGTATTTCCAGTATCTTCAAACTTAATTCAACAGTAAGTTCAAATTTGGTGTTATACTAAAAGATATCCCTAAGTATCTGCAAAATTATTAAGGTAAGACAATCTTCTTCCAACTGTCACAGTAAATTTGGATTAAATGCTATCTGTCCAGAAAGCAGTTTTTGCAGTACTAAAATGTGGTAAAGACCCTAAATGTTTAACTTTTTGGAAGGTCTATTGAAGGAGATATACAGGATAGAGAGTATAATGGAATAAATGTTCCATGCTCTTGGAAATGCTGGATGTGTAGAGCACCTTCATACTGCAGCAAGCCGCTCACTTTCATGCAGAATACAGGTAACAGGTAGAGCTGCAGCTAATTAGGCTTATTACAAAAGCATCAGCTTAACACATGAATAAATCATCTGCACTCTGCATGTGCAATGGGCGCCTGCTCTCTTTCAGCATTCAATGGGAGCTGGGAAGACAGGGCAACTGTGAGACACCGCTACCAGGCCAAGACATCTATAGTCTGCTTCTGGGTGCCTAAGGCACCAACTGTGAATTGGAATAATAGATCTGGAATCACATTTTTGCAAGGCCACCACTGGTCTTGTGACCACAGGCAACCCATCACATTATGAGGAAAGGGATAAAAGGCAGAGAGTAACCAGCTGGCATATTAAAATTAGATGTTTGAATAATATTCAAGGATGTTAGGAAAGGAGAAGGCTACAGGTAAGATTGCACCCATGGCCCTGACACAGGCTATGTATCACAAGGTGGGAAAAACCCCTCAGAGATTGGACCTGTCTTCGGGGCTTTCTTTCCACCTGGAGGGGTGCGCACACCCATGCACTAGCTCAAAAATGGACTTTATATTCCTTCACATCTCCATGTGTCATGTCCTGTGACTGACTTTTTTGTACCTGTATTTACTGTGTCTGAATGAAGGATCTCAGTCTCCCCAACTTTATTCCTTACATGCAAGTAACAAGTAAATACACTCCTATTCGTATGTAAGAACAGTAGGGAAATCTTATTTCAGTGACACTTTCAGAAGACACGTATCTGAAGCCAAATCGGCATAAGGCAAATGGATTTTTTTTAGTACTCTGAAGTGGCTCCTTTGCTTACTCACCCCACATACATTTACCCACCCGCTGCTCTCGCTAGTATCTCACCGGTATCTGCTTCACTTTCAATATTGAGTTCCTTTAAAATAAGCTAAATTGGGAACTATTTGATGTCTCCTGAATTAGCTCTTTCTAACAGGAACATCATCTTGAAAGAAGCCTAGCCACCCGGGAAACTCTGTCAAATGCAGCAGACATCAAAGAGAAAACGCTGCCTGCCATCCCCTGCTCAGCTCCGCAAGAAGAATTCACCCACCCAGGCTTCGCTTTTCTAAAGCTCTGGCTATTCCAGTATACGCAATCTACAAGAAAAGCAAATGCAGATGGTTTTCCTGCATTCTGCACATCTCTTTGGAAAGCCAACAGCCCCTGGGCTACAAAGGAGCTCTGCTGGAGACAACAAACCGTACCTCTGACATGCAGCAGCTATTCCAGCAATGGCCACAATTTCACCACAGAGATTCTTTATGCAGAATTTTCTCTTCTGCATTACTTTGGCACACGTGAATATCTACCCACATGTTATTATCCAACACACAGAGAAGTAAGCACTGCTGTGGGCACCAAGGACTTTTTAACTTCTCTTCATACTGCAAATGTATATTGAGGTGAACACATGCAGCCAAGGTAGCTGAAATAAATTCAGGTATCACGGTTCCCTCCCACCTTTCAACAAGCGTACTGAACACATTTTCATGTACGCTCTTTGACCATTCCTGTGCCCTACTTTCAGACAATAAATAGGCTATCTTGACATCTCTCTGATTAGTACTCACACCTCCATACTGCTTGCCATTTCACCAATCTAGACTATTTTCATTATCTGAAGCAGCAATGGCCCCTACTAATCCTGTCAAGAAGTTTGTACAGACTCATGGTAATCTTGGAGCAATAATCTTGCAGCAGTTTGTGGCTGACATGAGCAAAACCCGTGACTTTAACAAAGAAGAACATTGAACAAAACGAAGTGTTTCTAAGAAGCTGCAGGAAGAACATGAGATAAGGAGGCCAGACATCAGTGTACAGGAAAGATAAAGCGATTAAAGGAAGGGTACTCAGGAGTAATGAAACATATTTCTTTTTTTCATTCAGTAGTAATTCCAGGTGGTCTCTAAGATCTCTTGGCATGACAAACCTCACACTGCTGCCACTGCTACTTGCAATTCCCATTTGGTTATTTATCAGTTTAACTGTCAAAAGACATACAAAAATTCCTTTAGCAAAACCAGATGGTCTCAGCCCCAATGCATGAAATAACAGGTCTTTCTTACATTGTAGTATCTGAAATATCACATCTTGTAAAGTTGCAGTGGCTGCAAAGAAGATTTGACTGGTTAAAAGGTAGAATTATCCAACTATTCCTTCTTCTGTAATAATCTCAATGTGCAGGTATATGTAAAACAAAGGAATGTCATTCTTTTGAGTAAAACAACCAAAAAAATCCTTTACTATTTAATCATAATAGTGTCTGCATATGCAAGAAAAACATGAAAACAAGTTTTCTTTCTGGAAGAAATATTCAAACAGTCAAGAATAGCACTTGATGTCAGGATTCTGAAGTTGTGGACGAAATGACAGACCAGCAGAGGGAATGTGATAACAGATTAATGAGATGTGCTCCGTGCAGTCATAAAAGTACTTGAAATAAGAAACAAGGAAATGGGGAAAAAGAGAAACAACAGTAGAAAGAAAGGAGCTGCTTTCTAAGCCTTCTGTTGTGATCCTGTGAAAAGTGTGACACAGAATTTTATAAAGAAATTTCAGAAACTCTGTGCATCAAGAGCCAAGGGAGTGAACTGGAATACACTCTGAATATGCGTATTTGCCTTCGCATACTCAGGAACTACAACATTTATTATGTGATATTTGGGGCCCTCACTATATTTGTTTGTACTGACACTAATTAAAGGCAGCTATATATCCACCATTTTAAAAAACTATCAGCATGTGCACTTCTACAGAAAGGAACAGTCCAAATATGCAATCAATTGCACATTTTTATGTATCTGCCAACCAGCTCAAGAGGAATTCTCATCTGGCAGGTAATACAACTGCAAGTTAGATTTGTTGATTTTCTACAAGCCCATTCTGACTCAGAACAGTAATAATGACTCTGTGACCATGTTATTCTCTTGGTATTCCCCTTTCATTTCTTATTAATGCCCATTCATATGGTGTGCCACAACTGCGTGCTGTAACGCACTGAGTAGCACCTAAGACCAATGCCAACTCTTACTCGCTCAGTGTACATTTAAACTGCCTGTTTACCTGCTGGCATACAACTCTCAGCATGGGGATTACTCAGAACGGGAAGAGAGTGAATGCTGGCCTTCCCAGAGGAATGAATACCTCTTTACAACTTTACTTTTGTGGTGAACAGCAATGAACAGGTCCATGGGACATCTCTGTATCTTGTCTCATTTCAATGTTTCTACTATACATACCAATGAATATGCTTCAGGATTCTACAGATTTGCCTCTAAAGATCTACACAATAGGAAATGTATTCTTTCCTAAACTTATTTGCTTGAAATAGTATGCATATGATGTTTATATATCTGCCTGAACAGTTTGGAAACTTCATCTATTCCATCCCTGCATTAATTACAGGAATATTTTCATTGTTGACAACTCAGGAGACAACACAGCATTAATTGCCTCATAAACCTCACTGATCACAGTGCAAAAGGCAGACTTTCCAGCACTTAATGCTTAACAAAAGCTAGGCTGTCATTTTTCAGAGATTACCCCATTCCTCTGACGGTAACGAACTGGACCAGGGCAGAGACTCAGGCGAGTACAACCTACTGCATCGACAGCGGAGCACTAGGAATGCACGTGGCAGGAGTCAGGGTGAGGACAGCAGTACGGAACAACCAAAGATTACTGTCCCTGTGACAGCACTGAAATGTAGATAAAGCATAATGCAATGTATTTCGTGTTCTTCAACACCTCAGAAGATCAGCAGCTCTTCAGCCAGATCTCACTGATAAGAAAAAGGCATATGGATCATCATCATCAGTATTAGTAATTAAAAAATGCAGTCCGAGGTGAAAGAGGTAGTCATTAGCTTTAAGATATTTTGGGATATGTTTTAGTAGCCTGTTAACATGTCCCACACATACAGCACTAGGTCACCTTTAGCCCCACAGTACAACCAAATTCTAGCTTAACTAACTAGCAGAATATGCCCTGTCATATTTGGCTGCTATGATAAAATCCAAATGCAAATCTTGTGTCTTGAATATACTTTGTGTCTACGAAGATGCTAAGATACAATGAAATAATATGAGTGTATCCTGAATTTATGGATGTATAAAATCAAAGAAAACGCAGTAAATTCTAACAGTATTTCCCTACTTCAGTAAAAAACCCATTTTCATTTACATTTAGGCTGCGTTTTATTTTTTGTGAAGAAAATGTGTAAGTTAGAACAGCTCATTCAACTTTTTAAGACATTTAATTCAAGAACATTAGGCCTTTATCCTTTCTGAGATCTCAATCACACAATTTTTGTCACTCTATAAAGAATTACTTCAGTATTTATTAACTCAGCCTAAATGTGGAAATGAAAAGGGATAATTCACAAGACAAAATATACAGCAACAAGAAATTATACTGAAAATAGAGTCCGGTGTGAGGTTCAGCATAGTTACTGGTTAGACAGTCTAGATGGTACTAGACTGTGGAAATGCAAGAATTAAAGTATTAGAAGCAAGAGGGATCATATTCAGAAGTCCTTACTTTTTCTAGCTGTTTTTAGGTATTTTTGACAAGTTTTCCTGGTCAAGAGTCTTAATTTGAAAACAAATAATACCAGTTCTGATTAATGAAATAACAAAAATCAGCTTTATAGAGGCACAGTTAAGGAAACTGAAGTATTACTGCATTTCAAGTTCAATTATAGGAAATAAAATACACCTACAAAGTGAGACTCATGGTAGACTCTTATTTGTTACCATTGTTTTTCTTCACGTAAAAATGGCCTTGGTTGTAAACTTAATTTTAAAAAAGGAAAAGAAATAGCACATTTGCTGCTGTCTTGCATTTCATACTGTTTTATTTATGGATATTTTTTTTTTTACCTCAGAAGTTTAATGGAATTTTTACTGTGACTTTATAGCTGTGTGATTTATAATACATCAAACAAGTCAAATCAATCAGCAAAGGCTTAAAAATCAGCACAGGTTGATATGGCTCCTTTAAAACAAATCATTACAGCTGTTGGAACTCAAACATACATAACAAGGATTGACCACTAATGTGAGTTATTTTAAAATCTCATTTTCTTGGTAAGAAATGCTGCCCTTTGTATATAACTTTTTAATGATCTAATAAAACCATCTGCAGAAATACAACACAAACATAGTTCTTCCTTTTAAAGCTCTTCAAATACTTTATACCATTCTTTTAAAGGAAACCTATCCATATTGTCATTGATATGGAAAGTTAAATCTCTTTAAATACTCTATACTATTCTTTAAATACTCCACATTATTCTTTAAATACACTATACTATTTTAAAGGAAACCTATCCATATTCTTACTGCTATGGCAAGTTAAATCAGCTTTTTGATTGGCACACCTCTGTCATTAAGCTTTAGAAGTAGTTATTCCTATTATGCTATAATCACATATACTTGAAACATTCTTTTTAAGTCAGACAATGTCTTTTCCATGATTTAAGTATCTAAATTACAGACAGCACAAGGCAGTGTAACTGTGACCAAAAACCAATCTGAGCTCAGACTTTTAAGATAATGCTTAAAGAAGTCATATAGTTATAAAGACTTTTAGAAGGGATATTTTAAAACTCCAGCTAATGTATGCAAGACGCACAAGCCCATTGATGCTCCTTCCCATATTTTGCAACCCCCTTCTGCCAGCAGCTTCCATGCCATATGAAAGTAGGCATTAGGAACATTACAAAACACAAGATATTGTTCAAGTTTGGAATGAGCAGCTGCACAAAAACTGGGGGATGTGCACTTTGCCTGTTTGAGAGGGATTAGCTGATATGTTTTGACCAGCTTCCAGAAAAGCTGGGAAGTCTGAACTCTGGAAGCAACGAGTGTTTGGTGCAGCTTGGCTAAGCAAGTAGGACCATTCAGAAAAACAGGGCAAGCCAGTTTACTTGGGGAGGCTCTTTCATCTTACAGACAAGTAAATCTCAGCAGAAAGAGAGGTATATATACACTGTGTATGGGAGACCATTAGCCAGTTTTATCAGGAAGAAACAACAGCAGATAATTTTGTACCTGAAGGGTATGCATATAGGAGTTTACGGATATAAGTTATACACAAGCACTGAGATGTATTACACTCACTTGTTACTAGGATTGATAGACCTATGACTGTTAATTTTAATTTGTTATATTAAAATAAACTTCTTCTTAAGCTAGAACTACATTTTGATTGTTAAATTAATACAATCACCTAATAAAAACTGTCAGTTTGAATAACCTACATAATAGTATTTTATGTATGTCCTTGGAAGAGTCCCAGCCACCAGCTAAGGTCACCTTGAGAACTAACGGCACTATACAATAAATAATAAAAAGAACTATTCCCAGTCCATTCAGAACAACAGATCCAATTTACAACCCATTACAAAGAAGAAAACCAATGACATTTCCTCCAAAAGATTCCTCCTTCATTTCTAAGCAGAACATGAAGTTGTAGCATCCAGAACTCCATTAAGCCTGATACAAAATTGCAATATATCCTTGACTTTTTCTTTTGGCTATCAGTCCAAGGGATTTCTAAATTGGTGGTTAATGTTGTTACCCAATTATCTGAATAGTCTGAGAATTAAACCATTGCCTAAACACAGTTAATACTAACTTACACTAAATCTAGAACAGAGGTGATGTACTTGAGTTTGATCAGTGTTCATTGGTACTCCCTACAGCTACAGCAGAACCATTTATAGAGTCTCGGGATCTGCAGGTAGGACAAAGATTTTCTTTTTAGCATTGTCTTGCATAATTATACATAGTTTGGTTTTCTTGTATTTTACTTTCTCTCACTGAATGTCCTGAAGCTGATGTGGGGTTTGTTCATTATTTTTCCCCTCAGAAACAATGTTTTGGCAACATTTGTGTTGATTCTTTAGTTTCTGTCAGATTCTTACTCTCTATCTTCCCAAAGATGAGCATCTGCCCTGCCTGTATGTTTACTCAAGAGTTTTTGTTTGTTTCTGGAAACAGAAAGTGCTAATGAATATCAGAATGTATCTGCAAAGAGAACAGCATACTTCTGAAATTAGTACCAGAATGTGTGGTGGTGTCATTAGGTAATTAAAGAGAGCAGCACTTGAATTTCCTCTGAAATTCAGAAACCCCCTTGTTCCTACATTGTCAGACACATGCAGTGCATTCCTCCCTGACCATCCCCCTAAAATTCATGTCATGATTATTTTCTCTCAAGCAGAAGTCACATACGGAAAATGATCCTCCTATTCTCGCAGTGTCACTAACAACTACAAAGTACTGTAATTCATCAGTTCAAAAAATGAGCATGAGATGAGACATGATGCAATTATGAAACAGCCACTACTTCAGCATCCAGTTCTAGTCCCTTCTTTCCAACACATACTGAGTTATTGCAGTCTACTCTGATTATCTGATTGATTTTTTTCCAAGATGCTATTAAATTTTGCTATTAACACCAGTTTTAAAAACTTCACTAGGGAATGTATAAGGGGTTTTTTTTGGTTTTTTTAAGGAAGCTCTTTTCAGAAGTATTTTCAGTCCAGGTAGATGCAAAACCCACATAGAATATGCATGTTGTCTCCATTTTTAGGTTTCAGCCATCATACTCTCCCTTGGTTTTAGAATGGATTTTCTTTTAAATATTTTTGCATAGGTTTCCCAAACCTGACTGTTACAACTCCAGTCTCACTGAAATTTGTACTTTGAATTCCTTTCTAGGAATAAAATTCAATGAGTATAATGCACAGTTTAATCAATGATTTCTTAGAAATATCAGATAGGAAGATAAAGAAATAAATTATTGATGACTATAAGAAGAGAAAATGGACTGGTACACACGTGAATATTGCTGGTGTCATATTTTGCCACACAGAATTTAATCATGATTACCTAACGCATTTTTGGCATCTGGTCACATCTGAAGGAGCTCATGTAAAGGACTGCACACTTAGGTGACTTTCAACACTGAGGTACTAGAGATACTAATTTCTTATTATAAAGATACTCTGCTTATCAGTGACAGTGAAACAGTGCCAAAATAATAAACACGGTTTTGTATTCAATTTTTAAAGATTTTTAACTCCTGTCTCATAACATGAACATACGTCCACAATACAGTGAACCCAGAGATAACAGAAGGAAAGAAGAGTGTGCATGCATCAATGATTTCTGGAAGCAATAATATTGCTAAAAAATCAGGCATCTAAGACTGGTACTTAAAGGTGTTAAGTGGTGTAAATGGTCATCAGCTCTTCTGATCGGGACCTCAGTGTATGTCTCAGTAAGAAACAAAACTGATTGGACTCTTCTAACATTTTATATACTTTGGTTCTGAATTCACTCATAAAAGAGCAAGTGGATAAAATTCCCTTTCATTATTCCTTTCTAGGAAGTTTTGACTACATAATTACATTATAGTGAATGAGCCAAAATATAATGGAAACAAAGTGAATAGACTGAAGGAAGGATTAGAAGCTAGTTATATGAATCCAAATGAAAGTAAAGAATTCTTGAATTTACTCCACTCTTAAAAAAAAAACAAAACAAACACCTCCCAAACAAAACAAAAACCCCTCTGTAATTCTAAGTATATTGTGTACGTTTTTTCTTTGCCTTTTTTCTCCCTTTTCACCTGAAACAATTTACCTTTTTAATGAAGTTGTGGGGATTAATTTACTAATTTCTAAGAGCTTTGCAAACAACAGGTTCTCTATCAGATTGTTTACTAAACACTAGGGTCTGCTAAAATTGTATTATTTAGAATGTCACATTTCTTTATAAATGTCTGATCTCTTGTAACTATTGCTGTTTGTTGTGGTTTAACCTCAGCTGGCAACTAAGCACAACAAAGCTACTTGCCCACTGCCCCCCACCCAGTGGGATGGGGGAGAGAAGTGAAAAACAGTAATATTAATTAATAATTAATAATAAAGAACTGGAATATACAAAACAAGTGATGCACAATGCAATTGCTCACCACTCGCTGACTGATGCCCAGCCAGTCCTTGGTCAGTGATCTGCACCCCCCCTGCCCTGCCCCTGGCCAACTCCCCCCAGTTTATATACTGGGCATGGAATACCCCTCTGGCCAGTTTGGGTCAGGTGCCCTGGCTGTGTCCTGTGCCAGTTTCTTGTGCCCCTCCAGCCTTCTTGCTGGCTGGGCATCAGAAGCTGAAAAATCCTTGACTTTTAGTCTAAACACCACTCAGCAACAACTAAAAACATCAGTGTGTTATTAACATTCTTCTCATACCGAACCCAAAACATAGCGCTATACCAGCTACTAGGAAGAAAATTAACTCTGTCCCAGCCAAAACCAGGACACTGTTGCACACCCACTCATCAGTCGTGTAGAATACACGTCCTCCAATACACCTCCATTTTCAGAGACACTTCTGGCTACTTCTGAATCCATTAATATTCTTGATGTCTCTTCTCACCCCTGATAACCATGATAAGGCACTGCCTTGTTCACTATTGCTCTTAGCTTTTCATTTTTAAATCACACATCGTTGCTGAATCTCTTTGTTAAGGCATCTATGCTTTTAATACCTTGAGTCTATTATCTCAGCAAGCATACACACAAATTGAAAAAAAAAAAGTATACAAAAATAAGAGAAGATTTATTAATAATTTGCTTTAGCACATTTTCCCCAAATATTGTTCTTTTCTATGGGTTTTAAGATTGTACAAGAAAAGAAAAATAAGAAAGAAGAAACGTAACATACACTCTAAATCCATTTGGCTCATTTTCTAAGGTTTTTTTTCACTTGGTGGGATGAAGTCAAACACTGAGTTCAATGATGGCTAATAATTAAGGCTAAACACTCAATTAAACAAAACACAGAGCATTCAGAATGCATAGAATCCTTTTCAAGAAATGGAGGCTAGTGTTTTCTGCTTTATACTTATGGTTTTTTCTTGAGACTCTTTACTAAAAGACAAGCATATGCAATCTTTTGTTATGCTGAGGATCCTGTGGGCAGATGTGTACTTGGGCAGGGTGAATTCTACACTGAGTGAGGCTTTGGTCATGGAATGCTCATTAACTCCAAACTAAGGACATTCTTCCTGAGTTGGCTGTGATAATGTAGCAGAGGAACCAAAGAGAAACAAAAATGTAAAGTATTTTATGGCATTGGAAGCAAGGTATTCTGCTGGAAAGAACCAAAAGGTGAGGTCTAACAGACAGAGAAAAGTAGGGAAGTCTTTTTCAGACTATTTCAAATCTATTTCAGACACCCATGCATCATGTAAGTGAATACATACATACACACACACAGACACACAGACACAGACACACACACACGCTCAGATTTCCTTAAGAAAATATGAGTTAACCTTGACAGATTTAATTCTGTCAACAATCTTAAACTACAAGCAAATATTTTTTGTTCCCTCAGAAAAATCCTAAAATTCCCTAGAAAAATGATGCTTGTGAAGTCACCAGAGACAGTTTTACATATGGCTTCCTCCTGCTCAGTCTCTGAAGTCCATTCCCTTCCTTGTGGTTTCATTCCTTTAGTTCATTCTCATCACTTTTCTTCATGGCAATCTATAACGCAGAACATGAGTATTTAAGTTTGTCTGGCAAAGTCTACTTGGAAAGAGGTAATGCTTGGATTTCAACAACTTGCCACTCTGTTTTGTAATTCTCTGTAATTATTTTCACATTTGGTCTTTTGAAAGAGTCTCAGGAATATATTCTCCCTTATTCCTAAATGCAGTCCTACGCTGGTGATTCCTATTTAGGATGCTATCACAAAGATATTTTCAAAATCCTGACCGAACATGTCAAAATCCTTAGGAAGAAGGGCTTACGTGCCTAAAATCTTGCCTGCTATAAGCTTTGTCTTGGTTATATCCTTAAATCGTAGGAGCCACAACACTGTAAGTGTGCATCTTCTTTGCGCACTTTATCCTGCGAGGAAGCCAACTGGTCAGGAAGGGCAGAAGGCACTGCTGCTGTGCTACATGATAAAAGGACTTGCCTGGACCTGCCGGAGTCAGAGAGGCTGCCCGTGAGAAAACGGGCCGTTAGACACAAGCAGACACTGCCAGATCCTGTCATCCCAGCTGCGGTCTGCACCCTGCCCACGTCTGAGATCCCTTCGAGAGGAAAAGATAAGGTGAATTGTCTTGGAGTTGCACACAGCTGTGGATCCCATACACTTGACTGGTGTTTAGATAAATATCCCATATTATCGCACTGGGGAGACAAGGAAAGGCATTTCTTTTTACATCATTAGTAGTATAAACATCCTGGTTTATACTAAGTCCGTGGGCTCCTGGGTCTGTCTTGCTTTGTTTTCTCCTAGAGGACACAGGGCTCTGGTGCCCCGACCTAAAGATGATTTACAGATAGTGAGGATGATGTTGTAACAACTCTCAGAATCTCACGTTTCCTTCTTTCAGGTCCTAATGCATAATAAAAGATACTTTATGGCTCTGATCAAAAGCTCATAGAGTTCCACGGTAAAATCCAGTGACTGCAGGTGAGCTTGACATTTCAAGAATATGTCATGTTATATTTGTCTGTCTTTGTTTAGATTAAAGAAGCAGCAACTCTCCAACCGGAAATACATGCATTAGTAAAATTGGGCCAAAACTGATACTTAAAATAAAATGTATTTATTGTTGTAACATTTTAAATTCAAGCAATTAAATTATTCATCCCCATCAGAAAACTATCCTAATTCAACACCTGCAGTCTCTTTTTTTTTACACTCAGTTTACTAGTGACAGAGAAAGAAAATACTCCTTCTTGTGAAATATTCAGATACTTCAGATGCCTAATAAAAATGCAGGTATATTATCTCCATGTTACTTATCTTGAAAGGAGGATGATGTTGAGACAATAAACTGTTTAAAAATAAATCCCTTTCCGACAATCCACGAAACAATAGGGAATGTATTCATCTCCATTTGCCTTACTTACTGGCAGTAAAAACTAATAGACAACATAGTCATCAGAATTATTTGTCACAATTCCCCAGAGGTTTAGCTAATTCTTTTCAAGTCCATTTTATTAGTCAGGAAAAAAAAATTAAGTCAAATCCTGATTTAATAAGTGGTGGATTTGAATAAATTACTCTAGTTCTGTGTTCATTGAACTTGAAATGAATTGTTCCACAATCCATTGCCAAGCAACTAGAATATATCCTTAGGAAGTTCAACAACATACTTTTATTAAATTGGTAGGGTGAACAAACAGTTTACTGGGAACTTCAGGCTTATAAAATGAAGATTTATAAAAGTGGAGTTTTCCTCATTAATTCTGTCAATCACCTATAAATAAAAGCTTATGGTTAATTGATAGAATCACATTAGGTCTGAAAACATTTGTATTTCTGATAATGTATTTGCCCAGGATGCTGATGACATTTTAAGACTGTTGAAATATTACAACCCTATCTTTAGCCTGAGACAACTACAAGAATTACAGTCAACCTTTCTTATAAATGCATACATTCTGAAAAACTGTTAATATAATAGATAATAGAGACTTGTATCTAAAAAATTACATTTCAGGATGGAAAGAAAGTCACAACTTCATTTTAGAAATGCATTAGCATGTCTTAGGTTTATTATCTTGGATCTTTGACCCACTGTAGCATGAATGAGAGAAATCACTGCACCCTGAGAATGTCTGCATGAAACAGGATAAAAAATTTCCAACAATTTTAAGTATTGAAAAAGGGGTTCTGCTGAAATAAGGGGTTTTTTTGATTATTTTTTTTTTTAAGAGAAAATTTGGGAAAGTTCTCATTTTATTAAGTTTTTGGGAACAATCTTCCTAACTCTCTAGAGAGAAATGAGATTTAGGAGCCTTCCAGCTCTACATGTGTTGAATGATTATAGGCTGATTTACTGAAAGTTTTCATATTTTGGCTCACAGTTTGGATACTATGAAATTTTATCCTACTATAGAAGTTTAAAATCCCTACTTCCTACTGCTTTACATTATGATCTTTACTACTCGTAAAACATAGTTTCTAGTTTTGACTGCCAGGCTTGCAATGAAGTACATCAGGAAATAACAATCCTTAAGCTCTTTACAGTAACAAATTCCTACATATAGGAATAACGTGCATATTCAAGTTGAATCAGTCATCTTAACTCTGGATTTTAAAAAGCTAAACAGTTAGTCAATTCTACATTACTTTTGGTAACTACAGGATTACAGAGGGGTAAAAAGTTCAAGCTGAATCCACTGGACCCACTCCACTCTGCAAAGATAGCCAATTTAGAGCTATTATGAGAAAATAACTTTCATTAAGCTTTCATCATTTGTAGTCTACTACATACTATCTCAGCTTTCTAAAATGTCAACATCTAAAAGTATCATCATTCTTCATTATGCTGGAGGGTAAAAAATAGATCAAATGGAAACGAAGAACTATCACTTTTCTTTCAGATAAGCAGAGACCGCTAAGTATAATTCCACAGCAAAAATGAGGATCTAATGCTTTAGCACTTACACTTACTCTAACTATTTATAATAATAAAGCAAGAATATACTTGCATGTAAAAATTGTATATATTTGATTGCATCTCTCTTCTGCCATCGTTCATGTGAACCTTATTAGGCTGTCATTTTGTTCTGGTCAAGGACTGTATCATCATTTATCACACAGGACTAGCCAGGCAATGTTTATGAAAGAGCTTTGGATATCACTGTATGACAAACACACCCAGTTTGTAGGATTATTTGGGTGCTGATTTACAAATGGAGATGGCTAAACCTGTGACTTGCATAAAAGCTCTATGTTGCAGGCTCTAATGTTCATATCATATTCACTGAATCACTGAAAACTACAAGGAAATTTCTTAATGAAAGCCAAAAATCAATCACTGTTTAACATAATATGGGATAAATCATCGTGGTTAAGCTACTGATTCACAAAGATGGGAATGCTAATGAAACAACAGAGGAGTAGACTACTTTGAACAGAAACAACAGCAGTGAAGTTAAGCTATTTCTGCTTGTGAGTCAGTACTTACTATCAGCTTTCTGATAGTCACTGACTGACTTCAGTGAAATCACTCGTAGGAGCAGGGATTCACTAAATAAGGCTGAGAAAACCCTAGTCCCTTAAAAATCTTCCAGCACCTTTCAAAATGAACTCTTGACAACTCTCCACAATGCACAGGATTTTAGAGAGAAGTCAATCCCCACTGTTTTACCTAATTTTTAAAATTTTACCTCCTGTCATCGTTTAACCCCAACTGGCAACTAAGCACCATGCAGCTGCTTGCTCACACCCCTCCACCCAGTGGGATGGGGGAGAGAATCGAAAAAAGTAAAACTCGTGGGTTGAGATAAGAGCAGTTTACTAGGACAGAAAGGAAGAAAATAGTAATAATGATGATGTGAATAATAACAACAGCAACAACAATAATAATAAAAAAAGAATGAGAATATACAAAACAAGTGATGCACAATGCAATTGCTCACCAGTCGCCGACCGATGCCCAGTTAGTCCTCAAGCAGTGATCCGCCTCCGAGCCTGGCCACCGCCCTCCAGTTTAGATACTGGACATAACATCCCATGGTCTGGAATACCCCTTTGGCCAGTTTGGGTCAACTGCCCTGGCTGTGTCCCCTCCCAACTCCTTGTGCCCCTCCAGCCTTCTTGCTGGCTGGGCATGGGAAGCTCAAAAGTCCTTGACTTAGTCTAAACACTACTTTGCAACAACTGAAAACATCAGTGTGTTATCAACATTCTTCTCACACTGAACCCAAAACATAACACTATACCAGCTACTAGGAAGAAAATTAACTCTATCCCAGCTGAAACCAGGACACATCCAAATATTCAATATATAACATTTTCCTGATTAGGGAGAATGAAAAAAGACAAGAATGAAGTTTTTGTTCTCATTAGCCACTGAAATCAACAAAATAATTTCAAAGATCTTACAGGATTTAATATTTGAGTTTACATGAAATTTTATTTGATTTAAGTACATCCATTGAGAATTATTCAAATGCAGGATGTTTGGTTGTTACTTTGTGTGATATACCTAAGCTTTAGATGTATTCTGTATTACTGCAATATAGCTCCCTGAAAAATATCGTCTTTTGGAAAATTTTCAACGAGAAATCTGCTACTAAGCTTTAATGCTGTTTGATGCAAGAATACATTTAGGGTATTAAAGATCTGCCTGCTGGAAAGATAATTTCAAATTTCAAACTTTAAGTATTCCTCAAACTCTATAACTAATACCTCTATTTAGGAAAACCTCAAGATTATGCCAATTCCATGCTATTTTGTAAAGCCAAAGGAAATGTTTAAATAGTCAATTAAGTGCCAATCATGAATCCATGCTGATCTGTTCAGGAAATGTATTTCCTAAACCTGTTGCACTTCAGTTATCCTGGAGATGTAACTCTCAACCCAGGGGTTCAACTGTCTGTGATCCAAGGCTTAGCTTTGATGCAGCGTAGCTGGGTGACCTTGGCTCAGGTTACTGAGAAAATTGGTACATTGTTAGAAAGAAAGTGTGAGAAAATAAGCTAGAGCCAAGAAGAGTAAAAACAGAGTGAGATGGTAGTAGCTACTGGCTCAAGGATATAAGAGCAAAAACACTGACATGAAAAGCTATGAAATCTGAAGGGTCAGGGGGTGAGGGAAAGGGGACAAAGGGGTAACAAACTTGAAAGATGGCAGCTCAGAACCTTTGCACTTTAGCTTGTCCCCTGGAACAAAGATGGCCAGCTTTCCGCCACCCCACTGATGAGTGCCTAGCCAGTAAAGCCTCACTGTGTGTGGTTCTGGGGCCAGTGAGCATATTGACACTTAACCTAGTAGCTTGTTACCTCTAGTGCCTTGTTACCTTTAGCTCTGTTGTGTGTGCATTAACCAACAAATATGTGCTTGTATGTTGAGCATATTCTGGTTGTAGAGTCTCTTCTTATGAAAGTTGCCTAAGCAAAACCAACCCAAAGCAGGAAGGGTTGCAGACAATCAAGATATATTTTTTCACCACTTCCTTCTAAAACATTTCTTACGGGTGCCCTTTAGTTCTGTATTAGATTATTCTATCAATAGGCTGAATAAAATTAGGGTCACACAAAAAGACACATAAATATGGAAATGAGAATTATGCTAACAGACCAGTTCCCTCTACGTGAACCACATATGACTGCATGAGATATACTAAAAGATTTTGTCCTTCAACTCAAGCTCAGTAGGCCATTCCCTCCTCCAAGTAGCTCAACATATTATACCATCAGTTCGGTGTATATACTTGCTAATATTCCTTTAATGTTTTCCTACATATTCAGTAGGAAATAACTTTGAGTATTTGCAGTTCCTAAGTGGCTGGATATCTGCAAGGTTATCCAAGATAATTCACTGATTGTAAAATAGACTTTCTTTTTCTCTTTGGTATTTAAAAATGTGAGAAAAAATTTCACATGTGTTAATGGTAGCTGAACTAGATTCCTGCAAAGGTGAGAAGGTGCAAACTAAATCTGCACATGCAGAAACTTCTTAGCCTATATAAGAAGAACATATTTAAAGAAGCAGATATTAGAGATAGACTGCTTCAGTACAGAAAAAAGAAGAAAAAAAGAGAAATGTTCTCAGGTAGAAGATCCACAACAACTGTTGGTCCTGTCTAAAATATCCATTATTGTTGACCATCAAGGACTATCCATAAAACTGTAAACTGAAATGTCTGGAGTGGTTCAAATGTTTTCTTTCACTTCATGATCTGAAAAGGTCATTATTTTTCTACGAAGCTTTCACATTACTTCCATGAAACTCAATCTTCTCATCCATGTGGCTAAAAAAAAATTATATAAAACTTCTGGGAAATCTGGAAACACAGCACACCTACAAGAGTGTTCCTAGAAGAGTGTCAAGAGACAGTACCTTGGCCCTTCCATCTCTTACTTCATATGCAAAAGAACTATTGTCCACCTTCTTCAACATGCAGCCAAAATCAGCAATTGAATGACTAACTTCGTAAGGTCTGCAAGTTTTGCCAAGATGGTTACCTACTTCTTTCCCAACATCAGCTATTAGATCCTGACTTATTCTTTTTATTTTGTTCTTTGTATTTTTCTCCTTTCTTGCTGTAGAACAGTTGCATTTAAAGGTTCTTTCAAAGAACATAACTCTAGGTTAAGGATTTATAGATGTAAGACACAAAACAAAAAAAGGAATAAGCACTGTGTGTTTTAACATTACCACCTGCATATATAAGATGTTTTGCAGCAGGGCCTATAAGGAATGAAGAAGTACACAGTAGGACAGATTAACACTAGTCCTGTCCTTTAAATGAAACTCTATTTTCTTCTACATAATTAATGGCTAAAGAAGTTGTCACAGGAAAGTATCAAAGCCTCTAGCACTGAACCATACTGGACCCCAGGAAAGGGTTTGGTCACAGGGTGCATACCAAAAAGAAATCAGAATTTATACTTAAGAAGATATACTCTTTCAGAAAGCGTGGGGCAGAGACACTGATCATCATATGCTAAAGACTATGCTATCAAAGAAAAGACTGAAGAACAGAGATACACTATGATTGAAATGCTGACAAAGCTGCCTTCACAGAGGGGCTGAGATTCCAACTAAGGGTGACAGAAGATGTCTCATTTACTGTATAAATAATTCTTGTTTTATTGCATTTTACTGATATCTTTAACAAAGATCTACAAGTACTCTGAAGAATGAGAACCCCAGCTGACAAGGAATTTTTTAAACCTGTACTCCCTAACAGCTGAACATTTATTTACAGGACATCACATTTATTTATGAGACATCATTGCTGAGATGCTAAGAGATAGAACTGCAAGTATAAGGTGGCTACACCAAAGTTTTGCATCCCAAGAAGTGTGGAGTCCAGGAACATTGCTAAGGACAGCGATTAAAGTCCTCTCGAAACCCTGTTGCCATGAAAACACAAATAATCCAGCACATGAACAGACATTTATAAATGGTGTCTAAGACTTAGTCTTCTTCTGGTGACATCAGATAATAGATTCATAGGTAAAAATAGATATTGGTATTGAAAATATCAAAATGCATAGATTACAGATAAATAACACATATTTCTATCTAAAAATTACCTGCACTTTTCTCCAGCAGCTAGGGTGCTGAATCTTACCTGTTTCAAACTAATTCATCAGTCCCTGTGTATCAGCGTAACTTCTCCATTCCTTGTTCACTCATAGGTTCTTATGTCAGTGAGATATGTATACGCAGCCGCTTACTCAGTGTTTCTCAGCATAACTGAACTCCCTATCAGCAGCATGTGTGTAGCATTAGGGACAATTGGTACAATCTTGAAAGGTACTTTGAAGTCTAGTGAAATCCATTAACGATATGGCTAGAGCTAATGAAAAGTTTCCAGATGTAGCAGTAAGAGCAAGAATATTTCTAAGATTCACAAATGTCTTCCTGAAAACTGCTACTTAAAATGTGGAAAAACAAGACAACTCTCAGCAATTTGTCCTATAAAATTCATAATAAGAAGTAGCTTTCTGAGAGTACTTTATATTTCAGCTTTAACAGGCTAAAGACAGTGTCCTCAGAAGCTTTTCCAATAGGGAATGACAAAAGGGTATACTTGTTAAGTGAACCCAAAGAGCTCCTCTGCTTCTGGTAAATAGGAGAACTCATTTTCTTTTAACAAGAAGAAACACAAAATGAGAAACAGAATTGGATAAACAAAAGATCTGTATGAACTTGCTGTTACAGTAATCCCTTAAGATAATTTAAGAGACAGTAAACAGAATGAAAACAATGTTAAAAAATTGTAATCTTGAAGTAAGGTAATTACTCATCTGTTTTATATTGATATGGATTAAACTTATATACTGGTGGGAGCTCTGAAAGTAGCACAGCATTAAAACTGGTATTAGTTACACACATGCCAGGGAGAAAAAAGTGTTTGTAGCAGGAAAGGAAAAACTACTCTTGCGCTGCTTGCTCCAGTTTATAGCAAATCATAATTTCTCTCGCAAACACATATGATTCACAATCTGTGCAGATGACTTACCAAGGAAAATTTTAAAAATTGTAAATTTTGAACATTTTTAAGCCACGGAATGCACAAATTAAACTTTCTTTTTGCTTGCTTTTGTAACCTTCTCCAACTTTGGAGGCTGGGGAGGAAGGCAAAAACTAGAAGGAAAGAAAAAACACTGCAAGTAGAATCACAAATAGAAAAGGAAGGACAGTGGCAGCCAACTTGGGAGCAATTGCATCTTTGATCAATTACAGAAGCAGTCCTTGCGGGCTGACGCAGTGACAGCTACAACGCTGGACCCAGCAGTCACCTGTGCCGCCCTGCAGCCAAGGGTGCCATATCTCTTCCATGAAAAACCAGCAGAGGTTCATCATGTCTATATGAGATCTCTCCATGCTCATTTGGTGCTAACTTAAACTTCCAGGTTTATATATTAGACTCCCTGCCTTATTCTTTCTCAAAGATGCTTGGTGACCCCTCAAAATATCTTCATCTGTTTAAAAAATCCGGCCCCAAAAGGGATAAATCCTATCCCTGAGAGAAGGGTAACCTCTTTTTAGCACCACTTGTCACCTGCTGACACAATCTATTTGTATAAAAGTTAAGGCTATAGAAAGACTTCCATTAATGGTCTTAAAGGTCTTTGGGTTTGGGGGGAGTTTTTTAGGTTTTTTTCCCTTCAGTATTCCTACCATATACCAATAAGGGTAAAGAAGTTCTCCTGCAATATACTGCAATGTAATTTTTGTAATACAGTCCAGCTTACTGAAGTATTACAGATAATGTGGTATGTCCTTCAAAAATCTTTATGGAACATTGTTTGTGAGATACACCACAGAAAAAAATTACACATGTATTTACATAACATTTTCTTTGCTGTCCAATCTATTTTAGGAAGTTCTTGCCCTATGATTCTGCTTCCAGCTCTTGAATTTTACCAGCACCCGGCTGAGTTCCATCCCCAACAGCTGCTGGGGTTCAGTGATCTTGTGGTTGTGTGCTAGACTTGTGAAAAGGCACTTCATTCAATTATCAGTCTCTAAACCTTGCAATCCAAAATCCAGCTCTCTTTACTATTTCAAAATATACTTAGTTTTATCTTTTAAAAACTACATGTTAAAGAGCAGTCATACAGAAAAAAGATTCATCAAACTCTGTGTCATGCCCCTAATAGTGACCAACAGGGGATGGACCCCACAACACACTGCCCTAGATTTTTCCCCCAGCTTCTCACTTAACTGTCTCCTGAACAAGAAATAGTATTTTGCATTAAAGTTCCCAGTGGATTTTTTATTGCTTCAACTCACTAAAACATGTTATCAACAATGCTGTGTGGCAAGACATTCCAGAGTTTAACTACAACTGGGAATTTTTATTATTCTCAACTTTCCAGATGCTAGCTTAACTTGATGCCTTCCAGTTCTTGTTTTGGAAAACAGTTATTAGTTGCTCCCTTGCCTCTTTTTCCATTGCACACATGGGTTTACAGAGTTCTATCACATCACATCTCCATTCAGGTGCCCTTTTGTCACTTCGAAGAGTTCTGTTTCATGCAGTCACCCCTCAGACAGAAGCAGCTCCACGCCTCTGGTCATTCCTTCTACTCGCCTGCAACTTCTCATTCTAACCACCCTTTTTGTGTCTACAGTAAAAGCACAAACAAGTGCCTCAGGCAGCATCATGTCTTAAGTTAGTGCTGTTGTAGTATGATTTGTAATGTGTAAAGCAGCACTTTCATGTAGTCTAGCCTTGCTGAGGGGAGTAAGTGTAAATTTCTGCAAAGTTACTTCTGCAGAAATAGCATATCTTGATGTACAGGACACTGGCTGTCATTTTCTCAGACTTCCATTCTAACCCTATATTTGGCTTCTTCACTCTACAGCTGGATCTGATTCTCTTTGGTCACGGACATAACTGAGTTTTTCAAAACCAGTACAAGGTGTCTCCTTTGACCACAGAAACTTTCTTTCAGGGATGCAGTGCTAGACCTTCAGCAACGCTCTGCAATAACTGGTCCTGCTTTTACTGCAGTGGTGAGAGAACTTCTTGTTTGGTTGGCACTTTGCTGACACTCCTCTGAACCATCTAGCACATACACAGCTGACACTTCATAGACACATTATTTAATGTATGGCATAATTAATGCTGGTGTTCACTTTTTTCCTGACTTGTGTTCTTGTGTCATGAGGACAAGTCCTTTTTTCTTTACTTCCTTACTCTCTCCAAGACAGAGCTGGCACGAACGTTGCATAGGCAGTTATTTTCCCATACAGTGTGGCCAAAGAGAAACAGAAGAACACCACTGACACAGAATGTCCTCCTTTCATCATTCGGGTATGAAGAGAGAGTCTTTATTAATTACATTTGCAATTTCAGTAAAAGTTTTCTGGACTCATTTTGAGACAAACTGATACAATAAAATATTTTCAAGGTGCTTTAACTCTTTGGGCTTCAGAACACTCTTAACATATCAGTTAGATCCAATTTATCGATACCGTAAAGCCAGGAATTTGAAACATGTTTATCCTGAGAAGATGTCCCTTTTTGTTGTGTCCAGTGACAAGGGGGAGCGAAGCCAGGATTCGCTGCTGCTTAGCCAGCTCACATTTGCAACTATAATTTCATAAAAAATTAACCTACTCTGTATTATTTTAAGATGTTATTCTTTCACTATATAGAACAATCCATTTTACCTACAGTAAAGGGAGGTGGAAGAGTGATTTAGTCATCATCCCATCTCATACCTTCTGCTGAGGTACTGCACAAAACACAATACTTCAAAGCAGTCCTGCCCTGTAGCTCATTAAGTCTTTAGTTATAATTTGGTACTGTACTAAGATTTCTTTTAGTATATACGAAAATTCTAAATATAATAAATAACAGTATGCTAATACACACTAAATTATATGCTAAGGTTACCTAAAATATTCTAATTATCAAGTTTAAGTTTAATAAATTCTGAAACTACATGTATTTAGCAAGTTGAAAGTGCTGTACAATCACCAGCTGTGCTGAACTATCTCAAAAGAAGGAATTGCACCCATACACCCAGGATGATAGAGAATGATAGAGAAGTTTTCAACTGGCAAAGATCCAACTTCATCTAAGCATTGCGGTGTTAAAAGACAAAGCCTGAAGAATCCAAATACCAGGTGTGCCACACCAGAAAAATGTTTTCCTACAGTCCATGGACTATCAGTAGTTTGCAGATACCAGAAAACCAGGAAAAATAGAAGTATTAACTGAACTTAAAATTTAGCACAATCCTGGTTTTATGTATCACACAGATGATATAAAACATCCACTGGGGGAATACTGTATGATATGGTCTGTGGATTTTTTCTTGTTGCTGTTGAAAAAATTAGGTGGTTAGGTAAAACAAGCCTGAAAACTAGTGTACCAAGCTATGTAATCCTGTTCAAGACTTTTGTTCTGAGCAAAATTTCATTTTTCTTTACATATAAGGACTAACAACTATCTTGCTATGTATTGTATTTACAATAATGCTCAATCTCTTGCCCATTAGTATGATTAGTCATCATGAAATGTTTTATTGTGAAGCATTAAACATGAAGGAGACTGCAAGACAGTAATTTTTTACTTCAGCTGTGTATTAATCTCTGCTGGTTAGATGAGTAATCAGTAGTACTGCAAACACATTCCTATTCTAATATTCTGGGGGAAAAAATCATACAAGACTGTTTATCTGATAGAGAAGACAGTACCAAAAGCAAGATTTAATGACTTTTTGGGAATTTATATTTTCAGGAAAGAACAGGTGAGTAACAGAAAGACTGAAAGAATTTTTTTTTTAAACTTGCAGCCTCAAGCTTAGATCCTGGGTGTCACACTGCCACTCTGTTTTTCCATTTCAAACCATGGCATTCAGTGTGCATGACCATTTATCAGCAAGGGTAGAGCATATGCATTTTTTTTAGTTCTTTGTATTTTAACGAAGAACATTAATTACTAAAATCTCTACCAATTCATTTAATCAAATGCAATCTGATCTCTGATCACTTGAACACATAATCAGCCTCACACTTCTGCCTACTTGAGAATTATTGATTTTGTCTATCAACCCAAATAGAGGTCCAGGTGATGCATATAATAATTACCACAGCTAATGCAATTACTGCATGTGAACTGATACTATAATTAGGAAGTGTTTGTTTGTATTAAAAGGAAAATAAATTACCTTGTAGGTTTTAAGGAAAAACAACAACAAAGACAAAAAAAAAATCTGTAGTTGTAATTATATAGTCCTGTATTAAAATATGTCAAGAAATCTATTCTCTGCACAAAGTTAAAATATACTTTTCTAAAGAAATAATATTCATTAACATATTGTTAGGAATAAAATATCAAAGAAATAGAGGAAACTTCTCTCTATGTAGCTTTCCTATAAATGATATTGAGTAAGATATCATTCTAAAATACTGACATAAATAACTTTCCTCTTCTATTCCAATAGACACTATTCCTTGAATCACTCCTCCTGTATACTCTGTTTTAATGTCTTGGATAAACCACAAACATCCTCAATTGTGCTACACCTTGCTTTTTACAGAGAACCATCTGACATTTTTTAGATGTTATTACCGAAGAATCAGCACCAAGAATCTGACTTATGAAGTTTTACACACCATATTTCACTAAGAATGGAACTGGACATAAAACAGATTTCTTTGGGACATACTCCCACATATGCCCACAAGATAAACCAGTGTCCCATAGGCATTTTATACACAGCATTTTATAATTCCATGCAATTTATCAAACAACAAGTTTAGCAGAGAATTGTGAAAAATGGCAATAGTAATAGAGATTTTATTACACTATGCATTGCTCATTCTACAGGCAGGAACACTCCCACAATCAGGGTGTTGAAAACTGCCTTCAGTCACTAATGACTTGACTTGGCAAAATGACGGATAGCTCCATTGGGCTGAAAAATTTGCTCATTACTTGTATGTATTCTGTAACATGCCTTAGGTTTATAGTAACCAATCCAATTTTGGCACCCAGAAAGAAATTGTACTCTTATATGAATGTGGTTGTGCATGTATTCAAGAAATTTTAAATGAGAGAGACAATGAGGGAGAGAGAGAGGACAGAAAACCAGAAAAGACTCAGGCTGTGTTAGAGCCTGATCTGTAAAATGATGACAAAGCAGCTTCCTTTCTCCCACCATATCTTTATCTTGTAAGATTGTAAGTTAGCTGGAGAATAGCCTTTCTTTTGCTTGCTTTGCATGTCTATAGTGTCTGAAATAATTAAACACTCATTCAGAGCTTCTCAGTGCTTCCGTAATACTGATAATATGCAATCATAAATAAATTGAAATGAATAAAAAAAAATGACATCAAAATAGGAACTGAAAACTAGTTCATGGAGGTGTTTTCCAACTGTGCCACTAACTGTGTTTTCACGTACAGCAACAAGAACTAAATGACATGACTGTATACTTCCAAAACAACTGGAGCTGATCCAGTCCCTGAATTTTTAATGGTCATTTCTATAAGTGATTAGCAGGAAACCTTAGGAAAAAAACAATGAAAAATTAACATACTTCTAATTTTATTAGAGAATCACTAAATGTTTCCAAATAACTAAAGATATTGACTGAATAATATAGCAAGGACATAAATCTCCTAAAAGCTTAGACTTTTTGTTTGACTTCACAGTCTAGCAAGTTCTACATTTAGAGGACAGAGGACTTCAACAAAAATTTTTTTTTTCCCCAGAAAACTTCCATTTAATATCTGGACATTTTTCTATTTTCTTTACCCTTACTGTACATTTATCAGAATAAGGATGAAAATGTATCTAAGACAAAAGTATCCTAAAAAGTGTGAAGACTTTCACCCAAGTTTAGGTGCTGTTTTTCACCCTCAGCACAGGAACTTCATTTCCATTGCAACTTCTGTGAAGAATATAGAGGTAATTCTTAAAGAAGAATGACTGTTAATCTCCTCACTCATAGCACTGAATTTTCACTACTGCTTTGGATTAAGTTATATTATCATTTCCATTATTGTCTTTCATTTCTAGATCAATATACAATAAAGAAAAAGCATTTCCTCCTCTTCTTCCTTTTTTAGCTATTCCTCTGTACAAAAGGCAAGACATGATCTTACAGTAAAGCCTGTTTTATTTAAATGTAAAGGTGATTACTCTGAAGGAGGAAGGGAAACATGCAGAGAATAAAGAAAGTAGAAGAACGTCAAGATACTAAATGCAAGTTTTCTGGGGAAAAAATGTAGTTTTCTAAGAAACTGTATTTGTTGTGTGTCTTTTTAATACAGTTGATACAGGCAGCAGAGAAAGAAGGGACTAAAGCAGAAAGCTTGTTCTTATTTTATAAACTAAATGCTGGAAAATAAAGTGTACATATTCAAACGTAACACATATTAAAACCTAACACTGCACTCCAAGGGGAATTACAAACACATGCCATAGCCCTCTTGTCAAAGGAATATAAACAAAACTAATTAGCTGAACTATGTTTTCATTGTAAATTTTGTCAGGAAGTCATTAAAGTTGTTTTCACAATAATACATTCAGATCTATGGAAAACTCAGCTCTCCTGATTCATTATCATTGCAATTGACAGGGCTGCATGTTTGGGATACTCATTACCTTTAATGAATGCACGGATCTCAAACACTGAATTACATATCCTATACTGCAAGGTACCCCTTCCCTTTCCAGTGGCAACGTTCATCTACATTCATCAGCTTGACAATGTAAAAGCAACAGCCACTGTCATTTCAAATACATGTCCAGATAACTCAAAGAAAAATTATTTCTAAGCTTAGCTCCATATTATAATATTTTTATTTGCAGAAGCATATAAAGTATGTACCTGACTGTAGTCCAACTCAAAAACTTATCTAATAAACCACAGAGAGGATAAATCTTACGAAAGACAAGACAATACTTGCATAAAAAGTTCAGCTATATTTTCAGAGAAATAAGAAGCAGTTACTGAATTAGGCTATAGTACCTATAGCTTAACTAACAGTATTCTGATTCAATAAGGTATTTGTTCCCATCTCTAATTAAAGTGCATGCACAATCTCAGTGGCTTCAGTGCTACTATAGTTCAGCAGGATGGTACAAGGCACTATGGCATGTGTTTCCTTTTCAGAACTTTTGCTGAAAACCTGAAGAAGCATTCCTGTTTGATCATATCTTCTACTAACCCTATCTACCTATCTCAGTTTCCATTTTCTTAAAATCCTTAGTAGTATTTTAACTGTTTTACTGTGTTGGGGTACTCTTCCTAGGACCCACACCTGAGGTGTTTGGTGCTGCCTTTGCCTCAGTCTCTCAGTCATTGTACCAACCTGTGTCTAATACCAAAGTTTATGCAGGCAAGAAAGCTTACTCAGGACAGAGGAGGATCAAGTTAGGGACTGCTTGGATAAGTACACATAGAAATCCAGGCACGAGATCAGATGGGCAGTACCCAAGGGTGTACAAGGAGCTGAAAAAAGTCATCATGAAGACACGTTCTGTCATTTCAAAGACTGTGAGGGTTGAAGGAGGCCCCATGACTGGGAAAAGGCAAATACTATGCTCATCTTCAAAAGGGCAAGAAAGAAGTCAGCATAGTCAGCCTCACCGCAGTCTCAGTGGTGATTATGGAGCAAGTCTACATAAAAGTCACATCTAAACACAAAAAGCACAAGAAGAAAGAGCCATAATGGAACTAACACTAGGCAAACCATACTTGACCAACCCGATCAAGCCTTTTACGATGAAATGGATGGTTCTGTGGATAATGGAGAGCAGTGGAGACCATTTATCTTAGTTTTAGGAAGGCTTTTGAGAGTCTACCATACCATATTGGTAAACTGAGATGATATGGACTGGATGAGCAGAGTACAAGGTGGACAAAAAAATGCCTGTACTACTGGGCTCAAAAGCTTAGCCAGTGATTCAAACTGTAACTGGCAGCCAGTTACATGTGGTGTTGCTCAGTGGTTAATACTGGGTCTAATACCATTTGACATATTCATCAACAACCTGAATGAAGGGATGGAGTGCACCTTCAGCAAGTTTGCAGACGACACAAAATTGGAGGCAGCAGCTGATGTGCTGGAGGGCAGAGCTGGCTACCCACCTTTGTTCAGGACTTGCTGCCTTCTAAGGGAACTGCAGCATGGGAAGATACTTGAGTAAGAATTTTCTAGATGGCATGACTGTTTAATTAAAACTAAAAAATTCACCTTGAGTGTTTTCTAGTTTTTCACATTGTATTTTAGGTTGCAGTGCTAGAGTTAAATTTAGATTTAGGATAGCTGCAGACTCTCACAGAAGGAATCTAGATTCCAAGACAAAGGTCATTTTGGAATGACTGGAATGTTGTAAGGACAGAAGAAAAATGTAACTTGTTGTGGCAATCCTAGCTGTGAAAAGATCCCTTTATAACTCTTTTTTTCTTCTTAGTAACCTACAAAAGCAGCCTATAAATTAACACAAAATCAAAACCAAACATAAGCCCATTTTTCTCTCAATTTCCTCCTTAAGGGGAATACTTCTTTGGACAACCAAGTAATAAGTGATATACGTAACATTGTAATCCTCTAACTGTGGTCCATATCCCTCCCTCTGGTCGGGTATTCAGATAAAATGTGAAAAAGAATCACTTCTTAAAGTAAGAAGATGCATTTTTCCCAGCTGCTACATACCTACAAAGTTGGTTTTGCAGATGTAATGAACGATCTCCTTAAGGCTATCCATTTATTTACATAACACATTCACGTCTCGCAGCCTTTTTAAAGGAGGTCTCCTAAAAATTTATTTCCTGAAATAATACTCACTAAGCTATACTGATTCAGTGATTGTTAACATTTTACAGACAAGCGTATTATTTCTCTCTCTCCAAAATGCCAATATTTCTTCCACAGGTGGGACAAAACTCAATTCCTTTTTTTATTGTCATAAAACTGACACTATGCCTACTCTCTATTTTAGCACTTGCAGCTGTCCAGTCATGCCTCTGGTTCTTACATTTGCCAACAAAGGGATAGTGTTATTTGTTACAGCCCTTCAACTGATGAAAATCTCACAGAGACATTTTCCACTATGTTCTTCTTTCATCTACCTGTTTGAAATGTTTCAATTCACATTTTTACAATCTTTTTCCTTTATTGAAATTTAACATACTAAAAATATTAACCCACTAATAGATATGAAAATACAAGTTTTGGACTTGAAGAAAGATGTTCAAAAGTACAGAGGATCAAAAATCTTCAAACTTCTTTAAATTAAGAAATGTTTATTTCACCATTAGTAGCTTATCATGTTAGAAACAACTTCTTACAAATGCATATGGTCCCTACTAGCACAGAATATGATGTCATTACAAGAAGCTCTGAAATTTATGCTTGCAACTCCGTACAGAAGAGAAATACAAGGCAAACCAGCACTAACATACTAAATATAACACGTTTGAGCTGTCTTCTGAATTTCCTGGATCACTTCAAGATTCCTTTCTGCATCTGCTTTTTCCCATCATAATTTTAAATCCTCTTTGGTTTATTTCCAGATTAAATATTTTTATAAAAATCTCACCATCTGCAACTCGCATCACCAAAAAGGAAGCTGAATATGTTTGTAAAAGCAGGATTACTTATGAGGATTTGGAAAGGAATTGAATACATAGAAAATTAGGGGGAGATGCACTCACCTGTCCCAGAACAACAACAAAAAAAATTGATTTCATCTTCTTGTTTATTGAACTCAAATCTATTTTTAACTGGGGAGATTAAAAACTGATTTTCAGCACCATGGGAACTGCTGGATACAAAAAAAGGGAAAACCAGGTACACTGATATCTGTTTTTGCTTTGAAAAGGATGAGTTATATCAACAGGGTGACTGAGTATGAAAGACCAAATGAAATATTATGGAAAGAAAGGGAAAATATTTTTTCCATTGACATTTATTTTTATGTAAAAGTTAAGGGACGACTTGTCTCAAGCCTACTCAAATTGTTAGCTTGAAAAATAGGGAAGACAGGAAAATGAGCCAAAGATCACCTGATATTCCTCCTCCTCTGAAATCAAAGTAGCAGAGCATAGCATTTGAGGTGAGCAGAGCTTAAAACTTCACCTTTCAGAGGATATGTAAGCTTGGTCTTATAAAGGTGACACTTGCAAGTAGGGTAGCAGTGGAGATCTCCAGTGAGATCGGGAGGGCTGGGCAAAGAAGGCAGAAGGAATTGTCCCCTTGTAGAAGCATCCTACAGAGTACACTATACACACATAAATCCTAGTTTGAGTGTTCACACTTAAGCCCAGGCCTACATAAGCTTTCTTCCCTTTTCATGGAAGCAACTCCCCAGAGGAGTGGGTACTACATGGTCCAGAGAGCTGCCAATACATTTTCTCTGTGACTGCAAAACCCATGAAGAACATAAGTAACATCCATTATATTTGCATAGACTTGTGCTGTATATTCCCTATTTAGGGTTCAGGTTTCCATTTATTGACTTTTTTTTCCCCTGTAAGAGAATAAAAAATAAAATTACAATGGCAGATCAGGAAACCTAAGTCAAGTTGATTAGACTGGGCTGCCAAGAAATGAAATTTATGATTTTTATTTTAAAACATTTTACAATGGGATGCTGACTAGAAGAAGATGGCAGAAATGACTACACTTATTTTTGCTAGAGAGGCCTTGGAAGCGAAGTATAGTACAGGTCACAGAAATATGGGAGAGAGCAGAAGACAAGATTTCTCTGATGCAAACTAATTCTGAAAGGATGAGCCGTTGTACAAACTGCATCGACTGACTAGTACAGCGTAAATTCATCCAGCCTATGTAAAGACTCCCCATTAGCCCTTCACAGGTTATGCAGCCACAAAGTATCTTGACTTGTGATACTAAAATCACATTCTTTAAGCAGCTCAACTTAGACTATGTATCATTACCAGTGGCAATTGGTTTGACACATTCCCTAGTAACAGGCAAATTGCTTTACAAATTAAAGGTACATCAATGGGATTTAATCCAGATCGGTACAAACCCGATTTATGCAAAATCCACTAGCAGTTTTTGTTTTTCATAAAAATGTACCAGATTTCTATACATTAAGAAAAAAAAAATCTCCCCAAATAATTTACAAGCTCAAGTATGACATTGTGTAGGTCAAAAAGCTTGAGCCACTAAGTTCAGGAATATGATGGGACTTACATCAACACATTCAACCATATTAAGGCCTTAAGTCTCTCCACTACAACAAACTAAAATATCCTAGAAATAATAAAGGCTTGTCTGACATCTGTTCACTTTCAAAATTCAGCAAATAAAATCTCAGAACAGCAGAAAAAGTCACTTAAAAGGATAATGCATCAAGTCTTGAAGACAAATTACTCACTTAAGGTTAGGTAACTTGCTTTAGAGAAGAAACAGCTGTGTTATCATTAGGACAAAGTTCTCATGATCATATGGCCACCTGTATAAAATATTCAGCTAACTCAGCTTTAATGAACATTTTATCTTCTCGACTAAATTCATTATCCTTAGAACTGACAAGTCCTCTTGGTCTGACCTCTTGGTCTTCCACTTTAAAACCCTGTTCACCTGGGGAAGAAGTGAAAGCTGAGTGACTTTTATTTAGTCCAAGTGCTCCCTTTCAATCTTCCTCCTTTCCTTTGCCCAGACTCATCTTTTCTTTCCAGTTAACAGACTACCTCCTTTAAAAACAGAAGTTATGTGTCCTTCCCAACTTCGCAACTGTCCAAGAACAACCAAGTGAGTTAGTCTAATTGAATTATTTTGTTTTTTCTGAAGTATGTTAAGTTGCAAGCCTTTGTTTTGCTATCATAACCTCAGGCTACAGTAAATGAATTCTCTGCTACCTTTGAAGGGAGAGATGAAGTAAAATTCCCCAAGTGCAAAATCAAATAGAAAAGAAAGCCTCTTCAGGTTTGCTTGAAATATACATCTTGTCCTGCTGTTCCTTTAATGTTTTCTTTTATGATAAGAATCAGTGAAGGGCAGGTAGAGGGTTTTTTCTCCCCCTCCTACAAGTACCAGTTTATTACAAAAGCATATTGATGACTGCAAACCATTGTAACTCAGATTAATCCACTTGTTTACGTCAGATCAATCCACTTATTTATGTGTCAGATCAGACGAAAGTAGGTTTTCTTCTTTGGCTTGCCACACTCTCCTAACATTTTAACACATTTTTGAGCATTGCTATGAAGCAAGAGCCTCCTGTGTTCGTTTGTTGATACTGGATTCTTTTTTTTTTTTTCTTAAACTATGCAGTCTGACTTGGCATTCAGCTGAAACTAATGAAGAATGATTTTTAAATTGCCAATGCGTCATTATCTAAGATGAACACTTAAAAACAAACCAGGTCTCTGCACTTAGTCACTCATTTCACAGCTCAAAACTGTTCCACCACTTAAACTGCCTTGACATGTGGAAACATTTGCAAATGCCCACAGGCTTCCAAAGAGTTCCTCCCCGGATCAAGCTAAATCTCAGGCAATGAAACAGCTCTTCTTAATAGTAGCCACTTTCTAACCAACTCTAAACACCCAAAGCCCCCCCCACCCATCTGGAAAAAATAAGGATGTATATTCCTTTAAGTTATAATGAGACATCTGATAATTTACAAGCTAACAGGTAAAGTTCACTACTGAAGAAATAAATACTTGAAAACACAGGGCCTTTTTTTTTTTTTTTTTTTAAAGAAGAAGAATCCTTTCACGCTTTTGTTCAGAAAACAAACATTAGAGTTTATACTTGGAAATTTCCATGTGAGAAAGCAATGTATCTTAAGTGGGCAGCAACGCTAACTACACCACAGGGCCCCTAAGTCCAACTTCATCATTGTTAGATTTGACAGTACACAAAGTGGGAAATGGTGGCCTAAACATTGGTCTGTAACACCATTATAGATGCCCTAAGTTGTCCTGGCTGGACACCAAATACCAACCAAGAAGGGTACAGATCTTCTGTAGATCCTGTGTAAGACCTGTTATCCCCATGCTCACATTTTAGATATCCTCAGGCAGAAAAAAATAGCACTATGTAGTATTTATCAGAAATTTACGTAAAATAATAATTCTGAAGACACATGCAACCATCCCCATGCCTGCCTTCCCCTCTTCTCAGTCCCGTGCCACTGTTCACTGAAACTGTGAGTGTATTTCTATGTCGCAGTGAGGACAGAAGTTCTCAGCTGAAAGTTTCTTGAAGAAAACACTGGGGACAAAAATACCTCCTCCCTAGAAAAGGCCAGAAAATTACAGAACACTATATTGATGTTGTATATCTCCCAGTAAACGTGTCAGAGTTTAGCCTGAGTAAAGTGGGCAAGGCAAAGAATGCTTTCTGCAGTATAAAGACAATGGCAAATATTTAAACTTGAACATGAATGCTGATTTATCTATCAAGTATTTTCAAGTTTCAGTTGTTTGGCAGGGGAGAAGAAGAGGAAACATGGAATGTTTAAAGCCTTATCAAAGGCCTTTAAAACTGTATGATATTAAGAGAAGGAGCTGTGGGCTGTTGTGAGATGTATCTGAACTATTTTAAACCAACTGAGAGTCTGAGTGGATAATAGTCAACCACTCGGTAAATGTTTAACTTTTTGAAACATGAAGTTTTCCACTCCCATGAGAATGACACAAAGGTGCTGTGCTAATGAACACAGTTAGAAGGATAAACAAAACCAGTGATCATTAATTAGGGGAAAAAAAAAAAATTCCACCTATATATATCCAAGTGGAGCCTTAGATAACGTGACAGAAACGCACACAGGGTTAAACTGAAGGTCTACAGTATCTCAGCCAGATCTCCCAGCATCAAATGCAGATGCTAGGGAACACCTAAAAAAAGAACACAGCAAGGATGCAGAGGTATTTTCTTACCTTATAATGGGAAAGAGGGTCAAGGGACCCACCCCAGAGATTTGCAACTCATACTTTGAGAAACAGGTGGTTGCATTTTAAACTCCAGATATCAGTAAAAATTGTGAACAATACTTTTACTTCTTGTCTCATTACATACCAAAAGTGCTAAAACCCATTTTTAACTATCCCAAGGAATAACTTGTTATTTTACAGTCTTTCCAATGTTCAGAATCTTGCTATATTGTTTTTAAATCAGATGTGAGAGCTTTGAGCTACTATACCTAGAAGTAAATTCAATTAAATGCTCTTTTTTTGCATATTTTAAAGCAACACTGAGAAAATTCCCGTTCTATTTTGAGCTCAGTATCTAACATTATATTCAAAAACCTGCAGGAAACAATGAAGTTTGCTGTAAGAGTCTATTTAATGAGCCATAAAATATAGCAGTATTCAGCACTATTTAAACTTAATTTTAGTAGGTTTTTTAAATTCTGGGTTTTAGCTATTTGCATGGTTTGACACCTGTAGAACAAGGAAGGCAGACTGGTAATAAAAAAGCATTTCTGTACACTTCTTTTAATTAGTGTTGGTGCAAGCATTGAAAACTTTCTAATACAAAAATAAATTATGCTGCTTAATATAGCTTGATATACTCTAATTAATATAATTTGCAATACTAATTTTGCTTGACTAAAGCTTTTAGTAAGATCTTGACATTTCTATAAATACATAGGCTGTTTGCAAGAACTTTGATGACTTCATGTCAATCCACAAATAACAAAGCCAATCTGACAACTATTTCTTGCGATTATAGTTATTCCATATTATATGTTTGGACATCGAAGAATGTAAATGTTCACTTAGGAAGGACATCTGCTTTGTACAGTGGCAGAAAGTATCAATAATTAATAAATATATATTAAGTTTATTGCTTTAGACCAGTGTATTATGAGCAGTTGTAATTTAGAGCTTTTACTCTTCTGCACTATAATAAATATAGTCATGTTTAAATCAGTAGCAAAATTACTACTCACAGTTGGTTGGGTTTCTCAGTCAAATCTCTTCCCCCCCCTCTACCTCCAAAGAGCAACATCTCACTTCTACCAGCAGCCAAGTTGATGGGAAACTTGCATTATAACACACATTAAAATGTGAAAGAGTTAACCTTCAGGCTTTCAGCCCCCAGAGTATTTGCCCTGAGACAGCTTTCAGGCTTTCTACACCCTTAGACAATTTTCTTATTATCTTCAAAAACATCTGAAACAATAGGAAGTATGTTTCTAATATATAAGTATACAAATATATTAACTAGCATCAAATCCTAGATTAGCCTCTCATGTGCTAAACAAACACAAAATTTAATATCTCTTAACTTGTTTGCAAAGCAGCAAGTTTGGTAGAGATACGTAGCTATTTGGAGTGGTTCCTTATTGGAGATAAAGCAGAGTTTAAAGTAGCTCTACAGTCTCACATACAGCAAATCCCTGTTCATGTTTCTTCCCAAACATCACTTCTCTTTTCCTCAGTTCAGGCTGCTCAGCAAACACCAAGTCTTGTTTCACCCTTATTGTTAGCAACAAGTCAGGAGGTGATAAGTTGCACTGGAGACTACCGTGGTTAGCTGTTTCCATCCTTTGGACAGCTAAACAACAGAATTATTTGTTCTGGGAAAGGAGGAAGAAGATAGATATGTTTTTATAGGAAGCAGTGCCCAAGTATTCCTAGGAGTTGAAATATTCAGATTAAAAGGAACTTGCACTGTACAAACTAGATGCTGAAAATCCATCTTTAGTTGCCTATTCCCAAATTTCTTGCTCTTTCAGACAAGCATGCATTTCAGCTGTTATGTTTGCAGAAAGCTTTTTTTTCCATTTTCCATATGTAGATTTATTTGGGAAAGAGTCTAGTGTTGACACAAAGCAACATTCTTGCATGTTTCATAAACTCCAGGATAAAAAACGATTATAATTTATTTTTCAGCTTTTTTTGTTAGTCAGTGTTGAGAGTAACCACACATACACACACACAATATCACAGAAGTACAAAGATTTGTGTACTGTCAGTTTCCATCTCATCTCATTAGTGCGCACTGTGATTTGATTCTATATATGAGAAAAAAATTTATTTGGATTTTATGTTCATTCAATTTTTCAGATCTATATCAGGATTGTGACAGAATATCCCAAAAGCATAGTTCCTTAGAAGACAAAAACAACATGTACTTATCTTTATGGTGATGTAAACACTTCAAGGTGGACGAATGCTAACATACCTTCTGGCAAAATCAACAACCTTCAAACTGAAGAAAAATAATTGTGCCTGTGTGTTTGAACAGTTTGTGTGAAGAAAGCATGATTAAAAATAAATAAAGCAGAAGGATCCCACCCCCCTCCTCTGATCACTGTGAAAGACTTCTGCAGACGACCAACATGATTCGCTTTCAATTGATTACTCTCTGTAAATTCAGATCTCAATATAGTAAGTCTATTCGTACTGTATGTGAAAATTTGATCATAGGTGCCTGGGATTTTCCCCTCCAGCATAAAGAATGAAAGATTTATTTGCATGAAAGCATCATTGAGAAGAAAGAGGTTCAAACTAAAAACAAAATTTCCTTGATCAGATGTTGACTTGCAAAAAGTATAAAAACTACCTCGCAACCTTAGTCACTGTTGGCTAAGTAACTGTAAGAAGGTTAGGGCTAGGTTACAGATTGTAAAACTCAAGTCTCAGTATTTTGAAGTGTTCAACCTATCCTGTTTCAAGTAGTCTTAATCTGTTTCTTGCTTAGTCTTGCTGACCTCTGAATGAAGATGGATGTGTGTACATTTCCATGAATGGATAGCCCACAGATCTGAATCTCCACCTTTTTCTCTGAAATACAGAAGTTGTTTAAAGTAATGGGTTGTCACCAGTTGTCACCTTTCTGGTTCCAAAAGAATGAACAGCTGGAAAAAATAGAAAATCCATTTGACCATCCATCCATGAAGGGAGAGGTTAATACTGGTCTGTTCAAGGTAAATAAGTTATGGATATCTAACCATGGATTAAGAAAAGGTCTTAATAAATTTGAGGTCATTCCCTTGGAACAATTGCTGGTTTTCATTATCCTCCATGGATCAACTTCAACTACAGTTAGTGGTGAAACTAGGACCACTATCTCTAAACCTTGCAAAGTTTGAGATGTGTCAATTCCACGCAGGAAAAATTCAGATTAGGAGCCACAATATCAATAGAAACCTTATAAATATATTAAGAAAAATAAGAGTATTGGCAACCAGGTATTTAGATTTTTTAATTTTCTTGATATTCACCTTGTCTAAGGTATCAAAAATGTTTTCATCTTGGAGATGGGTATATACTAAAGATGAAACTGCACAAAGACTTCCTCTCCATGCCTGGGGAAAAATAATACCAACAGATATTGGTACCATCAGTACAATTGCTGCCCTGCTGTTTTAATCTGTTTGCAACAGGATTGTTGCACAGTAGTCCATGGAAAATAGCTGCTGCAGTTTGCTGACTTTCAAATGCTTTTTGTTCTAGGTGTTTGTGCTGTTAGTTTTCTGTTCCTCTGTTTTAAAGCTGGAGGGTCAGTTACAGCAAATTCAGCAGACACATAGAGAGAACACAGACCATAGATGACTAGTCCCTATTCCTGCCTGGACAGTGAGTGAGATGCATTCTGACTACAGAAATAGGCTACATTGAAACAAACATCTCCAAAAGCTACAGAAACTCTAGCAAAGAGTGTCATCATTTATCTGCTGTTATGCCTACACAAGTCATTCTATGACTGTATAAAAGCAGCACATAGGTAATTCACTCTCTCATTAAAACCTCTTAAGTCGACATTAAGTCCTCTTCTTCTATCATGGAGCTCTTTATAATACTCACTAGCATATGTCACACTAAAGACATTGATTTAGTATATGCAAGAGATATTATGATCCTTAATTGTCCAATTGACATTCTGATTCCAAATCTGAAATGTAAATACTTTAGAGCAAGAACAAATTCAGCTATTTCTCACTTCAAGTCAGATATTTGAAAAACATGTCAAATGACAACCAAACATTCACCTCAGATTCATCTAGTTGTCAGGTAATATCAATCTAAACATTAAAGATACCTCTACTCCTCGACCACAGACTGTAGCTATAATTTCTGGCAGTTAAGCATGAAACACCATCTAAAGCACTAACAGATATTTCAATACTGTGTGTAAGCTTGGTTCCACTCATCAAAAAATATGGAAGGTACTTCAAAAAACCCAGAGGCAGCATAATCAAAGATACGGGACACTTTCTGCACCAGGGACAGCTAACAAACACCTCTTCTTCTGTCAGAAGAGTTGACTTTGGGGTGTGTGACATAAATCCTTCAAACTGAGTGGCATAGAGAAAGCAAAGATTGCCTGTTTACTATGTTTTCTTTGTGTGCAAATAAGAGTAGAAGAGCTTATGGGGGTTGTCAAGGGAAACTACCAAGTAATGAGTAAAAAACAAAACAAGTTGCTTGTTCAGACACTCTGCAGTTAAACTGGGGAATTCATTGATGCAGAATGATATGCATGTTGTGGGTTCAAAAAAGCTGGTCTAATTTGTGAAAGTAAAAAACATTAAATGCTGTAAAAATCAAAAGCATAACTAAGACACATACTATTATAAGCTGAGAAGAATTACTTCTACTTTCCTGCTTTTTTGTCTTGTCTAGAAGGAAGATGCTGGTCTAGGTAAACATGAGAAAAGCCATACCAGTTCAGAGTAAAACTTCTTAACTTCAAGTTTGCAACACCTAAAATGCACCAGCTATAGCCTTCTTTTACATTTTCCTTTTACTATTACTCATCAGTCTAGTTTTCAGACCCAAAAGGTTGGTGACAAATGTGTGTTCGGGATGGGTGGGATGGGAAATACCGTTATTCAAAGAACCATAACTTCTTACACAGCATAACTAATGGTGGCTAACAAAATCACTTCAATTAATAGAAAGTTCATCACCAAGGTTCTGTTTTTCTGGCCTAATTGTGTATCATGATATCATACAATTAAAAAAAAGTATTATTGTACCATAAAAGAATTCTACAAATTCCTCTCCCCTTATCTACTGCCTGCTGCTCTACAAGGACTTTGGGGGTTCTTTGTCCTCTGCCTACAGCAATTCCTCATCTAGCTACATTCTAGACAAAATGAAGTCTCATTACATACTTTTTAGCTACAAGAAAAGAAGTTTATAGGTGCTAAATTTACATTATCATGTAGTCCAAAATGTTTCTTTGTGAGTGAAGACAACCTTTTATTCTTCATTCCAGGATGTTTCCCTGATTTAAAGCACTGAGTAAATTGTATATTCTCTTGTTCAGACACAAGTAAAACAATCATGCCACAGGCAATCAGCTTTGGAAAACAAATGGTTGAAGGAGGCAGTTCCTTTCATCAAAGAGCATCTTCAGTTATCAAACCTTATTTCAGGGACGAACACATATTGAAAATATCTACTGTTCTGAAAGCTTGGAATGACATGGCTTTGCACACAGCTAAAAGAACAAAGCGATTCCTTGCGAGACCAGCAGCACACTCGCACACACAGCTGAAATGGACGAGGAGGTTTGGATGGGTAAAAGCATGTAATAGTCCTGAATTATAACATACATTGAAAATGCATTTGGGGTTTGTCTTCACTACCTGTCAATCTTCCCCCGCAGCTTTTAATATGTATGTGTCAGTCCTCTCGAGCTAAAAATGCAGTAAAGTTGAAATCCAAGTGGAGTTTAGAGCTGATCTACTAACAACTTGTGTGCTTTCTTCAGTGTGGTCTTTTTATACTAGATTGCTAATGTGTTGGATACCTTGTGGCAAAAAAACTTACTTTTTTTTTCTTTTTCTTTTTTCTCCCCCAGTAAAAACGAACCCTTGGAAGTAAATTAATGAAGAACCAAATGGCAAAGCAGATTGGATTGTTACTACCAAATGGTGTTTCAAACACAATCTAATTAGGTGATAAAATGGACCAATATACACTGAGACTAAGTAAGCAATTAAGTGCTGTGTATCATAGAGTGGGAGAGGCATCAGATATACAGGACTGTAGCGCAAGACATTTGGCATTTAGCTTTCTCGCAACTTATCTATCTCAAGGGAAGAATAAAATGAATCAGAGTAGAGGATGGCATCTTCAAATTGAAGCATCTTTGTTTTCATTCCGATTTTCTGATGAGTCAAAAAACCCTCTAACATATTGATACTATACTTTCAGGAACATAGTTAACCTCTGTACAATAGATGATTGCGCTGATCTTTAACATTATCAGCACTTATCCATTTACAAAAAAATTTGGTTTTGAGGCTTGAATATTTCCTACATAAAATAACTCAAAAACTGGTATATTAAAAAAAAAAAAAGACAATTTGTATAATGAATTTAACTTCAGATGTTAAGACGGAAGCAGCAGAATGGGTTTGATTTAGCAGGAAGCAACTCAAAGCATAAATTCATCAGCCATTTACTCTTTTTCACCTTCCTCAAAATTCAAAACAAGTCACATCTCAGAATTATTCACACACAGGAACATATGCACATGCGTACTGACAAAAGAAAGGCACAGAAAGCCATCCCTGCACAAAGGTACACCATGAGATCCTAATGCTATTAAATCTTGAGAGTGCTTTTCACAATACTTCTTGAATATTACCTGCTCCCTTAATTGTGCCTACTTGATTCCAAATGGATAATATCTAAACAAAATTATAAATTAAATTTATGGTTGATCATTTTTAACACCAATAACCCAGCCCTAGACATTGAAATAAGTCTGTTCTAGAGCAGTACTCTTAGGAAAGGCAAATCTCACAGCTGTATGGTCACATGCATTCATAATTCAGGTTACATTATAAGTGGCAGAAATGATTTAGGGAAACTGAAAACTCCCAACACTCTTACAAAAAGTTTAGTTTCCTTGAGTGACAGTCCTCATCCTGCATTCTCTGGGGTAAATTATAATTACTATATTACTATCAGTAAATCTATTAATCGAGACATTTAACCACAATATGCCAATGCACATATCACATTAGCTCTCTTTATGCATTTTCAATATGAGAAACAGGTTTTACAATCAGGCTTCTATTTTTATATCTTGATTACTGCACTTACTGGCATTAACTTTCACTTAATAATACTAATAAAGATGAACATTTGCATATATGTAAGCTTTTACATAGCACAAATGCTAGCAAATAACATGCTGCTCAAATTTTGCAGTTCAGCTTGTCAAAACAGCAAGTGTTGAGAGTAACCCACACTGCATCACTGCAATTCAGATAGATGAGCTAGATGTGTACAAGCATGCTATTCTTTCAAAGATACTTTAAAAACTGTTTTCGGATGTGATATGAATATTCTATGAGATTCCCTTAATAAATATTATTTAAAAACTCTGCTAACTTTGCAAAGTACTTATGTGCTGTTAAAGCCTGCTAAATGCTTAGCCCCAGTGACTAAGACTGATAATTATTTAAGAGATTTATGTGATTAACATGGTAAAGTTAACTTTGAAGACATTTCCTAATAAAACAAGCACCCTCGGGACAGTTTTTTCAGCATTGCCCATTTCATTTAAATCACTTCTGTTTAATATACTTTACCAGGATTCTATACAAAATGTCACTTAAGAAAGATGCAGAATTTCTAACTTTACAGAGACCCAGCAGGTATTGATATACAAAATAAATATGAAAGTATTTAAAATTATTTTGTAATTGACAATTCTGTACTGACATTTATTCAACACCCATAAACACTAATAAGTTATTGTTTGATGCATGAATGCTTTCGGGTTTTTTTGAGAAGTCATATGATTCTCATCTAGTGTTGTAGTAGGCGTATTGCATAATTATAAAACAATCTCCAATACTCCCGTTACTACTTCAGCAGAAAAAAATGCAAGCTACATACTCTCAGCAAGGAAACACATTTGAATACTACAGGTGAAATTCTGCGCTTGAAAAAAAGTTTAATTTCCTATAGTCATGTGGCAGACATGACAGCTGATGTACATTCGTTGTTAAACCTTTCTTCATTATGGAGGTTAAGATTTTTTTTTTTTCCTACAGTGTTGCAACACAGGTGTAGGGAAATGAGATATTTGCTTTTAAAAAGCCTTCAGCAATCATTAAGTAATCTACATAAGTGAATATAGTGCCAAATATATAGTAATATTTAACCATTTTATGTTTTACCATCACTTGATATCATTGTGGATTGGGGGGGGTGGGGGTGGTATTTGGTTGGTTGGTTGGTTTTGTTTTATTTGTGTGTTTTGTTTTTTTAAATATAATTGTCTTCAGGCTTAGGTCTCTGTTTTATGTGATAGGTTGGAGTACAACAGGCTTTGCTCCAAACCTGATTCTCAGTCAGAAAAAGAAAAAAACCCAAAACAACAACAAACCCCAAACAAACCTCAGTTAAGTAACAGGGGTGCTTATGGGCTTACACTAAATACAAAAAACTAGTTAGCCTGGTATGCTCAAGCCCTTCATTCGAACCACATCAGAGAAGTCAACCCTCCTGGATATAGGTGATGGCTGTGGCCAGGGAAAGAATTACTGGCTTCTCACTCCCAGAAATTATCTACAGTAACACTGACTACCTCAGAATAATACACTGATATAACTCTTGCACAGAAACTACTCCTTTGTCTGTGATAAATTGTGAATTGCATTTGGTTAACATGTTACTAACAGTGTCAGTGGGTGGTGCCCTTCACTGGGAATGAACAGCACTCACGCTCCACGAACTATTACAGGGTGCCAAAGTTCCTTTAAGTGATTCAGGGGAGGCACAGGCTAAAAAGCTGAAAGACGCTGATCTAAGATAATTACAGTTTCTTTGGGGTTTGACTTTTTCCCCAAGATTGGCCTCTTGGATCACTATACAGTATTCAACATAACATCCATCCATTCATTCATTCATTCTCTCTCTCCCTCTAATCCTGGTATCCTTTACTGCCCTTTCCTGTGTTTCTATGTAACACAATTAAGGAAAAATACAGTAGACATAGCAGTAGATGACTAAACACTGAAAGAGCACCAGTATTTTTATCCTAACTGAAAATAAAAGACTACAAATATAGTATTATTATAAAAAAATTTAGCTGATAGAGTATGTACTTTATTAGGTATATCTGAAACAAGAGGATTCGCAACAGTTGAAAGGTACATCTTAAGATTTTGTATACTACCTAAAACTTCCATGTATTCTAAAGTTTCAAGTATTAAGTATCTGTTTGCCTACTATAAGTTTATGAACGCACGGCTTCAAAAGGAATAACTTGTGTTTTCTTACTGCTGTGTCACTGCTTTATGAAGTTCACTCCTGGGACTCCATGGTAGCTCAAGCTGCAATCCATGGGAGATGCCAGGGCTAAAACAATAAAAATGATCACAGCAAAGGAGCGTTACAAAGTTGTAAAGTACTTTTTTTTAAGATTTCCAAATGAAGGTCACAAATTAGTTAAACTTTCTAGTTTAAATCTAATTGTGGCTGATATAAACACACCCTTTTTTTCTATAAAACTAAGATTTCTCTGCAAACGTGTGCTTGCTTTCAGGTTTCATTCCAAAAGGATGCCAGATGAGCAGAGATATCTGCTAGTAGTTCAGAAATGAAATGAAATCTTCAAGGTCAAAATAAAAGCCTTCTTAGCAAGTAATAATCCAAGTGAGCTATTTATGGAAGGTGTATAAATGTTCTACACAAAAGGAAAAACAACACTTACAGGAAAGCGCAATGAAAGAAATGATTTATCAAAGTTCTTGAGTTTTGTGATCCAAGGAAATTTAATTTTCTTTTGACTAAGTAGTGAGAATTTCATGGAAGGTAAAAAATTAAGTAAGAAGGGCTAAGAACAAGCAAGCATAGCTATCATAACAATTTGTAAGAGAAGTACGCAAACTATAATAATAATTACAAATAATTATTATTTTTTTAAAAATCCAGCATTCACCACAGCCACCTATATCCATTAATAAAATAGTGCCTTAAAAGAAATTGTAAAGCAGCTTCCTGCCAGACGGTCTCACAGAAAAATGTATTCATTTAACTTAGAGCTCAGTTCTTTTGATTCTTTTTCTAGCAGACACTTTAGCATGCGTTTTTTCTAGCAGACACTTTAGCATGCATTTTTTTCATCATGTACATGTTATTGTACGGCTAAATGGCAGATTTCACATGTAATTTCTTCTATTTATTATCATACCCTACCAATCCTATCTTCCATATTTTATTTCTCATTTATAAGGGGAAAAAGTTGTAAAAATGATGTCAGGCCTTAACTAGTAATGGTTCTATTTAGGAATCCATAATAACAGTGTCTCTCAGTTTTAAAGGACAAATAAAAACCCTGTTACTTCCCAGTTTGCAGAACAAACACAAGTGCAATTTTTGATGCATGAGTTTCTGTTAGAGTTGCCCTCCTCAGAGAAAACTATGTAACAGAGATTTTATATACCTATTGAAAAATCAAATGACCCAGTCTAGGCAGAGGTTCCAAACTGGTTAATCTCTAGTTTTTGCAGTATCTCTAGTCTCCCACTGTGATGAATTTTTTGTAGCTGTGGAAGATCAAAGAACCAGGAGAAAGAACCTGGGACCTAGCTAACATTTGCTAGAATTATGATTTGCAGGGGAAATTGAACTAGTTTTTCAAAACTATCAACTAATGCTGGCTTTCAGCTGCATCCTCAAGATCTAAATCCAGACTGAAAGTTTGAAAACAATAGTCTAATTTCCACTAAACAATAAAGCTCTTCTTTCATATTATTTTACGTCCTCTATGCTAATTAGTCTTCCAAATTAATTCTAAATGCATGTACATGGCAGAGTAAATCAGCTGATGCTATACTTCAGTTTAGAATTTTAAGTGTCACCATACTTATTCAAATCAGGTTTGGGACTTTAAAAGCTTTACTCCTGAAGGATTATAAAATGAAACTGAAATTAATCACAATTTGTAAAATAAAACGTCGTATATTATTCTCCTTTACCATCTGCCTAGGTTTTTTTTTCTTCAACCAACCTGCCAAAGATTAATTTTCTTCAGGGCAGTGTAACTTGAAAACGTTTATTCCAACAGCAGAGCAGCTCACTGTAGAAATACACAACGTGCACACTACAGCCTTATGTCAGAACAGTGATATATAGTGTACTTGCAATGTGAAGAATGGAAAGTGAAAACCACTTCTCTAACAAATAGCATTTCAATAGCTTTAATAGCAAGAGTGATACAAAAGCTTGGCAAAAGACAGGTGTAGGTTTTGGTACATTAAAATGCTGACATTTTAGGCTCACCACTGTTGCTACGCTAATTCCTTAAATGAATTTTTTACCATTTCTAAATAATGATCCTCAAATTAGCAGGCTACATTTTTTCTTCTGCAGCCATTTTAAAAGGTCTCAATGCAAAAAAATGGAGGACTACTTGTATGATAAAGATGAACTACTGTATGAGCCACAACTTTCTGAACAACAACAGGGGGAAGATACCTCTTGCAGTCTTAACAGAGCTGTTTAACTATGCTCAGGTGAATAAACAGTCTAGTCAGTAATATGACTGTTAACACTTTCAAAATACCTTATGTAATTAAGTTTAACCTCTTCTGAACACTCACACACACACAATCATTTAGCATGTTATCTCAGAAACATATGCTCTGAATGTATTTCCACAGAGATACTCCTGTTTATGTCTTCCTATGCAAAAGCCACAGAGATGTAAACTAAGGTCCTTTTTAGGCTTATTTCTAGACAGAGGATAGTGACAGGTTTACAAAGCAAATGAACACTACAACTACAATTAAAAAAAAAAAAATCACTACCTGTTAATCTGCAAAGTGGATTGCACAAGTGGTTTAAGCAGGTGCTGTACAGGTAATACAGAACTGGACAATCACAGTCACTGCCAGAAGCATAAAGACCCACTAGAAGGATCAGTGCCAAATCCCACACTGCACAGGCAAAATGCACAAGCAATCAGGATGCTTGCAGAGTGATACACAAACTCTTACAGATTTTTGTGAATTATGCATGCACTAATTTAAACTGTCTACTTCTAAAATAAGGAAAAAAAACAAAGAAACATCCACACTAGAAAACATCAGCCAAAGCTTTGTGCCCCCACATATTAAATCAGATTA